>NW_026087588.1:1407500-1766223 GCF_022539395.1 Myiozetetes cayanensis
CCGTGCCAGGGCCTCCCCACCCTCACAGCCAAGAATTTCTTCCCAATATCCCATCTAACCCTGCCCTCTGGCAGTGGGAAGCCATTCCCCTTGTCCTGTCCTCCAAGCCCATGTCCAAAGTCCCTCTCTAGCTCTTCTGGAGCCCCTTTAGGCACTGGAAAGGACTGCAGGTGAACCCCCCCAGCTCTCCCAGCCTGTCCTCAGAGCAGAGGGGCTCCAGCCCTTGGAGCATCAGCATGGCCTCCTCTAGGCTCTCCCCAGCAGCTCCATGGCCTTCCAGTGCTGAGGACTCCAGACTTGCACATAATACTCCAAATGGGGTCTCAAGAGGGCAGAAGAGAGGGGAAGAATCTTAAGTTGATGTAAATCAGAGTAACTTCACTGAAGTCAAGGGAGCTACAAACCTGCACACATTGAAGATGTTCCCTGTACTTGATCATTCCAGAGACCAGGAAACTCTGAAGCATCCCACAACTACCTACCACCATAAATCTCCATATAGATAGACAGTGGCCTAGGCAGGATTCCACACATAAACAGGGTAGGACTAGACAAATTAATGCTCTAAAGAATTAGAAATGTTCATAGAACTTCATTTCATTTCCCCTCTTCATGTATCTGAAGCTCCCGACTTAGATTCAGTGTTTTGCCTTACCCAGGGCACACCACACTGGGCCTTCCATCAGCAGCTCCTCAACCTTCTCCTGAGTTTTAGCTGCATCGCAGGTGGCCTCAGACCTCTATTCCTGCTCCACGTTCAAGCCCTGCACTGCCTGAAAACCAAATCTTTCAAGTGATGTGGTTTTGTCTGCAGAGCTGAACCAAAACAAAACACCTAAACAAGGAGTTCTAGCTGGAAACAACTTTTGACGTTACAGCCAAAACAACTTAGCAAATTTCACATGACTTGATGTGCTCTGGGAAGGAGAAGATTCAGAAGAGGGAAGATTTCCCCAGCCTTGGAAATGTGATAACAGTGATGCTTCTAACAGTGGTTCCCAAAATAGTTCCTGCTCTCAGGACTCACCTCAGCCCATCCCTGATCTCAGGGGAGGAGATGTGGGCCCACAGGGCTCTGCAGCCAGTCTGGATGAGCAGAGTGGAAGCTGTTAGACCTTCCAGGGTCAATCAGTATATGTGTGTTTGCCTCCCTATCTTGTGAGCCAACTGGGGAAACACTTTGGATGCAGGAAATCCATTCTGAATTCCTGTTATTCCAGAGCCAAACCACATAACAGGTGCTGCCCTGCTCTGGAAGGAGGAATCCATCCTTCCTTCCTGAAGCCCTGGGCCACACAAGCTCCAGACAAACTTCAGGGCAAACCTTCTCCTCTTTGACAGCAGATCTGCAGAGCCATCTGATTTGGCCAAAACCAGAGGGTTTGAAGGAGGAAAAAAATCCCAGATTTGTCCCAAAGCCAAATTTCAAGTCCCTGGGAAAACAAAAATAAAGCATGAAAGATCCAGAATTTCTCAACAGTGTGAGTGCTGGATTTTTTTTTCCCCTTATGTAACTATAAAACAATGCCTTTTCCCTGGATCTGGTTAAACTCTATCTTCCTCCTGCTTTCTCACACACACGCCCATATTCGTATATACAAAGACCAGCCCGAGCCAACAGCCTGCAACTGAAAATTTCAGCCTGAACAGTTCCATGTTGGCAAGGATTTAGCATTTGAAAAGAGCATCTTTTAATGGGAAATGTTAGGCAATCTGAATTATGGTCACCACTGCCAGCTCCACCAATAATTATGGCTCAGTTTAGGAATCATCCGTGTGTTAAAGGATATATTTAATGATGAGAGCTTTTGCCAGTGATATTCATCAGGAAAGACTTCTAACAACCTAGAAGAGCCATGGGATGCAGAGGTGACCTTACACTGCCTGTTTGCCTCCAGGGAAGGATCTTTTTCCCAAGATGAGCCTCGGGGCTGCTTTTGTGTCCTTCCATCTCCAACCTTCCCCAGGCACAGGGAAAATATATCTTAGTCTTATATACAAATGATGTCTTAGGCCCCTGGGACAACCAGCAAGTGAGTCTCTTGCATCTTTGTGTTGTCTGCAATGGATACAGGGAAGATAAGTCAGTCTCTTCCTGCTCCAGAGTTTTTCTGTGGAGTCAGGCAGCTCCAGAGGCAAAAAAATCGTCCTCACATACACAGAATTCAACAGCCCCATCAAAACTTTGCTGTGATCTGCATGTGGTAACTATTCTGCCACTGAAAGGCTTTGGCACAGAGCTCTACCCAGAGCTGGAACAGCCTCTGGTTCGCTCCTCACAGCTTTTCCAGCTGCCAGGTGTCTCCAGATTCCTGGAGCACAGAACATGGGGAGCCAATTCCACTGAGCTCAATGGCTCTGGGCCAGGCTTTAACTGAGCCTCCACTTGCCCCAGCACCCAGTGACATGTCGGTGAGGGCATGTGGGGCTCTGCCCACCCATAGGAACCTGAAGGAGGGCAGATTTAGATGGGCTATCAGAAAGAAATTCTTCCCTATGAGGGTGGGGAGGCCCTGGCACAGGTTGCCCAGAGAAGCTGTGGCTGCACCATCCCTGGAAGTGTCCAAGGCTGGGTTGAATGGGGCTTGGAGCAACCTGGGACAGGGGAAGGAGTCTCTGCACATTGAAGGGAGTTGGAATGAGATGATCTTTAAGGTCCTTTCCAACCCAAACCATTCTGGGATTCTATGAACCTCAAAGAATCCGGTAGTGAATATCTTCAAAGCTTAAAATCCTCCCAGCTCTCTGATCCCTGTCCCAGGGACAGGCTGGTAGGGCTCCAGCTCTACCCCCATCTCATTGGTCTCCACTGGTCTTGCTCCAGCTGGCAATAGAGAAATATCCCTTCTCTTTACCTGCTGGCCATGGCAACACTCTGGGACCAACAGCCACTGTCCTTGTGCATTAGAAACTAAATTATGGCCAAGGGTCAGAGTTGTATTTCAGGCCATCAGCCTCCAGACAAGCCTAGAAGGCAACTCTGTCCTGCTGAAGTTCCTAATTTTATCACTGCGTGAGTGTTAAGGGGAAAAAAGCAAAGAGAAAGAAAGTCTTTCTTTCAGATAACTGAAAAAACATTCATAACAAACTCAAAGCCAGGAAATAGTGAGGAGGGAAAACTATATTTTAAAAAACATTATGTTTTGAAATTTGAAAATAGTTCCTCTATGCCTTCTATGGTTTAGAAACCAGTTTAACCAGTTTAACCATGGTTAGCAATTCTCTATTCAAAATAGAGCACTTTTCCTTCCAGAAGTTTCCCATTCTCAGTTGCGTTTGGCTTTTCCCTTGAGGCATGAGGGTTCACACTCTTTCCAAGAGGTATTGATGTTGTCTTCCAGTCCTGTTTCTTGCCATCCTGGTGGTTTATCTTTTTATCTTGTAAGTTATCCCAACAAATACCACCCTGACCTCCAAGCTCCAGGATGCAAAAGGAAAAGTGTTATGAGATGCCTGAAATCAAGTTATTATCACATCCATGAATTGAAACCTTCTCAGATACAATGTTTTACAGAAAAAAATAATTTCTGGGTTTCAACTAATATTCTAATACTATTTAAAACCCAAACATTCTTAATTCTCCTTTTTCTTGAAGATATTAGCAACTCTTTTGTCTTTAATTCCTCTTCAATAACACCCTTGTTTTAGAATTTTCATGGGGTTTAAATACTGCTTTTAGCATTTTAAGCCAGTCTCTAACATTTGGCAAAGTTTTTCAGTTCCTGGCAAACCTAAGGCTGGCCTAGGAGTCTTGCTGTAAATTCAGAAACCAGGGTGTGGTTCTCACTCCCTCAGCCTCCCCATCCATCCCAGTTGGATGCGGGTATCCCACCATGCAGTTTGTTACAGAGTTTTGTTTGGTCAGTGCAGAAATGGTTGTGATTTGGACGCAGATTGGCTAAGCAGGCCTGCCACCACCCATCCTGGGCACTTGGTACCTGGATGCCCCTGGAATTCCTTTCTGGTTGTCACCTGAGCTGTTGGCAAAGGCAGCTCAGCGAGGGGACACAGGCAGGGCTTGGCTGCCTTTTGGACGTACAGGGGAGGCTGGACCAGGATGGGGAGGGCAGAGGAGGTGCCCAAATCATAGAATTGTTTAGGTTGGAAAAGACCTCAGAGATCACCCAGCCCAACCCTCAACCTTGCACTGCCAAGGCCACCACTGAGCCATGTCCCCAAGTGCCACATCCATATGGCTTTTAAATCCCTCCAGGGACAGGGACTCCCCATCTGCCTTGGGAGAGGTGTCATGGGATGTCCAGGAAAGCTCAGACACAGCACTTTAGAGGCAGGAATTTACTTCCTGGGAAGAGTATAAGCATTTTTCCCTACCTGTGGACCAGTGGTGCAGAAAACACTTCTGGAAGGACTTGGACACACTTCCCCCCATCCTGGTACGTGGTCATGTCCCAGAGGTCTCACAGTAGGACAAAACCCCCGGAAGCACCCTGAGCCTCTAATCCAGACTCCTTGTCATCCTATTCCCATTTTGCATTATGCTAGGATATGTAAATCAAACAAAAAACTGCCCTGGTTTCCAGGCACACTCAAAATTTAGTATCTCAGAAGCACTGAATTTAAGCTTAATAAAAGTTATGATGTGTTGATTAAATACCAGCTGAGGGCTGAAAGACCACTCCCTGAGCTTTATAGGGCTGCAGGCAATAAATTGGGTTGCCACCTAATTATTCTACCTGACTGGGATCTCCAAAACAAGTTACAAGGCATATTTGTCACAATGTTGGAGGAGGAGGGAGCTGGACTTTTTAAACTTGCAATTTTTGATACCTGGGCTCAATCCCACTTCTGTCCAGGCCATAAAGCCCAGAGATCTGCCTGTTCTGCCAGGTTCTCAGCATAGACACTGCAGAGCATCCTGCACCTGACTTCCCTGGGGGATTTATGCTGTCCACTAATTTCCCACCCTGAGCCAAAACCAGAAAAAATTTTGCCCCCCAACAGGACAAATTTGAGCCCTGTGTGTGATGGAGACCAGTGAGATGTGTGTTCCAACACCACCTTCCTGAAAGGGGACAATAAACCTTCTCTACTGCAAGGCCAAGGGGATATAGAAGCATTTTCTCTCTCCTCCCTAATTGTTATGGATCACTGTATTCCCTATCCCAGAGAATTAAGCCTTTTTTCTCATCCCAGTGTAAAAGTGGGTTGGGTTGAACGGGGAAGGTTTGAGGAGCCCAGAGGGAGCTCTTGACTCACAGTCAGGGGTCAGCAGCTTTTTTTTGGGTGAATGGGGCTCACTCTGCAGAGAACAGGTGGAACAAAACGCTCCCAAAGCCCTAACTCAGGGATTGGGAAGGATGAGCATCCCCACACATTGTTGTTACACCCTCAAAGCAACCAGGAGCTCTCCTGGAAAAGAGGAAGGTCCGTAAAAGCAGAAGCTCAGATCCAATCTGGATGATCAAAACAGCTTTTTTTACTCACTCACAATCCAAAGCCATCTGTCCCAGACCTCCAGGAGAACATTTCATTGTGGGAAGGACCATATTCAGCAGGGAGACAGAAACCTCTTAAGGAAAACACCTGGAACAAAACTGGAAGACACTGTAGAAAGGTCCCAGAACCAGCTCAGACTCACCCAGTGATCTTGGGCAAATTATTTAATTCTCAGTGAGTTCACACATTTCACCAAGGACCCTGTTTCCTAAAGATATCCATTAAGTACCTCAGAGTCATTCTGCACATGTGCAGCCCCTGGAACAACACGGGCTCACCCTGTTATCCCTGTCATCTGAAAAACAATTCATCCTGGGCATGAAAGATGATAGAAGAGCTCTTTAAACAGGGACACAGAGGGCTGATTCATCCTGAATTAGCCAATCCTTTCTTTATTTTAATACAGCTGTAATCCACTCGTTGTTCCACATAAGAAATCGGCTGCATACTGGTGAGTGCCAATATCAGCTCTCAAAGTACTCGACAGTTTTTGCCTCTCCATGGGGAATATCCCTCCAGGCACGTGGATCAAGGCTTTGCTGGTCAGCTCAGAACACCCTGTTAAAGCCCAGCTAGAGAGGACTCAACATCCTGCTGGGGGAGCTTTTGGGATCAGCCCACAAACAAGGAACCAACAGTAAGGATGAGTGTCCTTCCCGTCTCATGTATCCAGAGCTGGGAGCAGCAGGGAGAAGAGAACTGGTTTGGGTTTTTAACACCCTGTAATAGCTTCCACATTCCACGTGACATTTCCAGACTTCAAGGAGGTGGGATTCCTTGTGCATTGACTGCTAATTCACTCCATCCCCAAAATGCCCAAATTGGGATCAAATGCCATCCTGCAATCCCACTAACGCTGTCCTGGATCCTCAAGTGCACTCTAGCAAGGGTGAAAAGTGTAAAGTGATCCAGAGCTGGGTGTCAAGCTCTGCCGCAATAGAATTCAAAATAATTGTGCTGTTGTTTGACAGGCAGTAAAATTCATGGTGGTCTATTAAATCAATGGCAATATAATGTGGAACACTGCAGATTAAAAAGGCAGAAAAAAGCAGAGAGTTCACAAAGGGAGGCCATTGGTAAGAATCCCTTTGGTGTTCCTAATAAGGTTGATTTGTGGCAGGAACGGCTGATACACGCAAGACAGACTAGAGGGAAGGGAAGACAAGAATGGAAAAGAGAAGCAGGAAGAGGAAAAGCAAAATAAATGTAAAAAAGGAGACAAGCAAGGGGAAAAGGGGAATGAAAGAATTGTAAAGAAATCACTACCAAGTTGTTATCATATACAGATGCCTCAGTCTTACCCCCTTTCACACATGGTGCTTTTTTTGGCACAGCCAAGAGTTTCTCCTGCCAGCTCCTGGATACTCCAGCTGCCAGGAAGACACCTATGGATTAAGGTTAGAAAGTGAAATCAGCTTTATTACCTTCAGCAGGATTCACCCCAAATGCAGGAAACCCCTCCAATTTTAGAAAAATAACTTCAAACACTTGTCTCCAAGCCAGGCTGATGCACAGTGAGTATAGAACTGGTGTTAGAAGGGTATGACTGGATGTATTATCTTCTGGCTGGAGACCAAGTTTGAAATCCAGATAAGGAACCCAGGGTGTTCACACTGCCAGGGATTACAGCCCACTCGTGTCATACACAGTTTAAAATGAAACAGGGACATCTTTCACCCAGGATAGTTCAGTAGGCCCAGGATCTGGTAAATCATTTAGCATTAAATCCCAGTGTCTCCAGGAGATTATCCTTCCCAGTGTCAGGGAAGCAGCTGTGCCAAAGGACAGGAGCATGGGTTTGGGTCTGAGTACATGAGCTGGAGTGGGAGCTGAGCATGGAAAAGGCTGTGTTGGCCATGAGGATCATGGAGTTCCACCTCCCAGGTGTGGCAACAGAAGGATTTCCACCTTTTAGACACCCAAACCTGTTCCACAGCAGTGGCTCCACTGAGGGACCTTTCAGAAGCCATTTCAGTGTGAATTAAGATCCAAGCAGCCATGAAATAGTTGTGTCTCCTGCTCCTCAGGAGAGGCTATTCCAGTAGTTAATTGCTCTCACTGTCAGCATCTTATTTTCCCTTGGAATTTAGCACACTAAAGTCCAGTTAAGTGCTCATCTCCTGAGCACTCTGTTTAAGAGTTTAGTGACTAGTGAGGGGTCTGTCAGAGCAAAGACCACTTTAGTACCAGGTGCAGGTGTTGACATTGAGATACCACAGTCAAAATACCTCCTGAACCTCCTTTGAGTCACCTGAACACGCTGATTTCCACATCCTGTGTGTAGGTCTTTGCTGAAGCCCCAGTTTTCTTGTGCCCTCTCTCCCCACAGTGTGAAGACCAAATTCAAGTGCTGCCTTCCAATAAGGATTTCCCCAGCTCCATGAGTGGAGATCATTTCCCTTATTTTCTTCAAATCACTACACCAGGTGCCACAAAACCCTCCATACTTCAGGACAACAAAAGAAAGGGCACAAAAATCCCTTCAGACTCACTGTTTCCTGGGAGATATCTAAATTATAACCTCCTGGAGCCCATCTGTGCTTCCTATATCTTTTGCTTCTCAATATCTGACCTTGCATTTGATGGCATTAGAAAGTACGATTTGATTTGTGGCATTTTGGATAAATCAATATATGTTTGACCAGTTCATAATGGCCCAGATTAATTCTATAAACACAATTTTTCTCTTCAACTGGAAAAGTCCACAGCAACAACCCAGCAAATCCCATTCAAATATTTTTACTTTCTCTTAATTAAAAGTTACAACTTCATCAAGTGGTTTTTAGGGGAGATTTTTTTCCCCACAGCAACGTTTCCTTTTTGTTAAAAATTCCTACTATTGAGTAAGAAAAGCCCTGAGATTTAATTTTTATTATACCAACGAAGATGGTTGTACAAGCAAAAGGTCTCACTGGCTCCTACCAGCAAGTATAAGAACACTATAAGTGTATTAAATCTCTCTTCATAACAGAAAGTTTGTCTTTGCCTTGTCAAATAAAACTTAGATCTTTTTAACCTTCACTCAAACTGTTGAAACTGAAAAACTTGTTTTAGTGAAGTTTTTAACACTTCAAAATTTGTTCTAATTCTGCCTCAGAAAAAGCTCCATCCTTGGTCAGTTAAATCCTCAACAAAAAACAACTTCTCAATATTGTTCTCCTAATAATAATGGCCAGTCTTCGCGAGCGAAGATCCGGGGAAGGTCTTTACACCTTCCAGCCTGCGCCTTGGATTTTTTAGGTGAGACACAGTGTGCGCGGAACTGAGCCCACCCTTTAATCCTAAGGTTCATCTGCCGGGGCCAAGCGAGCTTGGACGGTGGCAGCGAGGTCCTTAGGACGTAGGTGGGTTGCCTTTAAGGGCTAACGAGCCCCACCTGCCCGGGAGTGGCCCTGACCGGGAATCGAACCCGGGTCTCCGCGGTGATAGCGCCGCGCCTTTACCACTAGACCACCAGGGGCTGCCACAACCTAACTTCCCAGAAAAAATTATATTCCTAATATATGTTCTCCTAATATATTAAAAATAATTGATGTTTCATTTTACCCTTAAACCCTGGAATTCTGTTCTCTGTTTTCATGTGATTTACTTGCACAGCACTAACAGTCAGAGAGAGCTGCCTGGGTTTCCCTCTTGATTTATAACAAAGCTCCAGAACACCCCACTCCATCATCCCCACTTCTCCAAGATTCTTCACCTCAAGAGTCATCACATGTTTTAGTCTCAAAGTTCACCCTCTTGACACAAATCATGCCAGCTGTCATATTTCCCTTGATCAGAAAGAATCCAGCAACTGAGGTTACAAAAAAAGCTCTTTTCCCAAAGGAATAAAGTTCACCACATGTTACTTAAGGCATCTGTCCCAGTTTAAATGAGACAAGGGTCTTTTGCTGAGGATGAGTTAGGAGAAAAGACCCAAACTTCTCTTTCTAAGCAATTATAAATCCAAAATTAAGAGGCTCCGATTGAAGGAAAACAAATTATGGAAAAGGAAAAATAACAGCCCTTTACTAAAAGGTATGTGTGTATTAACAGAAACATGGAAAAAAAAAAAAAAAAAGTAAAACAACCAAACAATACTCCTATACCCACCAATAATCCCCTTCAAGAACAAACCGATAAACCAACAAAAGGAAGAGTAAACAGTTCAATTTTTGCGCCCCTTGGTGCAATTCCAACCACAGTCAATAGGAGGCGCTGTTGGGTCACTAGAGATGCAAAACTTGTAATGTCCTGTACCATTCACTAGGTGGCGCTGTTGGGTCACTGGAGATGCAGAACTCCCCTCCAACACGAAAAAAAAAACAAAACAGGCAGAGTCTGCAGCTCGCAGCAGGTCCCGAGTCTACTGGCACACCAGCCTCTCCTCCCAACCTGTGTGCCAGCCACACCACCAGCCCACCAAAATTCCTCCTCCATCCTTGTCCCAGAGACGAGAGAAAAAAGTAGACTTTAGATCCTTCATCTGCCTGTTTCCTAGGAGACTGATCTCTTGGCCATTAGTGGACCGGCCGATTCTTTTGTTCACCTGCACACACGGCAGGGGGAAGGGAAAGAAAAATTCCTTGCTAAAATCGGAACTATGACAGCATCATTTAGTAATTTGGGAATGGCTCACTGACAAGACACACAGCTGCTGGTGGGCACTGGGAGAGGTGAGAGGGGCTCTCAGGGACAGATGGGTGGGAAAAGAGGTGGAGAGACACATTACACTCCTGTCACAGCAGAGCCAAGACCTACCACAGCCTTGGGGTCATGTCTGTGGGATAAAAATTAAGCAATAATTATAAATCCCACACATTCTTAATTCATCCCAAATCCCATTGTGGGCTGGTATATAGAGAGTTTCAACAGAAAGAAATAAAACCAGCAGGACACAACTGTCCACATATGCAGAATCCATTTCCCACCACAATCTCAGGGTCATTAAGCTTGGAAAAGACCTCCAAGACCATCCAGTCCATCCTGTGCCCGATTCCCACCTTGTCACCCAGCCCAGAGCATCAAGTGCCATGTTCAGACTTTCCTTGGACACCTCCAGGGATGAGAACTCCACCACCTCCCTGGGCAGCCCCTGCCAATGCCTGACCACCCTTCCCAGGAAGAAATTCCTCCTGATGTCCCACCTGACCCTCCCTTGGCACAGCTGGAGGCCATTCCCTCTTGTCCTGTCATCAAGTCTCACCTTGGCTCCAGTGGAGAGGAAAGGTTGGATGTCATCCCACACATCTTGCTTTCTGCCCTTAAATGCACAGAGTTAGCAGAGAGAGTGGGGGCAGGCTTGGTCTTTCTGGCCTAAAACCAGAAGACTGGGACAAGCAAAAGTTTGTCCCCTTTTCCGGGACAAGCACAGAAAAGGCAAGGAGGATTTCTATGGACTCTATCAAGGAGTCAAAGTCACCCACCGAGGAAGCACAGCACCAGCTGTGGATCTGGATCTGTAGATCTACACTAGGGTGAGAGTAAACACAATTACTTCAAGGTGCCTGAGTGTCCCCTCATTGCCAGTCTTCAAAAATAAAACCAGGTGAAAAGCTGGGAGAGTCGGGATTGTTCAGCCTGAACAGGACAAGCTCTGTGGTGACCTGATTGTGGCCTGAAGGAGCCAGAAAGAAAGATGGAGAGAGACTATTTCCAAGGACCTGGAGTGACAGGACACAAGGAATGGCTTCCCACTGCCAGAGGGCAGGGTTAGATGGGATATTGGGAAGGAATCCTTCCCTGGGAGGGTGGGGAGGCCCTGGCACAGGTTGCCCAGAGAAGGTGTGGCTGCCCCTGGATCCCTGGAAGTGTCCAAGGCCAGATTGGACAGGGTTTGGAGCAACCTGGGAATTATTAAAGACTTCACATTACTGCCAAATTGAGATATTTGCAATAAATACACTCGAAATACATTATCTGGTTGCTTCAATTTCCTTTGGCCACTAAAGAAAAGAGAAATATGGAGCTTCCAACCTGTCAAAAAATTTAGCAGCATTTTGAGACATTTTTTTGTCTCCTGCAACTGTTCTTTTGGGACACCACAGACAAGGAAACACAGAAGGATGTAATGATGCAAGATATTTTTAGGATTAATAAATGATGTAAAATGAAAATTTGCCTGTTTTATAGCCTTGGAATAACCCACCTGGAAAAGGAGGAGGCAGAGAAAAATACATAGGGATCAAGGCATTAAAGATAACCAGATACAAACCAAACAACTGGGAACTGAGTGAGTCAAGAGTCACTTGGGGATTAAGTATTAGGAATGTGCTGTGTCACCCCTAAATAAAGCAACAGTGTAACTATCCAAGGAATTTTGAAGAGTCTTAACACTCTGGATTATAAAGCACTTCTACTTTTTTCTCCTTTTTTTTTTTTATGAACACATTTTCAGGCATGCTTAATTATATCATGTTTAAAAGTCAGCCAAGCCTTGAAGTTACATTCCATAACAAAAAAAAAGAGGAGTTTAGCAAATGAAAGCATGTGGTGTCCTTTGGATCCCGCTGCAAAGGATTGCTTTGGTCTGAGCCGTGCTGTTGTCACTGGGAATCTGTCACTCACTGGTGGTGTCCTTTTGCCACCTATAAAACACAATTCAGACAATAAACCTAGGTATTGCTGTGGTAATTAAAATTCAAAAGCAATTAGCCTTTTGTTTCGTTCACTTGGGAATCTAACTAAAATAGAAATGAGAAAACCCAAACTAAAAAAAAAACCCTCTCCAGCTTAGGCTCAGTCCCAGATGCCTGAGTGATGTCCTAATTAAGCGGTACTACAGCAGCACCACACAAGCCTGCCCACGGATAAATGTATATATGGATGTATGTGCACTTCATTATGTGCTGTATGGCCCTGACAGCCTCAACAACTCATTCCCACAGTCTGAGCAAGTGGCACTTGGGGATTGAGGCACTGGAGAGGGAAAAAAACCCAAATAACCTGCCTGGAGTTTTTCTGGAAGTGACCTGGGAATGAGCATCTTCATACGCGAGGACATAAAAGGTCACTTTTGAGGGAGATGCTCAGCAGGTGGCTGGTGTTGAGGGCAGAGGCAGCCAGGTGGTGCAGAATGAGGTGAAGATGTGTCTGACCTTGAGCAGGGAGTTGCCCAGACAACCTTCACCTCTTGCAGGTCAAACCTGAAGCTGCCAAAGGGTTTCCAGCTTGCTGAGATTGGTCCCCTCTGACCCACAGAGAGGCTGAAAATCATTTTTTCAGACCTTCAGAGGTAACCCTGTCAATGAAGTTTCCATCCTAGAATAGTTTGGGTTGGAAAGGACCTCATTCCACCCCCTGCCATGGGCAGAGACACCTTCCACCAGCCCAGGTTGCTCCAAGCCCCATCCAACCTGGCCTTGGACACTTCCAGGGATCCAGGGGTAGCCACAGCTTCTCTGGGCAACCTGTGCCAGGGCCTCCCCACCCTCACAGGGAAGTGAGTTCAAAAGTCCTTGGACACCATCACGTGAATCAACTCCAATATTTTTGAGTCTACTCCCACGCAGTGTTGTTTTCACCCTTCTGGAGCCTTCTAAAGGTGGGGCAGACCAGGCTTTTGGCAAGACTGGGAGATATTCAGGATCAGGTTCTGGGAATAGGTGTAGTGCTCAAATGGGAATAAGACTGTTTTCCAAGAGCAGAACTGCAACTGTGAAGAAGTACAGGCCTGGGAGCAGGAGAAAATAGGAAATTAATTATTTCTGAAGGACACCAGGCCCAGAAAGCCCCTCTGGAAATGCTGTACCAGCATCAGACTGAATAATACATCGATGACATCAGCTGCTTAACTGGAGAATGCAGTAGTCACACACAGGAATATTGTTATGCATAAAAATAACACCCAACCTCTTCCCTGTGCATTATTAATATCAACTCCCCCCACATACCCGACTGGCGTAACTGCACGGTCTACATGTGTGTATCCCCAAATTCACCTGCAAACATCTCCAGGAAAACAGACGGATCACTCTCTGCTGCCACTTGCATTGCAAATCTAACCTACAAACATGGAGCGAGAAGTAGCTCCTGATTCTCACAGGCAAAAGAGGAATAAAACTGAGCTTATTAACCCTAATAGAAGCATTCAGGATTTATATGTGTTTTTACAACACTATTTAGGCAGAGTTACATTGTTTCACACCACTATTTCAGGACTTATACAGATGCCAAGCAAGGAAGGCATCGGTGATAAACCATGGGAGAGGTGGAAAGTGCTCCCTCCTTCCTGTTATGGCTGAAACACAAAGGGAGAGGGATGAAGTGTTGGATGTGATCAGCTGGAAAGAGTTGAACTCACCTGGTTAACCCATACCCAGAAACAGCCACTGACGACCCTTTTTAAGGAGCTGTAGTTTGGAGTTTGTCCCTTGTGACCCAGTCCTTCTTATTTCCCACCACCCATCCAAACTGACAGAAGCATTCAAGAAGGGAAACACCCCTCTGGCTTTTCTGAGAGTGGTGTGATCTTTTCAGATGCTTCCCAAGAAGTCCTCAGCAGCCCAAATAGGCTTGATTCCCTGGTCTTCCTAGGTGTACTCCAGCTACAAGTCCCACTTCCAATCATTTTCCCCCTCTCCAAGGAGCCTTCTTCACAACTTGATCCTCACATGATTAAGCTGATGCTCACAATCTGTGTTGAAACCAATCATTCTTGGTCCTATTTCCTTTTATCCCTCTTGACATCTCCTTCCCTGTCTTCTCCCAGAGTTGCCCTTGAGCATAGAGGATTTGGATGCAGAGAAAAACTCTGAGCAGAACATCCATGTAGAGCCCCACAGAAGCCCCTTCCACCCTGAATTGTGTCAAGGCTGGGATAAAATAAGTCTGAACAACACCCAGTGAGAAAAAAAAACAAAAAAAAACAAGGTGTTTCCCCCCATAAGGTCAGACAATATGTTTCCCCTTCCAGACAATCAATCCCACTTTTTTATGCCAAGAGCATTTGAAGGCACAGGAGAAGCCACCAGCTCTAAAGAGAACGTGCTTGGTGAAGATTCCTCAGGTCCCAGCCAGCTGTGAGCCCGCTCAGCTAAGCCCTATCCTGGAGTTTATGCTGGGTAAAGCTCAGGGTGAAATTCCCAAAGGATGTTTCCAAGGACTAAATGCACCCAGAGGTTCCTGGTTTAGAATCCATGAAGTCCAGACTCGGAGATCTCACAGCACCACCTGCTACTCTCCATCCAGAGCTTTACTTTCATGCCCTCTACTGTGTCAAAAAAATTAACAGGAGCTTTCACCTCCCACTAAAGAGTTAATCAAAATCACCAGGATGTAGCATGTGAGCAAAAAAACTAGCCAAACTCCAAAAAGATCCCAGACACTGCTGCACTTTTCCCCCTTTTCTTTTTCCTCCATCTTCCTCCACCTCCAAAACACTCATTTTGCTCTTCTCTTTGATGGAGGAACGAGCTCAAGCTGAGAAAAGGGAAAAAATAAACCCAAATAAAATAAAATAAAAAATAAAGAAAATAAAAATAAATCCATAACAAACCCCTCTCAAATACTCGCCCTTCAAAAGAATAAAATGGTTTCAATTTTGGGTTGTCTCCTTCACTTCCCTCTCCCTCCCTCCCTAGGTGTCCATACACATCTGGATATTTAGAGATGGGTTTTTTTAGAATTATTATTTAGTTAATATGAATTACAGGCCTCAAGCTGCCTCCCCTCTAAACCCAAAATGAAGCAGCTCTCTTTTTTTTCTCTCTCTCTTTTTTTTTTTCTCTCCCCTCGTCTTTTCCCCTCACCAACACGATTTACATTCTCAATGTAATGTATTAAAAAGTTGACAGGGCCGAAAGGATTCACATGATGTCGGCTAAGAAACCCAATTTCCATGATGAATTGCCCGGAGCCCCTGAATCACAAACCATTTTTTCCGCTGCTCAGAAGTTGATTTTTTTTTTTTTTTAAATCTTCTTAAAGCTTCTCTCCTAATCTTCGGCTAGAAGAGATGGGTGAAAGGATTTTTTTTTCTAAACTAAGGAAAGTATTAGCATCTTGGTTGTTGTGCATCAAATTTGAAAATGCAAGGTTAGTAATATTTCAAATCGGCTACGGTCCAAGCCACTTGATAAGTGTGCTTGCTGTCTCTCCCTGCCTCTCCCCCCACCCCCATCCAAGTTTCTCCTGGCAGGAGCATGGCTCTTCGACAGAGACTGTGCGTGCAAGCGTGAGCTCTGGGTGAGGGTGGGGTGGTGGGAAAGGACCTTCACCCCCCCACTTTGCCTCTTCTTCCTCTTTTTTCCCATGATTTCCGGCCCCATCCGTCCCCACTCGGTGCTTACACTTGAGAAATGGCACATGAAGCAACACTCAATAAGCCAAATAGCCACAATGATGATGTTTTCCTTTTGGGAAGGGCTGCCGAGCTCTTCCCCGGCTGCTGGGATAGAATCCTGGTGCTCCAATGGCATGTCCTGCAGGCACGAATATTTGTTTTTAAATGAATTCTTTCCCTCCATGGAGCTCCTGGGAGAGAAAAAAAAAAAAAAAAAACACCTGCAGAGAGGAAACGAGTCATTTTGCCCACTCTAATGAGATATCCAACCATTCCCAACAGCAAGGGCTTTAAAGAGATTTCCCTCCCTGCTCCCTGCCTTCCCCACATGGAAAATAAAAGGTGATCAAGGGCTGACTGTGGAGAAAGGAAGGACAGTTTCTTCTCCTAGTGCTGCTGCTTCCAAACTGTAGTGTTCCCATCTCCATAATTTCCTGAGTGCTCCTCATGCTTACCCAGGAAGGACGAAAATCCTGGCAGCCAGGGGATGGAAACGCTGCCCAAGTACTTGAGGCTCCCAGGAAATGGCTCAGGCCACATGTGCCAGATCCAAATCCTGTGAGGATGAAGCTCCACAAACATTAAGAACTCCCAGCAGCGAGTTCTGCATCCAAAGAGTGGGGTCAGGGACAGGGCTGGCATAGCAAGGCTTTTCCAGGGAATGCGTTGCATTTTCCCCTTGATGTTCAAAGAGTATTTGCAGCTCTGGGACACTCAGAATACTAACGGGATCTATCAGAGACCATCCATTCAGGCCCGGCTTAGCATTTGGGCCAAACAGGACAGTAGCTCAGGAAGACCAAGCACACCCATGGGATGATCATCCAGCCCCATCAGAGCCAGCAGCTCAAATGTGCACAGTGCAAAGGAACACATCCTGCTGTCCATCCCAAACCTGCTCCCTTCCTCCCCCCTTCACTGGCAGGGACCTCAGACACCCCTGGCTCTGTGATACAAAGTGGTTGCAAACCTGTTCCTGTGCTGTGTCTCAGCTTGGCCAAGCACAGCTCTTTTAACTCTTACCCTAAAGGCAGGGAGTCAATTACATCCATCATTTAGCATATAAATTTCTCCCACTGAGGGGAAAAAAAAAAAAAAAAAAACCACAAACCAAACTACATCTCTTCTCTACCAGAAAAGAAGCTGCTTCCAATGCCAGGCTTTTCCTACAGGGAGTGTTTCTGTTGTGGTAATGGAGATGGCAGGGAGATACTGGAAGGAGTGAGTCTCTCATGGCCTTGGTAGAGCTACCACACAAACTTCTCTGTCACAATGAGTCTTTCTCAGCACTGATTGCAACTGCCTATTTTATTTTTATTCATAAAATCCCTCCCTGGTCACCTCGAAGTTGGGATGAGCTGTGGGAGCAAGTTCAGCAGGTCAGTGCACAGAAAGCTCAGGGTGTGATAAATTTGCTACAGGTGTTGGAAACAAGTTTGGGGACATGAGAGAGGCCATGGTGGACTAAACACCTCTGGGATCCGGCAGCAGTTGAGAGAGAGGGACAGGAATCAATGACCTTCCTCCACTTTCTGCTCATTAGGGGGGACCTACAAGTTGAGTAGCTGAAGAGGGAATATCCAGCCCTTCCCAGCTGTAACCTGTGCCAAGAACATGGCTTCAGACCCTCTGGTTCCTCATTAGCTGTCCTCTCACCTGCCCTGTAGATTTACACTCTAAGACACACCTCTCTTTTCAAATACCATCCTTCTCCACAAGAAAAAAAACATCTCCTTTTCTCCCAAATTCAGTCTCTGCATTGCAGCACCCATTTCCACCCTTCAGCACCCAAATGTCTGACTTTAGGAGGCTGTTTCCCAAAGCATCTGGACTGAGGCATCCTGGGACTTCAGGCAAAGCCCAGTTTTCTTTGCTAGAGCCAATGTTCAGACTTGATCTCAGGGGTCATTTCCAATCCTTATGGCTCCAAGTCTGTTGGTCCCATCTCATGCAGAGCTGTAGGGTCTGTGCCCAGCAGTTCACTCATCCTCTTTCCCTGGTGCAAACACCACAGGGAGGTGATCCCGAGGATCAGGGCCCAAAGATAACCTGATACTACTTTCTTCCAGGTACAGCAGCTGATTTTAATGGACAACTGCCCAGGTTTTGGGTAAGTCTTAAACTCAGGAGTGTCTTGAGCCCTTATAGGTTTAGGAAAACACAGGACTTCAGCAAATGGGCTTAGGAGCTGATTGAGCTGAGCTCCACTGCTGCAGTCACGTCACTTCTGGGGATTTAGCACCAGGAACAAGTATAGGAAGCAGCAGCAGGAGAGGGATGACCCAATAAGTATTGCCAGGAGCTAATCCAGTCTGCTTGGGCTGCTGAAGGCCCCCTCCTGTGCCCTGAGCTCTCAATCCTGCATGGTTCTGCCTCACAGAGGGGCAGGGAGAGCCCCCAAATCCCCCTGCCCCCCTCCTGCTCACACCACTGAGCAGAAACCCACCCCTGAACCCAGACAAGGGGATGATACAAATCAAAGCAAGTTGATGCAGAGAGGTTGATATCAAGAGGACTATCAGGACACTTAGAGAAGGGGAGAAACATCTCCTATGATTGCTGAAAACTTGGCAGACTCCATGCACTGAAAGCATTTTATTGTGAGTCATGAGACCTGTGCAATTTAAGGAGTTTTCCCATGTATTCCAAGGGTTTGATCAGATTATAACAGGCAAGAAAAGCCCAGAGGACTGATTCAAAGGAAATCACCAAAACCCCAATGATAGCAGGGAGAATTAAAGAAGTGTTTTCCTTAAATGTAGCACATACTGACAGCTTTCAGGGAGTTTTTCCCTCCCAGCCCATAATGGAAAACTCTATCCCGACAGCCAAGCAGGTAAATGCACATTCCCAGCACCCTTACACGCTACGTAATCTGTTCAGGACTCTGTGGCCTCTATATCTGCAACAATTTTAATGTGATGTTTATTATTTGCCTGCTCTGCACTCACCAAATCCATGGAAGGTCTTGAAAACCAGCACATCATTCCCTTTTTGCTTCTCCAGACATCACCATGGAACTCAAATGACCTCTGTTCCCATAGGATGTCACAAAAAGCACCAGATTTTACATTATCCATGCACTGGATAACATAAAAAGCAGCTGGAACATGGAAACATGAGTGAAGCCATGGAGAAGTCAGGGTCTCCCCATGTTTGAAACCAAATAGAAGATATTTAGATTGGATATTAGGAAGAAATTCTTCCCTGGGAGGGTGGTGAGCCCCTGGCACAGGTTGCCCAGAGAAGCTATGGCTGCCCCAGCCCTGGAAATGTGTAAGACCAGGTTGGGCAGGGCTTGGAGCAGCCTGGGCTAGTGGAAGGTGTCCCTGCCCATGGCAGGGGGTAGAATGAGTTGGGCTTTAAGGTCCCTTCAACCCAAACCAATCTGTGATTTTTATGTTGAATGTCCGGCTTGGAATTTGCTTCACACAGCAGCTTTAAATCCAGCTGCTCCCAGAGTGTGCCCCACCAGGATTCATTCCTCATCCATGAATTTCATAGTGGGAGCTTCTTAGGTTGAAGGGAAACCAGCAAAGCCACACAGAGCAGAGGAGTTCCAGTCAAGTTGTATCAGCACTCCTGAACAGGAGCTGTCCTGCTGGGCAAGGTGGGAAGAGCTGGGAGCCAAGAGTGACCTCTGCATGAAGAGTGCCCTCACCCACCAAGGCACAGTCCCTCAACACCACAGAGCCCACCCAGTGCTGGCACAGCTCCTCCAACAGCCTCTGACACAGAAAAGGGCTGCACCAGCTTCGAGGTCCATCCGTGGAGACCCCTCAGAAGGTGGGGCAGAAACAATCTAAATACAACATGCATTCATGACCTGCCTGGGAGAGAGGGAAGGCTGAAGACAAGCAGACCTACAGCATAGTCCAAAACAGGAACAAACACCCAAAAGTGGGCTTAAATAGAGCTGCTGAGCCCAGGGCAGCCGGGTGTGTGGGGCAGGGCCTCAGGTGCACCCACTCAGGGCAATCCACAGGCATTGGCACACGTGGGGCCCTGGCTTTATGCCAGGGATACCTGCAATACCAAGGCTCTCACCCTGGTTTTAACGGTTTCCAAATCTCAGAAAATACACAGAGAGCACTGAAAAGCCTGTATTTGTTATAAAAACACATCTGGGTACTGGCCAGTTCAAAGATCATCCTGCTTCCTCCAACAGTGGCACAGAAATGCCTCTCCTTCCCCAGATCCCAGGATCCCCTCCCAGCCTCTCTCCTTCCTGTGAAGGAAGGAATGACAAGATGCTTCCCAACTCAGTCCCGGGGTACTGGGAGAGGGCCCAGAAGCTCAGGCTGCTGCCCGGCCATGCTGGGCTGAGCCCGGGAGGTTCTCAGGGACCGCTGGCAGCTGCGGTGACTGCAAGGACAGCAGCAGCCTCCAGTGGCCACCTGGCAAACGACACTAGCGGGTCTGCCTGGCCGATGTCCCACCAACCTGGCCTCACGTCCCATGTCCGGGGCCAAGGCCAGTGTGGTTTCATCCTCAGTGTCCCATGCAACATCAGTGTGGCCTCATGTCCAATGTCCCACAGCCAGTGCCAGTGTGATCTCATGTTTAATGCCCGATGGCCAGCTCCAGCATGGCTTCATGACCAGTGTCTCATGACAAACACCAGTGTGGCCTTGTGTCCAATATTGCACAGCCAAGCCCAGTTTGACCTCATGTCCAATGTCCCATGGCCATCCCCAGTGTGGCTCTTGTGTCCAATGTCCCATGGCCATCACCAGTGTGGCCTCGTGTCCAACATCTGACAGCCAAGACCAGTTTTGGCCTCCTCTCCAACATCCCACAGCCATTGCCACTGTGGCCTTGTGTCCAGTGTCCTATGGCCAACACCAGTATGGCCTTGTGTCTGATGTCCCACAGCCATCACCAGTGTGGCCCTGTGTCCAGGGTGCCATCACCAATGTGGTCTCATGTCTGATGTCCCACAGCAAATACTGTTGTCCAATGTCCCAAGGCCAACACCAGTGTGGTTTTATCCTCAGTGTTGCACAGCAAATATCAGTGTGGCCTCATATCCAACATCCCATGGCTAACACCATTGTGGTTTCATCCCTACTGTTCCATGGCAAATATCAGTGTGGTCTCATGTCCAGTGTCCCATGAAAATACCTGTATGGCCTCATGCCTGCAATCCCACAGCAGACACCAGTGTGGTTTCATCCCCAGTGTCCCATGGCGAATTCCAGTTTGGCTTCACATCCAACATCCTGTGGTGAGCACCATCCTGGCCCCACACCTGAGGTCCCACAGCAAACACCAACACAGCCTCATGTCCCAGGTTACGTGGCAATCCAGCTTCACATCCAGCATCCTCCATGTGACACGTCACCACCATCCCCTCCAGCACACCCAAGCCCACAGGCATTCACACTTGGCCCAAAGCCAGAAGGATATAAATCATGGAATCATTAAGGTTGGAAAAGCCCTGTAAGACCATTTCTCTAGCACTGCCAAGGCCACCACTAACCTATGTCCCCAAGCGCCACATCCACATTTTTCCCTAATATCCAGTCTAAACCTCCTCTGGTACAACCTGAGGCCATTTCCTCTTGTCTTGTCACTTGTTGGTGAAAGCAGAGACCAATACTCAAATGGGGGACCCTTTTTACCAAAAAGGTAGTTTTTTAAGATGAAAGGTGACCCCAAGTCCTCAGTGTCACCATGTCACCGAGGCCCTCAGTGATCTCCATGACATTGCTCAGTCTGCTCCAGGGCCCCAAGTCCTCACCCTTCCCCACCACCTCACCCTATTGCTTGGTTTTCCCTCCTGAGCTGCAGCACAGGGACCACCTTGTGGAGGAGGAGCCCACCCAGGTGCCTGGAGAAGCTGCAAAATAGGAGTGGATCAGCTTGTTTTCTTGTTGTCTTTTTTTCCTTAGTCCTTTGAAATAATCACAAACACGGCAATTATTGCTAAGATAAAATGCCAAGGATTACAGAATCCTCACAGGCAAAGCTCCCCATCAATTAACTTAACCAAGCCTTGCTTTAAAATATAATCCACAACAAGAAGCCACAGCAAAGGACAATTAAAATTTTTTAAAAGCACAACAAATAAATATTTTTGTGCAAGAAAAGGGTGGGAAGGAGAGACGAGAGATTTTTATCAGAGAGCAAAATAATTGTGGGTTGTTTTATGTCACGTACGAGGACCAAAAATATCTCAGCATGGAGCAAACTAAGACACAATTTGAGCTTTTAGATATAGCTGAGGGACTTTGAGGTGTCATGAGTTTGGGGGTCCACACATGAAAAAAGTGGTTCCAGATTTTTAAAAATAGTGCATAAAAGTAAGTTCCTCAGTCCACCTTAGGGCCACAGAGCTGGAAAAGCTCTCTGGGACCATCAAGCCCATCCTCCACATGCTGGTGTTTTATCATCTTCATCACTCAGCATAAAATCACTCCTCTCCAGCAGGGGTTGAGTCTGGGGGGTGCTGCAATCAGAGCTTTGGTAGAGGGACTCCTGCCCAGGCTCTTCATTCTGCCATCAGGAACTGGTTCCTGCACTCAGCTCAAGCTTCTCCCAGTTCAGCCCCACTTCTCCCAGTATCAACATCCCCTTGGAACCAAACAAGCTGCCAGCCACTCCAGTGCCCTCCCTTTGGGAGCAGAGGGAGCAGCCACTCCTCAGCAGCTCAAACCTCCTACAGCAACCATTTGGTTGATTGTTTAATACTATTTTAATTAAAGAGTTTAAAGAATTGTTTCGGTTGGAAGGATCTTAAAGCCCATCTCGCCCCACCCCCTGCCATGGGTAGGGACACCTTCCACTAGCCCAGGTTTCTCCAAGCCCTGTCCAACCAGGCCTTGCACACTTCAAGGCAGGGGAAGCCAAAGTGACACATGTCCTTCTGGGCCCCCTCAAAACCACCACACAGAGAGATGTCCCCCAAACCCTGCAGGCTCCTGTGACACTGGGGTTTACACCTGCAGAAAGGAAGTAAACTGGGGTGGCACCTGGAATGAGGACAACTAGCCCATGTCTGGCCAGGTAGATTTGGGATTATGGCTCGGATGAGCCTCTCATTTCTCTTTCTTCCCTGTTCCTCTGTCAGGGGTTGTGCCACACGTGCTTTCTGTCTCCACCCACGGACAGCTCTGAGCACAAAACCTGCTGTGCTGGAAGGGTTGAGACAGCCCTGGGCTCACCAGCCCCTTAAAGCCACGTCTCAGACCTCCTCCTCTGCTTTGTCTCCCTTTTGAAACCCCAAATTCTGCTACTGCAGTGAAGAGAAACCATAAGGGACAATCAAAAGGGTGAATAAAAGTTGAAAAAGCTCTTAAATGACAGCTCGTGTTGGAAATGTGAGTCTTCTGTTTGTTTTTCTTTGTAGCCTGCCTTGAATATCCCTGATAATTTTCTGACTATTGCTGTACTGCACACAAGAATTGCTGATGACACATTTTCCTAACACGAGCATTACACAAAAGGAGATTATATTTTAGCCTCTTTTAGAGACTATAAAATCAGATTCATCCTAATGAAACAGCAAATAAAAAGGGGTTTCCCTTTTCTTCCTCGGTCTCTTGGCATTTTTCCTCCTGTGGTTTTTATTCTCCTCCTCCCCCCCTCCTCCTCCTCTTTCTCTCCTGTTATCTGTGTTTCCTGCTCATTTCAACTTGATGACATGTTGCTGGGACAACTAAGTCTCGTAACCTTCTTAACTTTGCCATTGTTCCTGCCTGGAGTGTATTTAGGAGGAGTGTTTTAATTTCTTTTCAAAAGCACAGCGCCTTCCCCGTTGGAAGATATTAGAAATGGGAAGAAGGTGGGGGGGAGCTTTTCTTCTCTAAATGTCTGCTATTCAAATCACCTCTTTTTTTATTTCCTTTAAACCCATCATTTGTATGCTGTAGGTCGCTACTTTAAAACCCGGCTCGCTGTTGCTGAAAGGATCACCCGTATAATGATGTCATCCATATTCAGCTGGAATCTTACCGAAGCCCAGCGCTTCCCTCCTCTCCTCTCCCTCTGGAAGCTCAGCTGCAGGATCCCCACGGCTCCTCTGGAACTTCCCAGTGGGAATGAGAAGATGGAAGATCAGGATCCTGGTGGGAGGTGTGCCGAGCACATGGACAGGCACCGTGATGCCCAGCTTGTGGAGGAGGGAGCAGGAAAAGCAGCTGGTTTGGAGACAGTTTTGCTGGAAGATCCTTCCTCAGGGTCATCCCACGTCCAGGAACAGCTTGTTCCCACTGAGACCAAAGGAGGGAGAGCTGGGGCTGTTCACCTGGAGAAGAGAAGGATCTGGGGACACCTTAGAGCCCTTTCCAGGGCCTAAAGGGGCTCCAAGAGAGCTGGAGAGTGACTTTGGGCAAGGAATGGAGAGATAGGACAATGGGAAATGGCTTCCCACTGCCAGAGGGCAGGAAGAGATGGGATACTGGGAAGAAATCCTTCCCTATGAGGGTGGGAAGGCCCTGGCACAGGTTGCCCAGAGAAGCTGTGCTGCCCCTGGATCCCTGGAAGTGTCCAAGGCCAAGTTGGACAGGGTTTGGAGCAACCTGGGCTAGTGGAAGGTGTCCCTGCCCATGGCAGGGGGTGGCACTGGATGAGATTTAAGGTCCATTCTAACCCAAACCATCCCGGGATTCTGTGATTGCATCTGGCCTGGTTGTCCCAGCCCTGACAGCCCAGGAAGAGCCAGGTTTCCCACATGGAGCATTATCCCAATCCCACCTGGATGCCCCCCTGCGCATTGCAGCTTGTCTGTATTAAAAACCTAATTGTATACATGTTGTGCACAACCCCTCAGACCCTCCTGAGTCACCCCTGTCCCTTCTGTGTCAGCTTGAGGTGCCCCTGACACCCTCATTGTACCTGGATCAATGCTCTTTTAGCAACTAATTGATCTTTTATTAACATGTAATAACTTACTTATTAAATAGAAATTAAAGACTTAATTGCAACACTTAATCTAGAGTGGCTCAGTATATCACCCTCATAAGCATAATGTATAATTTAATTAATTGACAGAGCTGATAATAGCATGTCATCTGTCACCAGTTCTCCTGACCTGGGAGCTGGTTGCAGCCTGAGGAGTTTGTCATGGATGCAAACACGGGGCTCTCCCAGGAGTGGTTCTGTGGGATTTGGGATGTACTGGCTCATTACACCTGACACAGACATCTGCAACCAATCCTCACCCCTACCAAAATGCACTCAAAGAACCTTCCTGCTGGTCACTATTCCTCCTTCTCCAGCTAAAATTTTGGGGCCATGTGCCATTTTTCACAGCCAGGCACTTCCATCCTGCCCACCCCACCCCCCCTTCCCCTGTCACCCTCTCCCAGCAATAAAGAATTTCATTTTAAAAACTGAAAGATTTAATTTAAAAATACAAAATGGTAAAGGGAGGGTTTTTTAAATAAAAAAATAAAGGTAAAGAGATGATGCTTGGAACAAAATGTTCTAGAAGAAAGCTGTTCCCTTGGGGTTTCTTTTCTTTAAGCTTTGCATATTACAATTTGAAATTTTTGTAAAGAGATCCCCATTTTATATTCACACTGGTAGCCTGAATTTAAATATCTCTCTCACCTGAGATTAATACAGGCTTCACCCTGAATTACTTCCCATCTCTGAAGTACAGCTCTGGAGAGCTCAACTCTCCACAAATTCACTTCTCTTTTAGAAGCACAAAAGCTTATGAAATATATGAAATATTAAAATACCATGTGTGCTGGGGGAGAGGGGGGAAGGGAAGGCTGGGTCAGTGCAGGGGGGGTTCCTTTGATATGAAACCACACTTTTCCCTCAAATGAAACCACGGATCTGTTGGCACAGGACAAGAGGCCCATCAGACACTGAAGGCAAAGATTTCAGCTTGAAGGATGATGCTCTTCTTTATTATATTTAATTGTTAAGCCCTGCAATCCGTCTTTTGTGCAACAGGAATCACTATTCCCCCCTGCAACAGAAAATACCAAGTTTCTCCAGAGCAAAACAAAGTATTCCCTGCAAACCAGGTTATAAACAAACTTGGTCCTTGTCAGGCCAACTTAATATCAACCAAATCCACCGGATGTGGGGAAAGCACCTTGGTTTAGATGCTGAGGACCCATTAGCTAATTGCCAAGAAATCCAGAGGTTTATACAGGGATTTAACTCTGGAAGAGCTGTTGGGCTGGTGGGAGAGGGTGGCTGGCATGGCAGCAGGGTGGGCAGGGCAGGGCAGGGCATCCTGCTCTGCCCACTTGGCCCCCCTCTCCTCCTGGGTTAGGGCATTCCCTGCCTGCTGTTCTGGAGGGTTTATGGACCAGAGGATTTTGGTGCTGTGGAAACCAGCCCCTGATCAGCCTTGGTTTACTTTCACCCTCTGCACCTCCAAAGAAATCAACTCCATCAGCTTTGGAGTTGGATGATCTTAAAGCTCTTTCCAACTCAAGCCATTTGATGAAAATTAAGCTGTTTGCTTCAGCAGGTGCTGCTTGAAGATCTGCTGGTCCCTGGAAGCCCCTTGTACTGTCCCCATCCCCCCTTTTCCCCTCCCTGGTGTTTTTCCATGTCCTTTTCTCCCTGCCTGCCTTCAGCAGGGAGAAAGGGAAGCTCTGAGACAAGGCAGGTGGGGTGATGCAAGGCAGGACCTCCTGGAGACCCAATATCACTCCAAAAAGTTCCAGAAGATGCCACTGCTGCAAACCCCTGTTTGTTCAGGAGCCATGAGCAGAAGATCATAGAATTATGTGATGTTTTTTGTTGGAATGGACCTTAAAGCTCATCCAGTCCATGGGAGGGACACCTTCCACTAGACCAGGTTGCTCCAAGCCCCATCCAACCTAGCCTTGGACACTTCCAGGAATGGGAAGCCTCCACAGCTCCTCTGGCAGCTTCTCTGCGCATCTGCAGTGAGCACCAAGCCCAGGAAATGGTGGGACATCCTAGATGTGTCCAAGGAAATATCACAGATGCCCAAGTCCCCCAGATGGGCATTTTATGGTCTTGAAAGGATAAGCCTAAAGTTATACCAGAGGAGGTTTAGATTGGATATCAGGGAAAATTTCTTCATAGAAAGAGGTGTCCAGCCCTGGCACAGCTGCCCAGGGCAGTGGTGGAGTCCCCACCCCTGGAGGGATTTAAATCCATGTGGATGTGGCACTTGGGGACAGGGGTTAGTGGTAGCCTTGGAAGTGCTGAGATATGGTTGGACTTTAGAGGGCTTTTCCAACCTAAACAATTCCATGATTCTGTGACTCTACAGAGGTTTCTCTTTCCAGCAGCATTTTCCATGTGCCTGTTCCCTGTTTCCTTGGGAAGGTCCTCAGTGCTGCAGCAGAACTTCAGTGCAGCTGCAATAAATTCCTCTACCAGCTCCGCTAGTCTGAATCAAATAGAGTTTATTTCATTTTAAGAAGTCTTTTTTCTCTTTTTTCTTTTTTTTTCTTTTTTTTTACTTTTTTTCTTTTTTATTTTTTTTCATTTCAGGAAAATGAATGTTAGAGCCAGATAAGAAACTATAGTCTGCTTTCAAGAAGGTTACAAGAAAACTGCATCTTGCATTACTAATCCTTTATCTTTCATGTTAACAAAAAGATTACTGACATATTTTTGAATGAAATAAAATAAAATAGCAAACACATCTAAAGAACTGTGTAACTTTCATGCAACACACAAATCAGTTGTTAAACGGGGCAAAAAAAAAAGGAGGAGAATGAAGGGAAAATTCATAGTACATTTCCCTTTGTAAAGTGAGCAAACCAACTTTCCACAATAAGAAAAAACTCGTGGGGGACTAGAAGATACTTTTTCATAAACAGAGAATGATGGCGGGTTTTTGCCAGAGGTTGGATTCAGGCAGCAGAGGAGGAAATCTCCCTTGCCCGGGTTTTCCAGGGAGAACATCAGGAGGTTCCTGATTCTGTTTTGTTGCATCCCCCAGCCCTGGCTCCAAAAGAGTTGTCAGTCTGACAAAGCTCAGAGGGAGGGGGGACATGTCCCAGCACAGGGATATCTCCAGGACAGATGGTCATCACGAGGGACCTGGATGCTGGAGCTCCTGGTCTAGTGGAAGGTGTCCCTGCCCATGGCAGGGTGTGGAACAAGCTGAGCTTTAAGGTCCCTTCCAACTCAAACCATCCTGTGATTCCATGATCCCTGAATCTCGCTCTGCCTGCCCCAAATCCACCGGTGATGAGCTTTTCTGGTGCTTCTCTTCCCGAAACCTCCCTGGAAATCCTAGCCCTGATCCTCAGCTCTGCTTTTCCAGGAGAAAACATCCCCATGCCTTGGCACAGAGTGCTTCATTAGGAAGCCCATAATTGAATTCCCTGACCATTCAGTTCTAAAACCCCTTTGATCGAGAATTAGTTAATTACATTGGGCCCGGGCTATTCCTTGTCACAAATTTCGCCCGTGTCCCCCAGATACGCGATGGCAGGAGCCGCTCCCGCATTGTGTCCTTTGAAACGCGTTAGGAGCCTTTGAAGCTCTCCCTCCTTAATGACGCATTGTTCCTTAATAAGTTGCCCGTAACGTTTCCCCATTAGGAAATAGCTGTCTGCTGCTCAGTTGGGCTTCAATGAGGCATAATAATCCAAATGTAATTGATAATGTTGGAGAAAAACAGGGAGAGGCGCTGCCCGCCGGGATCGGCTGGAGCGGGGAGCGCGGGGGGACAGCGGGGTCCCCTCCTGCCTCCCCTCCTGCCGCCGCCCGACCTTCGCCGCGCCCGCGCTGCCAGAAGTCCGTTTGACTCTGAGCCGGGGGCTCAGTCACGGCTCCCGGAGGCTGATAAGAGCTGGGGACATCGCAGGTGGGGAGTCTGGGCAGCCGGCCCTGCCCCCAGCTCCCTGGGAAGGTGAGACGAGATAAGGAGCATCTGGAAGCGCGGTGGGAGATGGGGAGATAAAGCCGAGATGGGGAGATTGCACCGCGCTCGTCTCAGCGAGGCAAAGTGGGGGGCTCTGCTGGAAAAGGTGGTGGAGCCCCTTCCTTTTTCTCCTTTAAGACTAAAGACCACTTGTGCCCTGTCCGAGAAGCGGCATCGCTACAAAACGCCTATCCCTCCTGCCAGGAGAGACTTCCTTGCACTGTCCTGTCCTGGTTGTGAGGGCAGCTCAGGATCACGCTCCTGCCATGGGAAGCTTTCCTTGCTAAAACAGCCCTCTGTGATTCCAGCAGTTTGTGACAAAACCTAAGAAATAATAATTAAAGAAAAAAAAAAAAAACAAAAACCAAAAAAAAACACCAAAACGCACACACACCAAAAAAAAAAAAGCAACAACAAAACAAAACAAAACAAAACCCAAAAAAAAACACCACATACACACAAAAAGAAGCTGGAAAGTCATAGAGTGGAAACCTGGATGTGTAGGAAATCAGGTTGGGAATGCCTGCCAAGCCAGGCAGGAGCATGCAGGGAGCAGTGCCCGAGCTGGTTCAGCAGTGGGGAGGTGGAAGGGATGCTGTGCCCAACTTTTCCCTGGTGTTTCCCCTCAGGCACGTGTGGCTATGATGGAATTTGATTTCTGAGAGACCAGAGCATCCAGAAACTGAGCTGGGTTCGATCACACAATGGACCAGGTGCAATAAAATCCAAGCCTTTTTTCCCTGCACTATCTGCTGAAGGTGCTCAGTCATGCAGTGCTTTTCATAAACACTGACCTAAAACCAAGAAAGTTTAAACAAAAGGGTTTAACATTTCCCCTTCCTTCTCCTTTCAACCCCAAAGAGAATAATTTTGGAGTTAGAAAAACATCACTTTAATTCTTACAAAAATAGCCTTGAATTGCCCTGTTTTGTTCCGACCTCCTTCTCCAGCACCGCTCCAGCCCTATTCCCTGCCCAGCACTCCGGATGCACATTTTCCCTCATCACATCCCTCTGCCTGTGCACCCTCTTGCACATCCCTCCGCTTCCAGGTCGCTCCGGCCTGGAATCTGCTCCTCTTGCACATCTATCGCCAGGTCTCGTCTCTTCCATTTGCTTCGATTGCCCTCTGCTGGGCGCCGGCGAAGGGAAGCCCTGGGAAGTGCCTCCTCTCCCTTTCCCTCTCTTCTCCTTCCCTCTCCTTGACATGGTTGTGTGTGAGATAAAAAATCAGCTCCAGAGCTCTTCACGCCCAGAACGGGGTCAGACTTTTCCCCCAGGCTCAGAGGGGGATGGAAGGAGCTTATCCTGAGCATCCTGATCCCTTTGCTCCATGCAAGCTTTGCTTCTCACCCGAGGCCCACAGGGAAAGCACAGAGTGGTTTGTACATGAAACAGAGGGAAACAGGAGATCTGGAAGGGCCACACACCCGAAGGAGGTGCTGGAGTCACTGGAGAGGAGCTTCAGACTGCCCAGCTGGAGGTAAGGTGGGGCTGAATCCCTGAACCAGGGGTTTTGGATTCAGTGAGGAGACAGTAGGAAAACAGGGCAGCTCTCCAAGGGACCCAGGCAGCAATGGAGGGCTGCCCTGACTCATAGAATCATGGAAGGAGAGAATCATGGGCACAGGAAATCAGAGAATCAAGGAATCACAGAACCATGGAATTGCAGAATCAGAAAGTTATGGAATACTGACATCATAGAATTGTAGAATCATAAAATCATAGAATCATGAAATCATAGAATTGTGGAATCATGGAATGACAGAATCACAGAATCATCGCATCATGAAATCATAGAATCATAGAATCATAGAATTGTTTAGATTGGAAAAGCTCTCTAAGATCGAGTCCAGCTGTCCCCTCAGCACTGCCAAGCCCCCCATTAAACCTAAAAACAAGACATAAAATCGAAAGTTAAAAGGCTTTAAGCATCTCCTCTTCTTTCTTCATCCACCCCCAAACCAAATAATTTTCGACATATGAAAATATTGTTTTTCTTTCAATCCTACCAAAGAAGCCTTGAATGGCTTTGCTTTGCAACATCTCCACCTCAAACTGCCAAATCCATGAGTCTTTTGAACCCTTCCAGGGGTGGAATTGAAGGGACACTGTGTCTCATCCATTAATGACAGGAAAAAGGTGCACTGAGCTGCTGATGCTTCAAGATCGAAGAGCATCAACAACACCAAGACCCACAAAGCCCTGAGGGCACTGGAAGAGGAGGGAAACCATGGGAATGTGGGCTGGTTGTGTCACACCAAAGTGGTGAGAACTCTGTGGGGGCCTGGGAGCAATTTTGGGGAGGGCGAAGCTGAGTGCAAGTGTCCCACTTGGGGCCATACAGGAATCTCCAGGCAGGAATACGAGGATGTGCAGCTCCATCCCAGAGATAACCGTGTCCCACGCTGGGCCACAGCCAGCCAGCTCAGAAAAAAAGGAACAAACTGGCAGCATTCAGAGGAATATTCCTCATTTCCAAGCATATCATTTCTGCCCTCCAGCACAAAGCCCCCACCTCAGCTTTTTAGCAGCTTTTGCATTTTATCAGGCTCAGTCCAAGGTGGAAAAGGGGAGGGAGGAAATGGAGACCACTTTCCTTTGAGAACTGGTGGGATTTCAGCAGCAGAGATGCTGTGGGAGCAGATTGAGACTCTCCCATCTCTCCCCAGAGCTGGAGGGAAGGGATGGGCCAGAAAAGATGGATCAGAGAGCAGGAGAAAGGGATCCCCTGGGAATTACCAGCTTTGACAGGGCCATTCTTTCCTCCTTCAGCATGAAGCCACCTCCCACCATTCCCCCATCCCACGTGGACCTGCTTCTCCCCAGCACCTGGAGAGAAAGCTTGGAGCAGGGCAGCACAAGAAGGAAAAGAGGAAAAAAATAACAGCAGATCTTTGGGCACCAAGGGGATGGAAATGAAGGTGTCTCCAAGATTTCCAAGCCTGTGTCCCTTGGTCACAGCTGGCACCGGCTGGGCTGAGGAGGGGGGACAGACAGCAGCCCGCCAGTTTCTGCTTTCAGAGGTCCTCACACCCCCACTGGATTACAGACGATGGAGGAGAGGAAAGCCTTATACCAATTAACTCCCAAAGTGTAATTAACATCTGGGGCAGCTCTATGTGATCACCAGCTGCTAATGAAGCACAGCACCGCTTTAATTCCTGCACCATCTCCTTACTAAATCCAGGAGCAGGTTCCGTCACATTCCCCTTAGAGAGAAAAAAGGAAAGAGAGGGAAATGGAGCAGGATTTGTCTCAATGCAATACGATTAGAGTTTGCTGGATAAAGAAAGTAGGGATGGGGGGGAGGGCATGGAATGGGGAATTTTGTAGGAGTGTGCGCGCATGGGCATCTGGATATTCTCCCCCGTCATGACCTCCCTCCGTCCATCAGCCTGGGATTGGCTTATTCCAATGAGCAGTGTCTTTGCTCATGTGTAAGAGGCCCATGGACACAATCTGCATGCCAATTACTGGAGCAGACCCCCTGATACTGGGAAATGGAAATTAGCTGTCAAGGAAAAACCGGTGTCAGCGAGGCTGGGTTTGGATTGCCTGCGCTCCCTGCTCATCTCCACGGGCGCCCTGCTCCGTGTGCTGCCGTGGCAAGGGAGCCCCCGGTGGAAAAAGTCATCTCGAAGAATAATAAAATAAAAAACAATAATCAAAACCCCCTGCCAAGTAGAATATTTTATTGTTATTCGTGTTGGTTGCCAACGTTGTGGGCACAATGCAACGTTCACCCAAGGGCAAGAGCCAGGAGGATGAGGAGGAGCAGGGAAGAGTTGGGATAATTTGGATTTTGAGGTGAGTAGATCAGCAGTGAAAGGGAAGGACATGGGAAAATGTTACCTTAAGGGTAAAGCAGATCCAGGTCTGGCTCCTTCAATGCTCTGGGATGGATGTGCCCCAGACCCACCCACTGCATCTACAGCGCCCACAAACCCCATTGCAGGGGATGTGGGGTGGGGAACACGCTTCCCAACTGAGCATTCCCCAAAATCCGGGGGGAACGTGGCTGGAAATGCACTGGGCGGAGCATACCTGCCTGAAGGAGATTCTCCATCCAAAATGGGGATGGCAACAGGCTCCCTGAAAAAGAAACAGGAGCCAGGCTGTGCTCAAACTGCTGCCCTTGGAGACACTTGGAGAGCTTTGCTGGGAGAAGGGGGGCTGGAGATGGAAGCTGGTTAGTCCTGGAGGAATATTTTGGGGGAAAATACACTGAGAACTGTAATGCCAGATCATCTGCCTCCTGCTGATCCGGGGTGGAGATGGAAGATGAATGGAAGTTAGCGAGGAAGATGCACCACCCTCTGCAGGGAAGGGCTGGAATGGGGCAGGGGGCTGAGGGAGGGGGGTGACAGGAGGGGAGTGACAGGAGGAGGAGGAGGAGAAGGAGGAGGAGGAGGAAGAAAAAGGTTACTCTTCAACCCAGCTTTGTGCTGGGGGAAGTCCAGGGGGCGGGAGCTGCTCCTCTTGGCAGCCCTTTCCTGTTTCCTGCTGGCATTCCTGGGGGGTGGCAGCGCCGAGGTTTGACGAGCATCACTTAACCTGCCTCTTGCTCCGTAATGACCTCATACATCACTCGGAGAGAGACTGCGGAGCGTGGCTGGAAGGGCTCTGCTTCCACGTCCAGCGTCATTATCCCGAGGCCCCTGGGCTCCGTGTGCAAACAGGCTGCAGATCTCCAGGGAGCAGTGCCCAGGCATCCATTATTCCTGCTCGGGAGGCTGTGCGTGGGACCAGCCTGACACCCAGCAGCATTGGGGAAAACGGGATATTCCTGCTGGCAAACTAGGAGCTCAACACTCCCGTCTGCTTCCTGCACATCTCAAATGCCCGAGGAGCTCTTCCTGCCCTTCAAGATCTTCCAGCAGCCACCTCCCATCCCAGGTAGCCCTCAGAGGCACTCCCTGCCTCTATACCACATCCAGCCCCTCCCCTACTTCCAGCTGCCCAGCTTCATGCAGTGCTCAGCCCCAGTTTAAGCAGGGGGACACCTCGGCTCCTGCCCACAAGGGACATCCTGTGCCTGACAGGGCTACCAGGTCCCCAGCATTCCCCATGGGGATTATGGCTGTCCCTCTCCTACTCCACCTGGGATTCTTGTCTCCCATCTCCATCTTTTCCCAGTCCCACAGCCCTCTGCATCAAAAGAGGCACACACTCCCCCAGGACATCTGCTGCTCAGGGTCTCCAGGGGGGCACGTGGCATGGATGAAAACCTCGTCCCTTCTCCCAGGATACTGTGGAGCAGCAGCAGAGCAGGCAGGGACTCCACAGGGACATGACAGACTGAGCCACCCACGGCCAGCACTGAAAACTGGGGATGTGTGAGCCAATCCAGTGGAACAGTGGGACAAATGCTGGGGCATAAGCTTCAGCTTTGGGATGGCTTTTTCCTAGAGAGGAGCAGTGGGATGGAGAGGATTAGGGGCATGGAGGAAGGGGATGGCAGCAGGGACAGCGGCTGGTGGGGGATGCTTGGCTTGGAGCAGGCTCAGCTCCATCACCACCCCCCCACACCCCCCCCCCGAGGCAGGAAAACCCGCACGCAGATCCCGGGAATGAGCAGGACAAGGAGGAGCTGAGCGACTCTGTTGCTTTATTGGGGGTTGTGGCAGCCCAGCCCATGGGCTCAGCTCACTCGGAGATGCTGCGGAAGGACTGGACGGCGGGACTGGCCGCTCCCCACTCCACGGGCTTGCGGTATTCCCCCTTGGGAAGCAGGTACTGCCGGCCTCGGTAGTTGGGGTGCTCGTAGAAAACCCAGACGCCCTCCAGCACCCTGCAGGCATGCACCTCACGCATGTGCCACTCCTCCATGACAGAGGGGCAGTCTTCGGTGGCTTCGAACATCTGCCCACCAAAATCGCCCTTCTCGAACACCTGGATGTGACCCCGGCCTCCACTTGGCTGGAAAAAAGGGAGAGAGTCATGGAATCATGGAATGATTCAGGTGGGAAGGGACAAAAAGATCATAGAGTTCAACTCCCTGCTGTGGGCAGGGACACCTTCCACTAGCCCAGGTTGCTCCAAGCCCCATCCAACCTGGCCTTGGACACTTCCAGGGATGGGGCAGCCACAGCTTCTCTGGGCAACCTGATGGCAAAGTGTTGAGGGGAGGTACTCACAAGTCCTGGCTCTAACAGTCACCAGCACATGGGAGCAGAGCTGGGGCACAGTCAGATTCAAATCAGGTCCAAGCCACACCCCAGCACACCAGGCCAGGGCCGAACAGCTCATGTCAGACCCCGAAAGCGCCGGGGAGAGGCAACTGGGGTAAATTTTGATGTGCACAGAGGATACAGAAGCACCGAGCCAGAGCAGAGCAGCTCCAGCTCAAACCCCATCCCAGCCCTGGCTCTGCAGAGAGAAGGCTGCAGGCAGGGATAGGGATAAGGCCAAGTCAGCAGTGCCAGGATCGCTATCCCGGGGCAGGCTTGAGCCCTTTAGCCACTCCCTGTGAGCATCTGGAGAGACGGACCCCCCCTCCATCCCCAGCTCCTCCAGCAACGAGGAGTTTAATGAGCCGCTGACCCCAGCTGGGCTGTACTGCAGCAGGGCGGGTGTTTCCCACCGGGATTTGAAGCACTGCTCTGCCCGAAGGCACCGCGGCAGCTTTTAATCTGCAGCTGCCTGGATACCCCTGCCCCGCCTCCCTGGCTCTCCCAACCCGCTCCCTCCTCGTCGCGCTCTGCGGGGTCTCAGGGTCTCCTCCAGGGCAGGAGGGAAAGCCAGGTACCAGGTGGATGTGCAGGATAAGGCTCCCGCATTTTATCCTGCTGAGGGAAGCTGTGTTACATCCCCCACGTGTGTTGGTTCCATCTCTTAGGCCAAATCAGTGCTCTGAAGGGGCTGGAAACACTCCCTGCCCTCTGCAAAGGGATTCAGACCCAGCTCAAACCCAGAACAGACTCAGAGGGGTGTTAGACCCCCAGACAGAAAAAGAAAACCCCTTCTCGGCTGTGAGACCTCCTCCATGCGGTGGGAATTCATGGCTGTGCTCCAAGCCAGCTGCGCACGGACCACCAGTGTCTGTCCCACTGTGGGCAAAACCTCAGCAGCAGCACCAATCCACACTCCATCCACACTGCCAGGTCTAAAGGGTGCTCCTCCCCACAGGTTTTCCAGTAGGATCATTCCCTCTGCTCCTTCCTCCCAATCATCATTTTGGAGGGGATGAGCACAGTTCCTGTGCTGCAGCTGGGAGATATACTCCTAACACCAGGAGATAACCAGGCTGCTCCAAGCATGCCCAAGAGGGCTCCAGACATTCCTCCTATTGTTGGGCACTCCAGGGCTGCTCCTGAGGCTGGTCTCTCCATGCCTAGAGGGGTTTGATGACACTGAGAGACAGCTCCCTGAATCAGAAAGGAGCCTTGGTTTGCCAGAGAAGAACAAACTGGTCCTGCAAAATCTGCCTCCCACTGTTACGGGCCTTGTGCCCACCATCAGTTGGATCAGTTGGCAGCACACCAGGGAAAAGGCAAACCTTGGAGCGACCTGCCTGGACACCCAAGTCCCTAAAGAACCATGCAGATGAAACCAGGCTGATGTTCTCATGGAAACCCACCCCCCACTCAAAGGGTTCTGCACTCCAGAGTGGGAAAGATTTACTTTCTCGCCTCTCCAAACACTTTGCCATTCCCAGAGCAGGACTGTGGGAACAAATCCCCCACAGCCCCCCTCTCCACGGGTCCCCAGAAAGATAGGGGCCAGGCCACCCACATGAAACCCTTCCCTGATAAATAAATTGAAACATCCCTTGGGAGGAGGTGACACTCACAATCTGGATGTACTTGCAGGAGCCCAGGCGGTCGTTGAGGCCCATCCAGTGGTGGTAGTCAGGGTACTCGCCGTGCGTCAGCACGTACATGTTCCCGGCATAGTTCGGCCTCTCGTAGGCCACCCAGGTGCCTCCATCCACACGGATCGAGTTGCAGCGGCTCAGGTAGGTGTGGAAGTCAGGGCAGTCGCTGTCACACTCGTAGTAACGGCCGAGAAAGTTCTTGTCTTCATAGAAGGTGACCTGAAACAAGCAGAGGAAGGGAAGTGGGGAGATTCCTTGTCCCAGCACATCTGAATTCCAGCCTCATCACGGTATGAAACATCTGAAAACGGAGCCTTCGAGATGTCAAAAATCATCAAGCCCAACCCCTGAGCAGGACCAACTGCAGCCAGTTCACCAGTCTGGCCCAAACACCTCCAGTCTTGCCTTTCCCAGCCCCTCATTCTGTCCCAGTCACAGAATCACAGAATCAGCCGGGCTGGGAAAGACCTCCGATTTCATCAAGTCCAACCCTGCCGTGGTTCCCAGACCATGGCACTGATGCCACATCCAGTCTCACCTCAAACACCTCTAGGGACGGTGAATCCACCTCCTCCCTGGGCAGCCCATTCCAATGGGTGATCACTCTCTCTGTGAAGAATCCAACCCAATTCTCCTTTGGTGAAGTTTCTGTCCTGTTTCCAGCAAAACTCTATTAAAATAATTCCCTCCCACCTTCTCTAGAGCAGGAGTTACTAAATTATGGCCGTGAGAAGTCAATGGACTGTACAAAGCAGCATTTCTGGGGACACGGGTTAGTGGTGGCTCTGGCAGTGCTGGGTTAACAGCTGGACTTGACCTCTGAGGGCTTTTCCAGCCTTCATGATTCCATGATTTCCTTTATACTGGCTCACCAACTGTTTGCAGTGAGACCTGCACCGACAAGATGAGGTCTCTTTGCTCCCAGGCCATGCCTTCCAGCCCATTCTCTTTGTTCCTGCTCCAACAACCCACAACTTCCCTTCTCAAAACTCACTGCCAAAAACTGGACTTTGCCTGTGCCAAGCGAAACTAAAGGAGCATTCCATGGACATTGAGTACCAGAGATCTTTGGACATCCAAGGATTGCATTGTTCTGCTGCAAGCTCATAATACAGCTGACAAATTCCCAATTCAGCACCACATTTCTTTCCCAGGAACAGCTCTACAGCCAGGCTGACCCCAAAGCACTTTGTCTGGGGACATTTTATCCTGACTTGATCACAGCCTGCTTGGAAATAATCTCGAGAGCTGGTGAGCAAGTTCCATTCCTCTGTCCCAGGGCATCACCCAGCCGGCCCTGGAGAGGCGACCCATTTTTCCTTAAAAACCCCTTCATGGAATATTGCCAAGCCCTCAACCAGAGCAGTCCTTTCTCCAGCCCCATTTTCATATCAGCTCAGCTGACAATTATTCATCAAGAGCTGCTCTTTTCAATAAGGATTCCTGAGCTATCACGTCTCTCCTGACACATCCCTTGCTTGCTCAGGACACCAGGTGCTCTAAAGATCTAAACACCCAACATTCAGTATCCCGCAATCCATTTTCCCCATGGTTTTTCCACAGCTTGGATATTAAGATTCCTCTAGCTCCTGCCTGGCTGTACCTCACCCATGGTCCTTTGGCTCCTGGTAGCATCCCCGCTGTTAAAAACATCATTCATTGTCATGGTTTCAAACCAAACCTGAGACAACTCACTCGCTTTTTATTTTCAATTATTTATTTTGTGTTAAAAATGAAGTCAGCCACAGTTTTCCTGGAGCTGGTTGGTCAGTGCGTCGCACCAGCCTGACCAGGTATCTGGGGACTTGGACTGATCCTGCCAGAGGATTCATGTCAGTGGACATTTCTTGGGATAATGTTATTTCACTCACATTTCCCTCTTAATTTCAAGGACTGATCTCCCATTGCGAAGCAGTCAGTGAGTACAAAACAATCTGTCCCCACATCTCTCCCTCCCAAGAGAGCTCTTCCCACCTTCCTGCAGTGGAGAGCTGGGAATCGCTACCACCTTTCCTGCAGGGAATAAAGGCTGTGAAAGGTGTGCACTGAAATGCCCAGTTCCTGTTTTCCCACACTGCCACTCCTGGGCAGTTGACCACGGCCAGGCCTTCCCGACCACAACCCGCTGCCATTGTCCAGATCCTGCTTCTGGATCTTTGTCCCCAGAGGCACCACCTGGAAAATCTGCCAGCATGACCTGGAGGCAACACCAAAAGCCCTGTTCACGGAGGTTTGGCGTCAGCCTCTTCCTGAGGCCAGGGGTCAAGGAAGCCACCATATCCCTTAACACCCTCCACAGGGATCCCTCTCTTCCCAGCTCAGCCATTATGTGCTGTTGGGATGGCTGAGGAGTTCTCCCCCTCTCCAGACTCATTCCCCATGCTCTGATCCACAGTCCCACCCTTGTCCATGCAGAGTGTCCAGCACTGTTGGTGAGCTCTGCCCAACATCTGTAAGACCATGGGTCTGGTCTCTGGGCAGAAGGATTCCTGGAAGTGTCTTTCTCCAGGCTGGATGAGCCTCAGAGCAACTTGGGATAATGGAAGGTGTCCCTGCCCATGGCAGGGGGTGGAACTGAATGGGACCCAAACCATTCCAGGATTTAATGATGTTCCTTCCCCACCCAGCCCAACATAGCCAAACTGGACCTTGGCAAAGCTCCCTGGTGTTCCCAGGAGGGCATTTTCCAAGAACACTCCAGGTTATGGCTTTTCCCACAGAACTATGACCAACCAAAGTGCTGCTCCTTGGTTTATTCTGGGAAGACTTAAGGAGAGGAGGAATTCTGCCCACCCATTCTCTACCATAGTCCTTTGCACACACTCTCAACTCATTTCAGACCTTCTCTTCCCAGTTTTCCTCAGGAATTCAGGTACAAACAGAGCAGGTTGATATTTTCACCCGTAGAATAATGACAGAACTAGAGACTTCAATTCCAGACTCTCACCCTCAGGCAAATCACCTTCCTTCAGTAAAACCCTCAAGGTGCTCTGCTTATATTTAACCTCTCCCTACCCCAAATCTTCCCTTTTTGGGGCTTACCTGGCAAGTGCCACATTTACCAAAGCAGATGTTCCTTATGGGAGTAAAACTCTTACTCCTTTGGTCACCTCACCTCAGTTATCACACATTTCTTCCCAACAGAAGCTCAGCTGGAAGGAAACTCTTAAAAACAAATCTAGCAGTGCCCATTGCCTTCTGTGTCAGCAGTGACCCCTTTCCAGGGGAGATCATCTGCTGAGGTTGTGAGAAATGGTGTTTAATTGTCTCCTTTGTGATTTTCTTCTCCCTGGAATGTGCTAAACAAGAGCACAGGATAGAGAAAAGATGAGATAACTCCTCCTGGGCATCTTGCACCTCAGCAGCACATAATCCATGGATTCCCTGTGGCACACTCGGAGGGGACACAGCTTTGGACAGGCTGTGCTTAAGGCTCTCCAAGGGACAGAAGACTCGAGGATGGATCAGTTACAATCCCCTGGCACTCATTTTAGGTGCAGGCACGGAAAAACTGTACCCCTGAGACCCCAGAGCCACCAGCACACCCTTCTCGGATCTCCAGACTAACAGCCAAGCCTTGTGCCAAGATCAGAACCGAGAGGAGCGCGGAGAAGCCGAGATCGAATCTGGATCATCCACAGCATCGCCTGGTGCCTGCAAACCCGCTGTGCTTCCCATATCCCCTTGGTTCTTACAGCCTCCACAGCTTAGAAGGAATCCAACTCAAAAGCAAAGCTGAGAACCTCTGCCCACAGCTACTTAGCAGGTGTTTGACATTCCATGGGGGAAACTGGCCACCACTTCGAGGCTCTCACCCTCCTTCCCTGTCCCAGCTGCTTCTCCGTGCCCGGTCCCAACCCTGCCACAAGGCCACCAACCAGCTCTGCTCAACTCAAGGCTGAGGAACACAGCACCAGAGCTGGATTCCCACCTGACACAGCACTCCAGCTGAAGCTGAGCTCCCTGGTCTACCTCCTTGTCCAGTTTAAATTCACCCCTGCCGATTCCACTGAATCCCAAGGCTGGTTCACATCCCGCAGGGAATACTATTCCCTTCAGTGCTACGGCTGATGTTCAGGAGTCTTTCTGTTGCTCCACCATGGAAAAGGGATGTGGCAGCTGCCACTGGTGTTGGGAGTCAGGTTCTCCCAAGGAAACCTTCCAGGAGACTCCGCTCTGCAAACCCAGCTCGTCACATTCCCTGCTGGCACAGCACCCTCTGCCCCCAATTTACAAGGCATCAGCTCCTGCTGATTTAAAATCATTTAAGATGTCCCCTCGCCAGTCACTACACTCAACTCCATCCTCTGGCAGAGCCACACCCAGAGTAACCAGCCAAAACCTGGGAAAAGACTTGGGAGGGGCTCCCCTTACATGAGGAGGGATTTGAGGCTTCTCCTCTTGCCCACCCGCTGGCAGAGGGGGAAGCTGTCAGCAGAGCAAAAACAAAGTTTCTCCACAACTTATCCCTGATAAATTCTGAGCTTTTGTCCAAAATCATGAATATACTGCAAATCAACTTACCTTGGTTCCAGCTCTGGACATTTTCCGTTCCAGCCAAACTCCCCTGTGCCGGAGGAATGTCAGGAGCTGTTACGAACAGCCAGGAGCCGAGGCGCCCTTTTTATAACGGGTTTGTTTTAAACCAGACAGTCGCTTTGTCATGAGAATAGGATCCAAAAATTGAGTCAGTGATTCTGAGGCTATAGCCGATTTCCAGAAAAGCAAACAGGATTATGGAATAAAGGAAGGTTTCGCCATCCTCCCTTTGTTCCCATTTGCTGAGTCAGAACACCAAAACTCTGCCAAACGCACTCAAAACACGCAGCCCCCTGCCAAGCCCGGGAGCACAAGGGGCAGTTTGGCTGCTCCCCCCCTTCCCAGCTTGTTAAAGCAGAAGGAATCCTCACTGGACCGCAGGGACCACCCCCCTTCGTAAGGAGGGGACCCAGCATTTATCAGGCAATGTTCCACGTAGCAAAGGATGCAGTTAAGGAATAGCAAACATGTGCTCGGGGCACACGCCACAGGCTTGCAAAGCACAGCCCTGCACTGAAAGCTCTCAGTGGCAACATCTGTGCAGCTTTTCCCAGGACACCCTCAGCTTGATCCACAGTGCTCCAAACAGCACCTGACACAGGAGGAATGAAGGATGCGTGGCGAGTGGTTCCACACATCCCATAGTAAAGAATGCTGTCCAAACTCCTGATTGTCTCTGCAGGTGCCACAAATCCAACTCCAAACTCTCCCCCCACCACCTGAGGTTGGAGCAAAGGCGTTTTCCCCTCCAGCCACACTTTGGGTGCAGGGCAGGGAGGCCGAGGCTGGCTGGCTGACACACACCCACCCCCCCCACCACGGCATTATGAAAAACCAGCTCTGCAGCTATTCAGTGCCCCAGCCCAAAGGCTTAGGGAGACAAAGGGACACGAATTTGGCACAGCAGCACCCGAAACACGCAGCCCCTCTTTCAAATCTGTCAGGCCAAGCACTCTCGCAACAGCAGCTCCGCTCAATGCAGGCAGATCCGAGAGCCTGGGGCACACATGCCCAGCAGCAGCTCCTCTTCCCATTTTAGGTGCCTCTAATCACCCACTGCTGTTGCTCTCGGTTGAATTTATTCATTTTTGAACCCAAATGCTGTTTTATGGAGATCACAGTTCAAGCATGAGCCAGGTACTATCAGTAGGTGTGGTCTCTTCACACATTCCTCCTTTAAAAGTTGGCTAAATCTTATAAGTTAATCTCACATGAATAAAATAAATATAATAAACTCACCCCACCTGCCAGCCCAGGAGCCAAGGGAGACCCTCAGAAGGATTCTGAAGCTGTGCACACAGAGCACTGTGCCTTCCTCTGGCTCTCAGCTTGGAGAGGTCTTCCAAAGGCATTGCATGGATGAGTGGAAGCAGCAGCTGGTGGTGCCTTTCTCTGTTTTCTGAGTTTATTTAGGTGCTCAGGCACAAGTACATCTCCTCTAACAGCTCCCACCAGCACAGGAGAATGGTGCTTAGTCAAGCTGATATTCTTCATGAGAAATATGGAGCGCAGCAACAGTGTTTGTATCAAAACCCTGTGCCAGGACAGCCTTCAAACCCTTCAGCTCCATGGCTGGCAAGAAATGAGGATTTTTCTCTCACTGACTTGTTCCCATTTCATTAAGATTAAAGGTGTTGTGTCCCTCTAACACCCTCTGTACAGGTAACAGCCCTTCTCTAGGACAGGTGCCACGTTTATCCAAGAACTCTGGTTTATTGACAGTTGTCAACCATGTACAAAAGTTCATTCCATAAAATCCTAGCGCTTACAAAAGTTCGTCCCATAAAAACCCCATCATTTAAGTGCCATTTTCATATTAAAAAAACCTACTGGATTGAATTCATAAAATAGTCAAACACTTCTTTTTCACATTTATAAAACCACTGCAGCTGGTTTGTACCATGAAATGCAGGTGATGCCCAGGGCCCTGCATCCAGCTTTGTCCCAGGATCCTGGTGTGCTGGATACCTGCACACATGGACACCCACCATGACGTCACCTCTGCAACAAGGTACAATTTCATCATCCTCCAGTGCCATCTCAGTCACCAACAGGATAAGTACAGCACATTCCTGGGAAGGCAGCAGTGATCAAGAATCCTAGAGCAGCCAGACAGTCCAAGGCTGGGTGTTGGATCCAGTGAGTCCAGGCAGGATGGCCACAAAGTCTTAATGGGAACTGAGTTGGGGGTATTGCTACCTGTTCCCTGAGCTCTGGAACAAAATAAAAGGAGCAGATTTTACTCCCAACACTAGCAAAGAAAAAGGCATTCCATGACCAAACCAAAAATAATCCAGCTTTCTGATGGTCTGAAACATGCCATGGCAGAGAAAAAGGATAAGGGTAGATCTCCAGCTCCTAAACCACTTCTGCTTGGGAAGAGACACTACGAAGGAAGAATCACCCACAGTCTCACCCAGTTCTCTTCAGCAAAGGTGAGATGGGTAAATAGACATCAATCCACACAGTTCCTCTAAAGGAACATCTCTTCCAACCAGTTGGACACCCCATTATGTGCAACATGTCCATGTTGTGCCTTTACAGATGTCTCCAACAAACCAAACTTGACAACAAGGTAGGTGCTGAGGACACAGATTTCCACTGAAAATAAGAACTAAAACAAAATGCAAGGCTTTGGGGAGAACATTCACTGAACAGCTTGTTCTACCTCTGCCTTGGCTCTGCACGCAAACATGGCACAATTCTTGTAGGTAGAGAAGAACCAGGAGGAACAGGCCTTTCACTTACCCTTCCTTTCCTTCTGTGCTGAGGAAGGGGATGTTATCCTGCTGCCTGCTTGGATCCCATGGCAAGGGGGACCAGGCTGTCCAGCTGCTGCCGGTTCCCCGTCTGGACTAGCCACTCATAGAACTTGTTTTCTACCAACATCTGGAGCCGTTTCCTCTGATCCCTGAAACCAAAAGATCAATGGGAAGTATGGAAAAATCACATTTGTTTACAATGTTATGCCTCTACCTTACCTGTACTACCCAAACAAGCCTCCAGATATACCAGGAAGAGCCAGCCCTGGCTCCTGAACGCTCTGGACCAGGAAGAGAAGGCTTTTACCAAGGGAATATGATGACAATGAACCCCAAAGGCAGAACTTGGTGGAGTCAGAGAAGCCATACAAACTTCCCAATCCCACAAGCACAACCACCCTGTTCCACAGGGCTGCTTCCACTTACCTCCTGATTAAAAACTGTCTGAAAAGGGAGAAAAATCAGTATTAGTAACCAATGTTTAAGCACTAAGGACTCAAAATTCTGTTCTGACAGTACCTGGAAGAGAAAGGATGGAGATGAGGGAAAAAAAATGCACCTATGAACACTCCTTAAATAATTCTTGCTGTTGGTAATTAACTTTTGGGGTGGTTTTGATAAGACCAGCAGTCACAGGGTGTCCCACAGCTCAGGCTCCCTGGCACTGCTCAGATGCCCAAGAGCAGCTCCAGAACAGCATCCCAGCCCTCTGGGATCAGCTCACCTCCGGAATTTGTTAAGCCAAAAGTGGCACAGGTGTTGAGCAGTCCCTGCCGGACTTTTTCCATAAGTTTACACAATTAATTTCTGAACACCAATAAAACATGAACATTTGTCAGTATTCTGCAGATTTGACGTGGGTTTGCTTTGAAGCCATTCCTAATTTGATGTGCTGATCCCATTCTGTACTGGGAAAAGCAGGAAACCAGCTCCAGAGGAGGTCACTAAGATAATCAAAAGGATGGAGCAGCTCTGCTGAGAGGAAAGGCTGAGAGAATTGGGATTGTTGAGCCTGGAGAAGAGAAGCTTTGAGGTGACCTAATTGTGGCCTTTCTATACTTGAAGGAGCCAACAAGAAAGACAGAGAGAGACTATTTCCAAGGGCCTGGAGTGACAGAACGAGAGGGAATGGTTTTAAACTGACAGTAAGTTTAAATTGGATTTGGGGAAGAATTTCTTCCCTGTGAGAGTGGGGAGGCCCTGGCACAGATTGCCTAGAGAAGCTGTGGCTGCCCCAGCCCTGGAAGTGTCCAAGGCCAGGTTGGATGGGGCTTGGAGCAACCTGGACCAGTGGAAGGTGTCCCTGTCCATGGCAGGGGGTGGAACCTGGCTGGATTTTTAAGGTCCCTTCCAACCCAGGCCATTCATAGAATCATAGAATTAACTGGGTTGGAAGAGACCTCCGAGATCATCAACCCCACTGTGATTACCAGATCATGGCACTCAGTGCCACATCCAGCCTCATCTTAAAAACCTCCAGGGACAGTGAATCCACGACCTCTCTGGGCAGGCCATTCCAATGCCTGATCACTCTCTCTGTAAAGAACTTCCTTCTAATATCCAACCTAAACCTCCCTTGACGCAGCTTAAGCCCGTGCCCTCTTGTCCTACTGATTGCCTGAGAGGAGAGACCAACCCCCACCTGGCTACAACCCCCTCTCAGGTAGTTGTAGAGAGTGATGAGGTCACCCCTGAGCCTCCTTTTCTCAAGACTAAACAACCCCAGCTCCCTCAGCCTCTCCTCATAGGACTTGTGCTCAAGTCCCTTCACCGGCCTGGTTGCTCTTCTCTGTACCTGCTCCAGCACCTCAATATCCTTCCTGAACTGAGGGGCCCAGAGCTGAACACAGCACTCCAGGGGTGGCCTCACCAGTGCTGAGTACAGGGGAAGGATCACTTCCCTCATCCTGCTGTCACACTCTTCCTGATACAGGCCAGGATGCCATTGGCCCTCTTGGCCACCTGGGCACACTCTGGCTCATGTTCAGCTTCCTGTCGATCAGCATCCCCAGATCCCTTTCTGCCTGGCTGCTCTCCAGCCACTCCATGCCCAGCCTCTAGCGCTGCATGGGGTTGTTGTGGTCAAAGTGCAGGATCCGGCACTTGGCCTTGTTGAACTTCATCCCATTGGAATCAGGATTCTATGATTCTATTCCTTTTTGTCCCCCTCAGCTCCATGTACCCACCCCCTTTTTCCAAGTTAAAGGCTGCTTTTTGCAGAAATTCCATTCCCCAAAAAGCAGGGTTCTGGGACAGGGAACTAACCCAAATTCCTCCCCAGTGAACACAAAGGCAGTCACTTCTTTCTTCTCTTATGGATTTATCTTCTCCCAGTGCTTTTTCTCTACCTTGATCTGCTACTGACCCTGAAAGACTTTCTGTCTGATACGCTTGGAAAATGAATAAACAGGATTTTATGCTTTTGCAAGTTGCTCCTCAAGCTGTCTTACTGCTCCTGTCTTACTGGGGTTTTACTTTCAGCCTGGTAGGATTTACATTCTTTTTCTGCCCCACTTTCCTCATTCAGACAACTTCAACTTCTTGAAAGAAGTCTTCTTATTTCTAACACTCCCTTTCACCTCCCCACTCAAGCACGGCGGCTTTTTCCTTTCTACAAGCCCGACATCCTGTTTGCTCTAAGCTTCCTACTTGTCTCCTCAGTTGTTTCCCTGCCTGCAGGAGACAAGAGAGACATTTTCCACTGTCAGCTGCCCAGTTTCTTTTCAACAAGCTTCTAAACTTGCCACAGTTTTCCCCCTTTTATGGAATAAGCCACTCCAGGAGTGAGCTCCTGTCTCCTCTGACTGTAGGATGGCAGATCTAAGCACATCATCCCTGTTTCCTCACACTTCTTTAACAGGAAGGTTCTGACAGGCCAAACACCTTCCCAAAACTCTGGGGGGAAGAAGTACCACAGCTAGAGGGGGAAGCATCTTGGATGAGCTGATGGACACAAGGGATGACTCCAGTCTCCTCTCTACTGCTCTTGACGACTCAGGGTTGGGAGTTTGAAGGTTTTCACACCTCTGTCCCCACCTCTGGGTCAGGACTGCTCTGCCATCCTCCTCCTGTAGCAAAATCCTGCCCCAGAATCCTTTCTCTCTCCCAGTCTAGAGCTCTTTCAAAGTGCTCATTCCTCCTTGCTCAGCATGGAGGCACCTGGATTTCAGAAAGGAGCACAGGAAGCAGAGGGAGCTCCTCCAAAAGCAGGAATCATCAAATGGGCCAGGACTCCTCAGCCTGGTACAAGGGGAAGCATTGACAGTTTGCCTCCTATTCTGTGTTTCCCAGAGGATAAACCCCTCCTGGATCACTGTTATCAGCACTCAGTTACACCCTGGTACCAGTCAGTGACTAAGCAGAGAACAGAAAAAAATCTACACAGCTTAAGCTCAGCTTAAGGAACAAAACTTTTTCTTATCAAGTCTTCACAAATGAATGTTTGAAATGGGGTTTCTATCCCCAAAATGTGCTTGCAAAGGAAGCTGGGCAGGGGATTCAATGGGATCAGCTCAAGAGGAATTTCAGAGTTCCTGTCCCGGGGTGACCTGCTGCAATGATCCATAGGCACATTCCCAGCTCACCTCAACAAGGGAAGGGACAGTCATCTTAAAGCTTCAATCCCAAGGTAAATGCGGGGCTGAGAGGGACCCCAGGCAGTAGCAGGACAGTGATGTGGTTCAGGACACACACCCAGCCCTGCCCACAGCACTGGCAGCAGAACAGACACTGGGCAGGACCCAGAGTCCTGCCAGGGTGGATCCCTCCCCTCAGCCCTCAAGCAGTGTCCAGGAATGCTTTCCCTGGAGTCTCATGAGCTGGGAAAATGCAACCATGAGAAAGCACCTCCTCCAGAGCAGCATGGGCAGCAGGTGAGGGAGGAGATTCTCCCCCTTTACTCCACTTGGTGAGACCCCCCCCTTGCTGTGCTGCCTCCAGCTCTAGGGTCTCAACACGGATGTGGAGCTGCTAGAGTCCACAGGAGGCCATGGCGATGCTCCAAGGGCTGGAGCCCCTCTGCTCTGGAGCCAGGCTGGGAGAGCTGGAGGGGCTCACCTGGAGAAGAATCCAGGGAGACCTTATAGCACCTTCCAGTGCCTGAAGGGGCTCCAGGAGAGCTGGAGAGGGACTGGTGACACGGGATGGAGGGACAGGACACAGGGAGTGGCTTCCCACTGCCAGAGGGCAGGGAGAGATGGGATATTAGGAAGAAATTCTTGGCTGTGAGGGTGGGGAAGCCCTTGCACAGGTTGCCCAGAGAAGCTGTGGCTGCCCCTGGATGCCTGGAAGTGTCCAAGGCCAGGTTGGACGGGGCTTGGAGCAACCTGGGGTAGCGAAAGGTGTCCCTACCCATGGAATCAGGTAGAACGACACAACCTTTAAGGTCCCTTCCAACCCAAACCATTCTGGAATTCCATAACTCAGAGCTACAAGTGTGAGCGTTCCCTGCTCACCTTACCAACCAGGATTGCTAATGACTAATGCCCCAGAATTGACCCATAGGACACAGCTCACCCCACCCAACCCATTCTCAAAGCATTTTTATGGAACCACATCAAATGAATCTCTGGGAATGGCTGAACTCAGCCACTCCTGCCGGGCCCAGCACTCACTTGGTCAGACCCGCCTCCTTCACCGTGCGCTGCCACACCTGGACCCGCTGCTCCCGCTGCCTCAGAGCCTCCTGGTATTCCTGGGGGAGCCCCCCCGGCGTCTCCATGGTGTCTCCTTCCATCTCAAAGGGAATCACAAAGGTGTAGAAGTCCGAGGGGGGCAGGAGGCGGAACACACTCGAGTCACTGCTCTCCCTGCACACCAACATGGGGCTGTCCCAGTAGTTGGGCAGAGTGGCCAAGCCCACCTGAGCCATGTGGTCCTCCAGCATGGGATAGTGGGTGTGGAAAGGGGCAAAGCTGACTGCCTGATTCCCCGAGAGGATGAGGGGCTGGGTGGGTGTCAGAGTGTAGAAAGTGCAGCCAGTGGTGGATGCCAGGGACAGGCGGTGGCAAACCACCATGACCCTGACGTTGTCACAGCTCTGCACGTGCACCGACATCTCCACGGGGCCCAGGACAAACGTGCTGCTCCGGCACTTCTCGATGGTCACAGAGCTGCCAAAGAACCACAGGCAGTCAGGGCTGGAAGGGACCTCTGGAATCACCCAGTCCAACCCCCTTGCCAGGGCAGGGTCACTCAGAGCAAGTGCCACAGGAACCAGGCGAGTTTGGGATGTCTGCAAAGAGGGAGATTCCACGCCCGCCCTGGGCAGTTCCAGGGCTCTGCCACCCTCCATGAAAAAAAGTTCTTCCTCATGTTGAGGTGGAACTTCTTGTGGTTCAGTTTATGGCCATTGCTACTCATCCTATCAGTGGGCACTCCTGGGAAGAGCCTGGCACCATCCTGACACCTGCCCTGGAGATATTTATATGGACTGATAGGAACCCCTCTCAGATATTTGTATGGATCAATGAGATATTTGTATGGATTGATTGGATTCTCTGTCAGGTGAGGTATTTTTATGGATAGTTGTATAGATTGATATTTGTATGGATTGGTAAGATGCCCTCTCAACCTTCTCTTCTCCAGACTAACCAGGCCCAGCTCCCTCAGTCTCTCCTAATTAGAGATGCTCCAGTCCCTTCCTCATCTTTGTGGCCTCCACTGGACCCTCTCCTTGTCTCTCCTGTCCTGAGGAGCCCAGAGCTGAACCCAGCACTCAACGTGCCTCACAGGGCTGAGCAGAGGGGCAGGGTCCCCTCCCTGACGTGCTGGCTCTGCTCTCCCTGATGTCCCCAGGACCCCATCAGCCCTCGAAGACTGCAGGTGCCTCCCAGGAGAACCAGAGCTCACCGGAGGGGGGACAGGAGGTAGATGAAGGACTCATTGCAGCGATGGATCCTCACATGAGCCCCCACCAGGGTGTCTGAGCTCTTGGCCAGGGTCTGCCTGTACACCTGGCTCATGATCACCATGGGGGACACCTCGGGCACCACCCGGGCACTGCAGGCAATCTTGGCTCTCCTGGTTGCTCCTTCAACTGCAGCACAAAGCGCACAGAAGTTCATGGTCCAGAAATCCCTCGGGAAAACAATCAGCCCCACACTTGGACAGCACTTCCTACACCTCCCACACCATCCCCAATCCCCACTGGGCAGGCAGCTCACAGCACTGAGAAACTCCAGAAACTGGGAGACGTTGGAAGATCCCAACCACTTCAAGATTATTTAGGAGCAGCCAGAGGCCCCCATGGGATTTCCACTTCCACAAGTCTCTTCCCAAACCCAAGGCTCGGCCTGGCAGGAAGATCCTGAGGGCACATTTAAAATGAGGGAAATGCCCCTCCTAGAGCACAGTCCTTGAGCTCTTCCCTGGGCTCCCTAATCCACTGCCCCTCCCAGGATCCTGCAGCCAGGGAAACAACACTGAGCCAGTTTCCTTTTTCTGAGGCGGCTCCATGTCCCTGCAGGAGAGGGGCTGGACTGGAGACTAGGAAAGCCAGACCAGTTCCCACCCCACTGCCAGATCCCTGCTCAGCAGGATGAGCTGAGTTCCTATTTCTCGGGGTATTTTCCTAAATTTCTATTTATTTTCCAGTATTTCTACATTTCTTTGTATATTTCTAAATTTGTATGTTTGTATTTTAATATTTTTCAATATTTCTGTATAATTCTATCTTTTTTTATATGTTCTATATTTTTATTTTTCTATATTTTTATTTTTTCTAGATTTTTATAATTTTCATATATTCCTATTTTCCCCACACATTCCCGTCTTTTTCTGCATACTCCCATTTTCCCACACATTCCCATCTTTTCCTGCATACTCCTATTTCCCCATTTTCCCACATTTCTCCCACGTGCTTCCCCATTCCCAAATCCAGCCGTGTCTCCCAGGCACCCACCTTGCTGTGCCCATGCCAGCTTCCTGCCTGCCCTGATGCAGGCGGTCATTCCCAAGGGATTGGCAGTGAGGCAGGAGCGGATCCAGCTCTCCAGGCGGGGCAGGGAGAAGGCTCTGGTGCCCTCAGAGAAGCCATTGTGGGGCCGGCAGGGCGGGCACAGGGCCAGCTCGTGGAGCGGTCGCACCGCCCGGGAAGCGCCCACGGAGCCCTCGAGCAGGAGGCTCAGGGCACTCAGGGCCTCCAGGGACACCAGGCTGCTGGAGCTGGAATGGGACGAGGCTGAGAGCTGCTCCGGCTCCAGCAGCAGCTCCAGCATGTCCAGGAGGTGGCTCTGCACGAAGGCGCAGTGCTCCTGGTCATTCCAGTTCTGGAGGGGGCAGGAAAACACAGGTGAGGTGAATGTTCCAGGCTGGGAAACTCCAAGGGCATCACACACTGGATCCTTGCTAAGAATTCCTCTAGAATGTCAAACATGTGGTTGGGACAAGCTGGAATCATGAAAAACTTCATGCTCATTCCTGCTCTTCCAAGGCACACAAAGCCACCACCCCCCAAAAATTAAACCCCATTTTATTTTAAGTCAAGCAGCAAATATTTAATCCTAGAAAGCAGTAACAGATTGTCCCACCCAAATCCAGGGAACTGCTGCTGGCACTGGAAGGGACAGAACAAATCAATAACTGGCAGGCAAGGTCTTGGAGCTGCTCCATTGGAAAAGCCTAGCTGGGCCAGGATTCCAGGACAGAAGTGCCACCTTCCAGGGTAAAAAGCTGAGGGTCATTTCTCCAATACACCAAACAGCCTCTGAAAGAATCCTTAGTTCAAATCCTAAAGCACTCATGCCCAGAAAAAAAGCAGGAGACTGGAATTACAGCAGAGCTTAATAAAGCCAAGCTTTGCTGAAGGAACACACCTTGTGCTCACCACCATCTGTTCAAAGATAAAGCTTTCCAGCTCCTATTTTTAATGATTCCAGCTTGTCCCAACTACATTCCACCAGCTCATCCAGCTCCCAGCAGCACATCCATGTCAGAATTCCAGAGGTTTGCAGCTGGGGTGGCCAATTTGTAACTCAGCCTCCCACCCAGAGCTGCCCACGGGACACATCTCACTCACTCCTTCCTAAATATTTGGCGGTGATTTAAAAGGAAACAGCACTTCCACGTGGCTGATCTGCAGCTGAACAACCAGCTCCCCTCCCTGACGCAGAACCTGAGGCCAGGGAACACCCTGGGATCCAACAGTCCCACTAGAGCACGGGAAAGGAACTATAAAGACAAGAAAAGCGTCCTGTTTGAATAATGGAAAAAGGCAAAGGGGCCGTTACTCCTTAAAAGGAGAATTGCCAGGACTCGTGGGGAATTTTCAGTTGCCTTCCGACTCCAGGAAAGCCTCATGGAAAACTTTTTAAAAGCTTTTCATTAACTGCAGAGAGAACACACCAACTCTGCCTCATTTACCATGGAACATGGATTTTGCACTTGGAGGGAACAACCCAGCCCCTTCCCGATGCCCTCGGGGCAGATCCCAAGAAGGGAGAAGCTCCTGTACGTGGAAGATCTCACAGGCACAGATACCTTATTCCCGTTGGCAGACTTCCCAGGAAAACCGGGAGGTTCGGTCCTGGGGCTGGGCCACTCATCGCCGAGCAGGGACCTGCGCAGGGACAACCTGTGGAGCTGCTGCAAGTACAGGAACAGCAGGAACTGCAGCGTGTCCACGGACAGCTGGAGAACGGGGAGAGAGGGAGAAGAGTCAGGATCCCCTCTTAGGCCGGGCCTGGGCTCCCCCAGCCTTGGGCCGGCTCTGGGCTCTTGCCTTGCTCCTCTCCCGCTCCAGCTCCTCGGCAGTGGCACAGGAGGCCTCCGCCTCGGCCCAGCGGAGACGGCGGGGCGGGTCGGGCCCGAGGAGGCCGTGGAACAGCTCGAAGTAGAGCCAGGCGAGGTCGCGGCCGAGCTGCAGCTTCCCGCAGGCGATGTGGCGCCAGCGGGGCCAGCGCAGCCGCGGGAAGCACCCCTGGTCGGCCCTGGCGCGGGCGTAGGCTGCGGCCTTGCGCAGGTAGTGCGGGGCGAGGCGGGGGGGCGGTGGCGCCGGCAAAGCGCCCGCCAGGAACGGCTCCGTGCGCGCCCAGAGGCGCACCGGGCCCGCCGCCATGGCCGCCGCCACTTCCGGGTTTCGCCCCGGGCACCACCGAGATGGGCCCTTCCCTCCCTCTCCGGAGCCGCCGTTCATTGGTCCCGTCCGCCGGCGCAGGGGCGGGGCTAAGCGACGTGCACGTCGATTGGCTGCGCGGAGGGAAGTCGGGGTGAGGTGTGCCCGGCGCGCTGGGCGGCGACGCTGCGGCCGGCGATTGGCCGGCGGCGCTGAAGTGTGCGCAGCCCATTGGCCGGCGGCGCTCAGCGCGGCGCTCCCATTGGCTGTCTGCGGGCACCCCGCGCCCCCATTGGCCGGGGTCGGCCGAGGGGCGGGTTCGGAGCCGTCGCCGCCGCCGCTCCCTCAGGGCCCGGCCCGGCCCCGCCATGGCCCCTGCCTGGATCGGGCGCCTCTGCCTCCTCCTGCTCTGCCTCTGCGGGGAGACCGCCGCGGGGTGAGTGCGCTGGGACGCGCCCTCGGCACTGGGGAGTGTGGGGGTTCAGCCTCGGCGCCGCGCCGCGCCCCCCGAGCTCGGAGTCGGCGGCTGCGGTGCTGACGAGACCCGCTCCTTTTCCCCTCATCACTTCCCCTCATCCCATCCCCTCATCTTTTCTCCTCATCCCTTCCCCTCATCCCTTCCCCTCATCCCTTCCCCTCATCCCATCCCCTCATCCCATCGCCTCGTCCCTTCCCCCCATCCCATGCCCTCATCCCATTCCCTCATCTCTTCCCCTCATCCGTTCCCCTCATCCCTTCGCCCTCACCCCATTCCCTCATTCCTTTCCCCTCTCCCATTTCTTTCTCCCTCCCTGTCTCTCGTGCCCTCTCTCTTCTGTCCCTTTTCCCTCCTCATCGCCTCTCCCTTCCCCTCCCGTTCTCCCCATCCCCTGCTCCTTTTTCTCTCTCCCTTCCCATTCCTTTGCCTTCCCCTTCCCCCTCCCTCCCCATCTCCCATCTCCTCTCTCTCCCTTTCCCTTCCATTTCTCTCCCCTTCTCACCCCTTCTCTCCATCCGCTTCTCCTCTCCCTTCCTCTCCCTCCCCTCTCCCCCTGCAGGAGGGATTTCTACAAGATCCTGGGGGTTTCCCGCGGCGCCTCCATCAAAGACATTAAGAAGGCCTATCGCAAGCTGGCGCTGCAGCTCCATCCCGACAGGAATCCCGACGACCCGCGGGCGCAGGAGAAGTTCCAGGACCTGGGAGCTGCCTACGAGGTGAGACCTGGAGCCGAGAGTGTCCTTCTGGAGTCAGGAAGGGTGGAGAGGGCTCATGGAGCCAGGGAGATTTGAGAGGATCCGTCCTGTAGCATTCTATAGGGGAATGAGAAAGGTAATGTGGGGAATGGGAAGGCTCTTCATAAGGTCCAGGTGCAATCCATCCTCCCCCTGTTACCATGGCAAATTCCATGCTCTCCCTGTCAGTTTGTTGAATTCTGTCCTACATCTTTTATTATCATGAAATGCTCTGAGTTGGAAGGGACCTTATGGATCATCTCATTCCACCTCCTGCCATGGACAGGGACCTTCCACTATTATATCAAATTCCCTCCTTTCTTTCTTCTACTTCCATCAAATTCCATCCTTCCCCTGTTACTGTATTGGATTTTATCCTATACCTTTTATTCTCATGGAATCTCAGGCTGGTTTGGGTTGGAAGGGACCTTAAGGAGCACGCCTCGCCCACTGGGTGAAACTCGTGAAGGCACCTGTGGTTTTGTCCCTGTTGCTGGCATTTATAACTGGCATTTATAGAATTCCAGAATGGTGTGGATTGGGAAGGACCTCAAAATCCATCTCATTCCACCCCCTGCCATGGGCAGAGACACCTCCACTAGCCCAGGTTGCTCCAAGCCCCATCCAGCCTGGCCTTGGACGTTTCCAGGGCTGGGGCAGCCACAGCTTCTCTGGGCACCCCAAATTTCAGGCTGGTTTTCATGGTTTAGCTGCTTTTCCTCCTGTTCCCACTCCTCTCCAGCCTTCTGGGAGCTCACCTGGCAACTCTGACCTTCCCAAATAGATCAACAGGAAAAGGAAGAGTAAATGTGATCAGAACTTTAGAATTAAAACTGATGCTTCACAGTCTTAGAAGTCCCAACTGAGCCACAGGGGTGGTGGTGTATGATTTTTTTTTTTCAGTGTGTCCTTGTAGGATTTGAGTTATTCCTTCTAATTTGTGTTTAATATTTAAGATAAAGTCAGTGTGTATATTTTCCATGTTGTTTTAATAATCTGAGTGTAATTTTTTATGGGTTTAAGTGATAAATGCTTAACTCTTTTGGACCAGCACAGCAAGCAAGCCCTAGACAAGGCATCTGTGACATAAAGCCTGGCTAGTTGTCCCCAAGTGCAGAGTGCTGTACCTTCAGAGCCTTGTTAAACAACTCCCTTAAGCTGCAGGTGATGTCTTTCCTGCTTCCATGTGTTTTCCAGGTGCTGTCAGATGAGGAGAAGAGGAAGCAGTATGACGCCTACGGTGAGGAGGGACTGAAGGATGGGCACCAGAGCTCCCATGGAGACATCTTCTCCCAGTAAGGAGGTTTTCCCACTTTAGGCTGGTCTCCAGCTGCTGCTCTGATTTTGTGATGCTCAAGCACATGTCCAGAGACACTGCTGTGAGAGTTGAGAACCCGAGGAAATATATTTACAGTGGTATCCCACATGAAATTCTCAGTTTGGTTGTGCATCACTTCCTGCTACAAGAGCTTCCCACATGGACACCCCTGTGGGTGATTTTTCATGTGCAGCACCTTTATCAAACACATGGGGATTTTCCCAAGTTCCCTGTGTGTGACTGAGGTTTAATCTGTTGGCACACCACGTGTGCCCTTTGGGGACACTTCTTCTGCAAAGTGTTGCTGGGGTGACTTTCACAGCAACTGTGGAATTTGGAGCATTACAATCCGAAGGCAGCTGCACCTGATTTTCTGCCCCTTTGGATCAGCCAGGCACAAACTTCCTAAAGTCATTCCTGAAGTTGCTCATCTCATGTGATCTTGGGTGAGAACTCACACTGCCTCTGGAGGACAATATACAGATCTTCTAGGAATTTTTCCTCACCCCTTTTGTCCTCAAACCATTGAAAACCAACCTACTTAGACATGACACCTTGTAGTGGCAGCTGAGCAGCAGTGCACATCAGAGGGGACTTCCCTTGGGCAGATTTTGAGATGTTCCTATTCCAAAATGTGGTTCCTTTAATACAGAAAACTGTTCCAAAGCAGCTGCTTTGTCTGGAGTGTCCTGGAGGAGCAAAATGAGGTTTCTGGGTTTCCTCTAGAGCTTTAGGACTGTGAGGAGGCTGTTCTTTAGCAGGATTGAAGCATTTGCCCAGGATTCCTTCCTGAACTAACCCATGTGCTTTGCTCCAGCTTCTTTGGGGACTTTGGATTCATGTTTGGAGGGAACCCTCGCCAGCAGGACAGGAACATTCCCCGGGGGAGTGACATCATCGTGGACTTGGAGGTCACGCTGGAGGAGGTTTATTCAGGGAACTTCGTAGAAGTAAGTTCACTTTCCAGAGTGCTGCCAGGTTTGAGGTGCCTGACCAGTGCTCAGAATATCTCCCCCCAAAAAACAGCTCCAAGAGATGCTCCTTTTCACAGTGTCTGCCCGTGAGGGATGTTGTGGTGCTCTTTGCTGTAGCTTACTGAAGAAACCACACATTCATCCACCTTTTCCATCTGGCTGTCTCTGGAAAGTGGGATAATACTTATTTATTGGCTGTCAGTCACTAGCTGAGCTGTTTTAGAACAGGTGTAGAATTTAATGATGTTTGAGGGCCTGTTCATAAGCCTCCAATTCACTTTACAATCCCTTCAAAACCATACTGAGGATTTTTCATGGTCTCTCTAGGTGGCCAAACATGTCACTGCAAGTTTTTGGATTATATAATTGGGAGAAGTATGTGAAAATTGCTATTTCTTTTAAGCAAACTCCATTTCTGGTGCTGACAATCCCTCCTGTTCTGCACATTGATGTTTGCATTGACTGATTTTGTGCTGTCGGTGTTTGGGGAACCTGAAATAATTTCCCCGTTCTGTGGGACAAGGAAGTATCACAACCAAAGTGTGAGGTGTTCCATCCTGGTGTTCCCTTTCCTGTGTAGAAAGGTGTGCAGGAAAAGGAAAGGAAACGGCAACTGTGGTGTCAGAGAGAGTTTTCCTGGTGTTTAATGTGTGATCACAAGGTGAAAATTTGGGATGTTTTGCTGAGGTCACACACAAAAACGGGGCACTGGGTTGGAATTAGATGATCCTCAAGGTCCCTTCCCAGCCAAACCGTTCGGTGTTCAGGCTGTTTGAGAAATCCAGACCCTTGTGGAGACCCAGGAGTGCTGGCACCAAGCTCTTCCTCTTCCCTGCAGGTTGTCAGGAACAAGCCAGTGGCCAGACAGGCGCCGGGCAAACGGAAATGCAACTGCCGGCAGGAGATGAGGACAACCCAGCTGGGGCCTGGGCGCTTCCAGATGACCCAGGAGGTCGTTTGTGATGAGTGTCCCAATGTCAAGTGAGTTGGATACTCTTCACTGCTTCTCAGAATCCTAAATCCTGTGATTTTACCGAGCAATATGGGGATGTTTATTCCCAAACCGACCGCTAGGTGGGGGAAAGTGCCTGTATTCCCAGTAAGTACTGGGGAATGTGGGAAGTCCTAACACAGGTTTCTCATTTTCGATGGGCCAGTCTATTCTTGCAGCAGAGCTCTGTTAGATGGAAAGGTCCCCACTTTCCTCTTCCAGCCTTTTATTCCTTGCACAGTCACACTACAGTGGAGTGCTGCAACTAAATCTGGTTCAATGCATTTGGGGAAGCACACAGCTTCCAGCTGGGAACAGCTGGACATGGAATGCCGTGTTGTGGTCACACATCCAGGTGCTGCCTGCGCGTTTAGGAGCTTTTAACTTTGCCTTCCCTACTAGCTGAGCACCTAGAAAAGGCAGCACTGACCCTCCAGTTATAGGTGTGAGCAAGGCAAGAGTACATATGAGCTTCTGGGGATGTTCCCATTACCCCTTAACACACATAAAAAGCTGGAATGTGATGGTTTGGACCTGGCTTCCTGCCAAATGTCCAAACTCACAGTAGCAGCCCCCCCTTTCCCCTCCCTTCTTCTCTTAGGGCAAAATAAAAAAACTATGCAAATTGAAGAACCTGAAATCAAGTTAGTTATATAAAAATATATATATTTTATGTATATTACAGTTATTCACAATTAAAATACTATGTACACAGCAAAGGGAATTCAAACACCCCCCAGAGGGAAAGGGAAAGGGGAAAAAAGGGACACAAAAAGGGACACCAAACAGATATACGCAATCAAACTCAAGAACTATACTAGTAACTAGCAAAACAGATCTCACCACGTCCCCTAGAAAAGCAGGATTGGCAGACACGGCCAGCACTCTCCAAACCTCCACATATCAGGCCAGCAGTCACTGCAGGCCTCAGCCTTAGATAAGCGAGACCAACGCAAGGACCGACTGCTCCCAAACCTCGCCAGAACAGAAGAGAGCAAAGGCCTCTCCTCCTTTCTTATTTATATCCTGATTTACGTAAAAATCATATGGAATACTGGGTACGTGGGCACTTCCTTGATCACAAACTGGTCACCAGGGAAGGCCTAGATTAAAACTACCACATGGAATAAAGCTGAAATAGAGTTAAAAACTGAGTGCTGGGTTGCTCTTCCCATTTTCAGGCTTGTGAATGAGGAGCGGACGCTGGAAGTAGAGATCGAGCCGGGGGTGAGGGATGGTATGGAGTATCCCTTCATTGGGGAAGGTAGGTGTGCTCAGCTCTGGCCTGCTCCTTTTCTATGATTCGAGGCTGTTCATGGCACTGGGGTGTCCAAGCCCCATTTTCTGGGGGTTGGAAGTGCTGTGTCCTCTGCATGTGCTGAAATCCAGGAGCATCTCTTCAGTGGGAGTGGCGACATGCCCTAAACCAGCACCAGGTCTGATGTTTCAGGTAACACTTCAGCAGGAACATCTGCTCCAGGCTTGTTGTGTGAGGGAGTCCCCTCTGCCCAGGGAGATGAAGGACACCACTGACATGCAGGTCTTCCAGAATAGCAGAGAGGTGAAACCTCACTGAGGCAACACCCAGAGAGGCCTAAACTCTTCTAGATATATTTAAGCAGAGTTTTACCCATCTAAAGATCAACTAGTTGGTTTCTTTTTCCTTTAACATGTGAACTGGAAGTCTGTGTTTCATATCCTACTTGTTTCTCTACTTGTTCCTAAAAATAACTATCTCCTATAATATAATAATTATATATATAGTATATAAATAATATATATAATATATATATATTTATGTTATATATATATAATATAATAATATAATAACTATTCCTTCTCCCTCCCAGGTGAGCCCCACGTGGATGGGGAGCCCGGTGATTTGCGCTTCCGAATAAAAGTTCTTAAGTAAGTCCCTGGCTTAGTTAGGCTCTTCCTGCTGACTATAAAGGCAGCTTGCAAGGCATTTTCTGGCCAGTGTTGCCCACTCTGGCATGGAGCTTGCCCTGCAGCGTGTAGGTGCAGCCCTGGCACTCAGGGCTATGCAGGATGTTCAACCCTAATGGTGCTGGAGTAGCTGGATTCGTTAGAAGTGGGGTTATCAAAGCATCTTAATTTTTTTGGCTTGAATTCTCCATGTGTGATTCACATGAAATACCTCCTTTTACCATCTCCTCATTTTAAGGACATTCACTACTGAGAAAATTGTTGTGTGAGTCACAACTTCTTGTCACACCTCAGCACTCGCTGCTCCAGAAATAGAAAGGGCACTGAGCAGTACTTATCTTGCACAGGAAAATGAGGCTAAATTTGATTCATTCCTCACTTCCCCTCCTATTTGTGAATTCACCAAACTCCCAAAGAGAAGGGAAGAAGCTGAAGGACCTTTTTCCCCACTGGAGAAGGAGGAGAGTTCAGTGTCTCTTGTTTCCACAGGCACCCAGTGTTCGAAAGGAGGGGAGACGACTTGTACACAAACGTGACGATCTCGCTGGTCGAGGCACTGACAGGCTTTGAGATGGATATTGCCCACTTGGATGGGCACAAGGTGAGGCCCAAGGTGCTGTGGAACCCAGATCTACCTGCAGGTCTCCTGTGCTTGCTCAGGGTCTGGTTATATCCAGTATTCCCTCTGCTGGAGCCTTCCAGCCCAATTCCCATGGAACCAAAACAAGCTCTGAAGTGTGGGTCTCACTTCCGCTCTGTCCCAGCTAATGTTAGTTCTGGCACATGTCCTGCCTGGCCCCATTGATACCACAGGTTTTGGCAAAGGCTCAACATCAGCTGGAGCTTTCCAGAGGGTTGGAAAAGGCATTGGAGTATTGGGGTGCGCACACACACAACACAGAACGCCCAGGGAAGGGTGGAATCACCATCCCTGGAGGTGTCCAAGAACAACTGGATGTGGCACTCAGTGCTCTGGGCTGGGTAGTCACAGGCTGGGCTCGATGATCTTGGAGGTCTTTTCCAATCTTGCTGATTCTGGGATTCTGATTCTGAAACACTAATAATGTCCTAAAATTCCTTTTCCCTTCAGGTTCACATTGCTCGGGATAAAATCATAAAACCCGGCGCCAAACTGTGGAAGAAGGGAGAGGGTCTTCCAAACTTTGATAACAACAACATCAAAGGCTCCCTAATAATCACCTTTGATGTGGAGTTCCCCAAGGAGCAGCTGACCCCAGACCAGCGGGAAGGTGGGTGTTCAGAGCCCACCAGAGCTAATAAGAACCTGGCACAGCTGATCCTGGAGCTGGAGTGCTCAGGGAGGGCTCTCCTGTCCCTGTGCCCCTTGTACAACATAACGCAGTTGGCTGATGCCCTGTGATGAACTCCCATTTCCCTGGGAAGCAGGGAAGTTTGGCTGCTGCAGCTGTAGGGAGCCAGATGAGGTTGGGATGTGCTGCTGCTGGAATGTAGCACTTGGCAAGTTTGCAGGTGCTGTGTTTTGGAGCTGGCCATCTGGCTGAGCTTAGCCTCTGCCTTTCCTCACTGGAATGGGATCACAGAAGGGTTTTCCAGCCCCTGCTGCTACTTTCTTGGAGGCAAGACTTGTGGGAATCCCTCTGCTGTCGAGGGTAAGGAATGACACGCTGTGTCAGGAGAAGGGTTGTTCCCCTCCACACCTCCTTCTACCCTACTCCCTCTAGGAGAGATCTGCTGCTTAGCTTCAGTGCTCAAATGGAAGTTTGATGAACCATGTAGAAATCCTAAAATTGGCAGGATTCCTTCTGCTCCTCGCTGGGAATTCTTTGTCCAGCAGCCTCTATGGTCAGTTCTGCCTGCATCAGAGCGGGCATCAAGGGCCTTGTCCTCTGCCACGGGGCAAAGATGTTCCTGGCATGTACCAGTGCAGCTCGTCAGGAAATCCCTATGCCCAGAACTTCTTCCAGGGCTTCCTCTGAAGGTGCTTTTCTAGTGGATTTGCTGAGCTCCTCAAGTTTATGGAGGGAAGCCAAGCCCTGGGTGGGCTGAGCCCCGGGGCACTTGCTGCTGCCTTGGCCACACTGTGCCAGCTGCCACGGGCAGCCCCGTTGGTGGCTGCAGCTCCGGGTGTTCTGTGGCTCCTCCAGCTGTCTGGGCTGGGAGGTCTGTGCCCCTGGGCTGTGCTTTGGGTGATCCTGCTTTGGTTTTATCCCTGTGCTTTCCTGCTTGTTCCAAGGGTGTCTCACGGGGCACAGGGGCCATGTCACTGTGGAGTTTCATTCCAGACTCTGCTGCCCTTCTAGAAGTTTCATCAGGCAACAGCACCTCTGAAACACAGGAGGTTATTCTAGCTGTTGCTCTTGGCACTTTGGAAGACACTGGGCAAGGAGCAGTGACAGAAGCCTCCATGTTTGGGACAATTCCTCCCACACCTTTACGGATATCTGGGAGCAGAGAGATAGATGATAGTGCTGCCATGAGTGTGTTCGGGCACAGGGTGTTTCTCTCCCTCCTAAAGCAATTCCACATTTCCCAGGGGAAGGTGACTGGGTAGGCAGTCAGATGCCTTCCTGTGTGCTGGATATCTCTGAATATCCAGTGATTGAAGGAGTTTTATGAGGGAATAGGTCAATTCCTGCTGTGTGGCAGTGGTTCAGTGTACACATCCAAAGGAAAACTGGGCTGAAGAATTCAAAACATTCCTTTTTTCCTTATTGTTGGCTGTGGTCCTGTTTTCTTATCTCCTAACCATATGTCCAGCTCCTGGGGCTGTCAGAAGATACTCTGGCTCCAAGAGCACCATTCTGAGCTTTGAAATAAGATAAATAATCCTTTCTTTCCTGCCAGTGGAATTGAGCAGAGCTGACTCTGTATTAAACCTGTCACTTCTTGGTGGTATCAGCAACATTTCAAAGTAAAAATTGCCTTCAGCCTCCAGTAAAAGATGCCTGAAGTGCAGTAGCACCAAATGCCAGGATTCCTGGTTGGAATTCCTGATTGAACCTCCAATATGTCTTGAAATACCCTGTTCACTACTGAGGGTAGCAGGAAACAAGGTGCACAAATGTTGCTAAACCCACTGTTTTTTGTATTCCTGGAGTACCTCTTTCTCCAGCCACGTCCTTCCTTTCTAAGAACCACACATCCAGGAGCCACATCCTCTCACCCACCAGCCAGGAAGCAACTTGGAGCCTCCTTTGGATGCAGAGGGGAAGTGAACTTACCTTGCACCCCCTGCAAAATGACCTGTCCCTAGTGATCAGCATCTCCTGGAGAGGGGTTTGCTTTGTCCTTCTGTTTCTGGAAAAAGATCAGGAGCCTCTGCCCATCAGCATGAATAGTTCTCACCTGGCAGAGAGCCCTCTTCATTCCAGTTACTACTTCCAGGCCAGTTTTCCCGTATTTTAACAGAGCTACTGTGACAATTATACTGGTTTTAAAGGATGGTATGACGTGTAGCCTAAAAGAGTTAAGGACAGACAAGGAGGACAAGGTTTGCAGGGAGACAAACTGTCTTAGCAGGATTTCCGGAAGGATTTCCATGCCTGAAAGGTTGGAATTTTCTTCTGTACAAGTAAATTGATTGGTTTAATTACTAATATCCAACCTGACCCGCCCCTGGCACAGCCTGAGGCCATTCCTTCTCCTCCTGTCCTTTGTTCCCTGGGAGCAGAGCCCAACCCCACTCCCAGCTCCCCCCTCCTGTCAGGGAGTTGCAGAGCCAGAAGGTCCCCCCTGAGCCTCCTTTTCTCCAGGCTGAGCCCCCCCAGCTCCCTCAGCTGCTCCTGCTGCTCCAGCCCCTTCCCAGCTCCATTCCCTTCCCTGCACACACTCCAGCCCCTCAGTGTCCTTCCTTAGTGAATGTTACTTGGAAGTTACCCCTGGTGTGGGGAGCTTCTCCCTGTTTTGGGACCTGGCAGCCTCTCCTGGGGCTCTGAGGGTTTTGCTGATGGTGTGAGCTGTGCCCTGAGGGGCCCCAGGGCACTGAATGACCAAACTGACTTAATCAGAGGGGCTCCCTCCTTAATCCCTGGAAAAACAATGTGACACATCCATTCTTCCCACTCTGCTTCCTCTGCTCTGGGTGGACTTGCCCTTTCAGCAGCAGTGGAGACCTGCCAGTCTTTCCCTATCCTGCCAACCCCAGGAGAGGGGCTTTTATGGATTTAAAGGGCTGACTCACCCTTTTTGGCTGTTCTGGTAAGAATTTGATCCTGCCAGGCCCTGGGACTTGTCAGTTCCTTGAAATGCTTGATGAGTGGGATTTCAGGAGTGAGGAAGGTGTTATCTGAGGAGTCATCACCCTCTGTGCCCTGCTCAGTCACTGTCCTTTCCCTTGCAGGTCTCAAGCACTTGTTGAAGCAAGGACCTGTGCAGAAGGTGTACAACGGATTGCAGGGGTATTGATGGGTGGGAAAATTTGACTTCCGTGGAAACGCCAAGTCAGATTTGTTTGTGGTCTTTTCTCCTGCCCACTGGAGAATAGAAAAGGGGGAGGGGGGGAGGGCAATGGTTGAGGTTTAGCTGATTTTTAATTTGTAAATGATGGAAGTGGTCAGAGTTGGGGGAAATACTTTTTCAGGACACAACTGGTGCTGCCTATCATGTTCCATGTCCTGGAACAACAGAGATTCCTTGAGCAGGAAAATAGATGTGGGGAAGGGAGTTTTAAATTCCACACAGGTTGGAATTTCTGGTTTTTAAATATATTTTGATGTGACTTTTCTCGACCATCTCAACATATTTTCAGAGCTGCTCCTGCTTTTTACATCCTTGGTATCCATCTCTTCCAAAATATTGTTGCTTTGGGGTGGTGTTTTTAACCCTAGCCCTTCCCCTCTGAGTCTGGGGTGTAGTATTGGTTCAGAGTCTGTGGTTTTGGGGCAGGAGTACTGGTGCTGTTGGGAATGGATTGGGAATGGTTGGAAAAGGAGCGAATAGTCTTTTAAGGCCCTGTGGACTCTCTTAACTACCAAGTAGTCCTGTTGTCCCAAAAATCATCACTTGGTTTGAAATTGGAGGTTGCTCCAGCTTAGCAAAGACTCCTGGGTCATGGTGGGATTTGGGAATGGCTTCATGGCCTTGGTTCTCCCTCTTTTCCCCCACATGTAACCAGCATTTACTGGAAAAGCTCTCCCCTCCTGCGCTCTGTCCTCTGTGAGGACGGGACAGGCTGATGGAAAATAAAGTGTGTGTTTGAGTTGGAATGGCAAAACCTCCCTGGTGATGTGTTTCCACAGCCCTTTCCCTGGGACAGCCAGGCCTGTGCTTCCCTCTTGGAAGCAGCAAGAGAAATCCTGGAGTCACTGAGGTTGGAAAAGCCCCTCAAGCCCATCGAGTTCAACCGTCCCCCCAGCACTGCCCCATGTCCCCAAGTGCCACATTCTTCAAATCCCTCCAGAGGTGGGGACTCCACCACTGCCCTGGGCAGCCTGTTCCAATGTCTGGCCACTCTTTTAGGGAAGGAATTTCCCCCTCATATCCACTCTGAACTCCCCTGGAGCAACTTGCGGCCATTTCCTCTTCTCCTGTTGCGTGTTATGCAGAAGAGCCTGACCCCCACCTGGCTCCACCCTCCTTCCCGTTCCCTCAGCGCTCTTGGGGGCTGTAAAGTGAGATCCTCCCAGCTGCTGCCTTACACCTTATTCCCTTTTTCGGGAAGTGGATGGGATCTGGTTTGCCTCCAGATAGAACTGTTTGGTGGGGAGCAGCAGGTGGAGCCTCCAGGTTGTTTTAGTTTCTGTTTGTTGTTTATTTTCCTTACTGGGAGCTGGCAGAGCGCGGTGAGGTGGGAACAGCCCCGCCCAGCCCCTGTGTCCCTGGATCCAGCCCCGTCCCACCCAGCCATCGGCTCCAGCGGGAGCTGACGCAGCGGAAGCAGCGGCACTGGGAAGTTTTCCTGTTGGATCCTTTGTCCATTTGCCTTGGCAGAGCCCAGCGGGGTCTGGGGAGCTGAGAGGAGCCCGGGATGCCAAACCCCTGGACTCCCTGCCAGTCTTCCTCAAAATCCCTGAGGATAAGATGTTATTCCCAGCTGAGGCTGCTCCCTCTGCCCACTGCTGCCCAGCCTTTTTCCAGGTGCTGCAGGGCAGCTCTGCCTCTACTCCCCTTCAATTCAGATTTCTAGGAAGCCTCCGATTTCAAATATATTCCTTCCTATATCCCTGTGCACGGGGCTGATTCCCGTTATCCCAGCCCTTGCAACCCTGCTACCGGTGCTCACCTGTAGCAACAAACCCAAAAAAGCTGGGATTTCACTACAAAGTCCCAAATTCCCCCAGGAGAAGGTGTAACCTTTCCTACCTGCACCTCCAGCAGCAGCCAGTGGGTTTATTTTGGGTCTGGCTCCTTGTTCCTGCTGCTGCTTTTCCTTTCCCTGCTAATCCCTTTCCTTCCTGTGGTTTGTTTTTATGGCACTGTGGGGCTGGACTCCTCGGGGAACACAACAATGGCTGCAGAGCCCTGAATTGTACAGCAGCACGTAGGAAAACAGGAATAAAAGCCCCAAATTCCAAGCAGGCAACCCTGCTTCCTTCCATCCTTTCCCTCCCACTGTGGGGGTTGTCCTCTGCCTTTCCCGCCTCCAAAGCTTCCAGGGCTTCCATGCTTTTTCCCAGCAGCAACAGCAGTGCTTGCTCAAACATTTCCACAGGTTTCTGGATCTTTTATCCATATAAATGCTTCCCAGGGGTTTTATGTGTTCCCATCTTGGTCAGGGACCAAACGAGAATCTGGACAGTGCAAATTTCCAAGCTGGGAATTCTGTCATGCACAGCCAGGGTTTCCAGCCCTTTCTATGTAATGCTGTTCCCAAATTGGACCAAATAAACTCTAATTTCCTGGTCCTCTTTTACCCTAGATCTCACCTTAAATGTGAGGATTGTGGGGGTTCAGATAGAGGCGTGTTTTTCAGTTCTCCTAGGAAAACACTTGTCCCTTGCTGCTTTGGGGAGGCCTGGCTGAAATGGGATCCTGGTTTATTCCTGAAGGGAATGGTTTTCCTCACCTCCAGGGCCTCACTGCCGGCTGGATTTTAGATGTCATCACCTCCATCGGCGCTGGGTTCCCACCCTTTGGATGGATCCCTCCCATCCCAGGGGAGGAGAAGGAGTAGATGGGATGAGGATTCCATACCAGGTTGATGATAGGGCGAAAACAGGGCTCGGATCCACTTTTCCATCATTCCCTGCAGCCTTATCCACAGCCTGGCTGGCTTCACCTAAAGCCACACTCCCCATCCAAGATGAGGTGCTGAGGTTTTGGGGCCGCTCCAAGGAGCTCCAGCCCTCGGTGTGGGGATCCTGAGGGGTGGGAGTTTGCTCCCCTTTGGCTTCAGCCATGCAGGGGCTTCCTGAGTCTGGGAAGGGGTTGATAGGGTTCCCAAACAGCCATTTCCCTACAGGAATTCCTCTGGAAGTACAACCCAGGCTTGGGTTCTTCCAAAGAAAAGTCTTGTTATTTTTGAGTCCTTATTTTTATGTGAGCCTTTCTGCTCCGGAGCCGGGCAGGGAGGGAAGGAGGGGGAGGGGGTTAATGCCAGGAGAACATTGCTCTGAGGGCACATGGCTTTGCCATGGGAGCCTCCAGCTGGGAAGGGAAGGTGAGGCCATGATTCCTCACTGGAACCTAAGCCAGCAGCCCTCATTGCCAGCTCCCCTGCTACTGGATTGCCCAGGGAGAGGGCAGCCTGTGGGGGCTTCATCCCCTCCCAAAAAAGCAGATCCCCTCACCCCAGTGGAGCCCCTGGGGTTAACAAGGATGTCCCAAAGCCAGGAATTCAAACATGTGGGGCTATGACACTGTAACCTCTGGAAATCTGGAAGGACATGATTTGTTTAGGCCAGAAAAGCCACAATGACACCAGAGCAGGCTCCAAGTACGTAAGAGGTGTTTACAGGGATAATCCCTTCCTCCTTCCAGATGGATCCCATCAGCCTCACTTTTCTCCCCCTCCCCACGCCAGCAGGCACAGGAGGTTTGGGCAGCTCCTGGAGTCATCCAGCCTTTGTCCCAGGGGCATGGAGGCTCCTGAAGGACATGGATGGAGGTGCCGACCTTGCAGAGGGAGCTGATGTCCAAAAAGGAATGTGGGGGTGGGGGGAGACCTTCCCACCCCATCCAAGTCTCCCATGGGATAGGGACGAAGGGAAAAGCTCCTTCCTGGCACATGGGCATGGCCTCACTGGTCTGACTGGAGCAGGGATCAAGGATCAAGGTCTTATCTGAGCCCTTATCCAAGGCACAATAGCGGAGTGATGGAAACCATGCATGGAAAACAAAGCCTTGCCCGGCAATCCCAGTGGAAAAGCAGGATGCTTCGCTCTGGAGGCTGATGAAAGCTGCCAGAGGTTTGTGTGCAGAACAAATCAGGACCCGAAAAACCCCTGAGGAGCAAATGGAAACCCCCCTTGGCTGACAGGATCAGTGGTGACATGCTGGTGGCAATCCCGAGCTGGGATCCGGGGTGGAAGAACAGCCAAATCTGGGAAAGGATGGGCCATGCATGTGACTACCAGCTGCCAGGGAGCTGATCCCCTGTTGGAAAAGTGACGGAACAGGAGCCCAGCTCCCAGTTCTGGAGTAGCCAGGCCACATGTCCCCAGCTTGTCACAACTTTGGTGGCCCCTCCATGAGGCAATTGCGGGTTTGGGGATGAGGAAGAGAAATTTTGGGAGGTTTGGGATGAGAAGGAGAAAGTTTGGGGTTACAAATTGGGAGTTACAATGTGCTGGGAGTGGGTGCTGCCACCACAACCCCTCTGCTGTTGATCACCACGTCCCTGTGGGACACCAGTGCTGGTAGAAGGGATGGGGGTGGAAGGTTTGGATGCATTGCCCATGGACAGGGATCGAGGTGAGGCTGTTCCCTGGGGTCCTGAAGGTTTGGGGGTTTCCCCCTGCCAGGTGCTGCCCCATCTCCCTGTGAGAACTCCAGACCAGCAGTGGAGTTGGCTCCTGGAGTGCTCTCCTGCTGCGACCAACATGCACAGGGGGGCCCTGGAGCAGGAAAGAGGCTTTTCCAGAGCTGCTCCAAGTGGAGACTTCCTCATCTGTCCAAAAGATGATGCACTTCAGAAGCAAAAAGCAAAACAAGACCTGCTGTTCCAGACCTCCCTGGTTTCTCCAGCCTGGGTGTGTCCTGGGTGCCAGCCTGGCTGTCCAACCGCTCCATTGCAGCCAGAGCAAGGAGCTGAAGCCCAGGGTGGAGGGACTGGGAATGAGAATCCCTCCAGCTCTTGGGGACCACAGTGCAACACATGCAGGCAGCAGAGATGCCCCTAGTCCAAAACCTGAAGCAGAGTTGGGAATGTGGCCGTTTCTCTCGGCTGGAAGGGATTTTATCCCTCCACGGGGAGCAAACCCAGTGTGTGACCTCCAGCATCCGTGGATGCCCATGGCAGGGACAGGCAGTGCTTGTCCCTCAGCACAGTTCCTGCCAAGGGCGATGATGCTCACGTACCTCAGCACTGTTGTTTTGGATTCTCCGGCCTCTTGGAGCCTCCGGAGGGTGGGGAACACACCAGTCCCTGTCCCCGGAGCCTGGGGAGGCGGGGGCTAATTCAGGGATGGCCGTGGGCCAGGGTGATGAGATGAGGGCCTGGGGCACCTCCTCCTCCATCCCTGCTAGAGGACAATCCCCAGGGTCATCTCCCCATCTCTTCTGTCCCACATCTCTTTTCCCATCTTCCCCCATCCCACCCTTTCTTGCTCAGAGGGTGTTTAGAAAAGAAAGAGCTGGAAGTTAATCCAGGAAAGCTCGTCTCTCCTGCACTATCCCCTCTTACAGTGTCCCCAGCCAGCTCCTGGCTCGTCTCCAGCCCTTCCTGTCCTTGCAGAGGTGGAGATGAGCAGGAGAGCTCAAAATCTTCCTCCGGGTGAAAGAATTTATTGATACAAACAAAGTTTAAACAGTCAAAGAGGAGTTTTTAGCTGGGATTTGGACTGTGGAAAACTGCCCTCACAGCTGTCTGTGCTTGGCCTTGGAATGAAAAACAGTGGGCAAATGACTTAGTTGAGTCAAACCAAAGCTGGGAAAAGGTTGAAATGAGCTCAGGAGCTGCAAAACCCTCCAGCAAACACCAACAGCTTCTTTCCAGAGGCTTGGAAAACTCAGTGCACGGCTCAGGGTCAGACACTGGGACTGGCACCAGCAGCCACAGCCTGTGAGGGACCCATGATGGATCCACAGCCTATGATGGATCCACAGCCCATGATGGACCTGTGATGGATCCACAGCCCCCGTTGGTGCTGCTGGGGGGAATGAGAGCAGCCAAAGCTGTGGTGAGATCGGATGGGTGCTTTTATTACATGAGGTGTGACATTCTCCCTCCATCCCCTCTGGAACAGGGATAGATGAGGATTTAACTCCACCCTTTTAACTGTTCCTTGGCTGTTTCTCTTGCTGTTTTCCCCACCACCCCCCTTTTCTCAGTTTTTCCATCTGTGCCAAGTGTGTTTCTGTGGAGTTTCAATACCTTGTGCCAACCCAGCATGGGGACCATCCCCGGGGCAAGGGCTGCTGGGGGGGTCAGTCCAGCTGGGACGGGTCAGGGAAGCCACTGGTGTCCCTTGGGAGCAAAGCCTGTGGCACTGGGGACGTGCATCCCTTGTAGGGGAGCAGCTTGGTCAATGGATTCACAGAGTGATGATGGTCTCTCTGGTGGGATGATGGATCCATCCCCTGCCTCCCCAGGGTGATGATGGGTCTGTCCCCTGCCTCCCCAGGGTGATGCTGGATCCATGGGAAGATGATGGATCTATCCCTTGCCTTGTCCATGGGGAGGTGATGGGTCTGTCCCCTGCCTCCACAGGGAGATGATGGATCAACAGGGAGATGATGAGTCCATCCTCTGCCTCCAAACAGAGATGGTGGATCCACAGGGAGATGATGGGTCCATCCCCTGTGTCCATGGGGTGATGCAGGACAGCTCCAGCTCCGTTAGCAGCTCCCTCCCGTGCACCAGAAGATCCCCACAGCCACGCCCAGCAAACAGAGGGTCCCCAGGATCAGCCCCAGCACCAGCGGAGCACGCGACCGCCCGCTGAGTTTTCCTGCAAGAGCCGAGAAGGACAGAGGTGACAACCAGGGTCACCCCACCACGTCCCCAGCCCCAGCCCCAGCACAGACCTGTCCCAGCGCTCTGAGCCTGCAGGATGCTGACACAGGTGGTGTTGAGGAAGTGCTGGAGGTCATGGGTGGTTATGGGGTATTTCATCAGCTCCGTCTCAGCAAAGGCAGCCACCTGGTGCCGGCCGGGCCAGTGCCGCTGCCATGTGGCGTTGGGGACGTGGAAGCTCAGGAAGGCCGTCCCATTGAGGGTTACCTCGTAGAAGCTGTGAGATGTGCCATTGGGGAAGAGGTGGCAACCGAGGCGGCAGCAGAGCCTCTGGGTGTCTATAGGTACAGAGAGACAGACGGGGTCACCAGGCCCCACCCAAACCATGCCCTGCACTCACACAGCCTCAGCTCTGCAACAGCCACCCACCCGTGGCTTTGCTCCCCCTCCGTGACTTCTCCAGCAGTTGGGATTATTTTCCCTCCCTTATCTCCCAACAGCACAGCTCCGGCTTTATGGAGACGGGAGTGTTTTGGCACATTCATTGCTCTCCGGGATGGATGCACCCAGGGAGCAGGGGGACACCAGAGTGTGTGGGTGTCACACCAGAGACTCTGCAGGGACACAGGGCTCCCCAAGGGGCAGGTGCAGAAATGTGGAGCTGGGGAGCAACAGATTTGGGGGTAAGGAAGAAAAGGAAGGTGAAGCACAGCCTGGGCAGGAGCAGCAAACCGGGCTCGTGGAGAGGTGCAGGAGCACAAAACCGTCACTGGCAGCATCCCATGGCTCCTGGAAAGCTGTGGGATGCTGGCAGGGAGCAGGCAGGCAGTAGGCAGAAAGCAAGCAGGATTCAGGCAGGGTGCAGGTGAGATGAAGGCAGTAAGAAGGCAGGATGCAGGCAGGGTGCAGGTGGGTTACAGCTGGGATGCAGGCAGGGTGCCTGCACCTCACCATCTCCCCCAGCTGCAGTCCCAGCCCTTTTCCCGAGGAGCAGCAGCAGGTTGAGCATCACCCCATTCCCTGGGCAGGCTCTGGATAAGAAATTCCCGGCTCCACAGAAGGGCTCCCTTTGCCCACAGAGAGGTTTTAGACATGGCCGTGTCTCCATCCCTCTGCCCACCTGTCCCCGCAGAGCCATCCCCATGCCCTGGCAGCGCGGGGGGGGGTGTTCCCCTGCCCCAGTGCCCCCCGGGCAGCACTCACAGTCCATGGGTCTCTCCTTGTTGAACAGCTTCACCAGGTCGCTGAAGTAGCTGAGGTAGGTGCTCACGTCCTTCTGCCGCCGTGCCCAGGCGTCCGGAGGCTCCAGCGGCAGCACCTGGGTGACATTGTGCCCCTCCAGCACGTGGCTGAGCCGCCCGTCCAGGCTGGCGTTCCCCCAGAAGAGGGAATTGCCTTCGAAGACGCGGGTGTAGTGCACCATGGTGAAGGTGAGCGGGGCTGCGGGAGACGTGGGACATCACCTACCACCCCGTCAGCCCCGCGAGCCCCGTGTCCACCCTCCGCCAGCCCCGCGTCCCCCCCACGCCAAGCCCGAGCTGTCCGGTCCCCGTGTCCCTGCCTTACCCGCCTGCTCCGCCCCGCAGCCCAGGGCCCCCCAGAGCAGCAGTAGCCGCAGCATCGCGGGGACGGGCACGGGAATGGGGAAAGGACGGTGGCCCCGCGGCTGGCCCGGCCGGGAGTTCGGCGTGGGGGCAGCGGTGGGCACGGAATGGTGGCCCCAGGCTGGCCCATGGGATGTTAAGCCGGCCGGGGAGGTGGGGCTGTGGGAGGAGAGCGGGACTCCAGCCAGGTCTCTCCCATTTCCTCACCCGAGCCACCCGCACCCCTTCCCTGCCGGACATGCCGGGCCCTGCAGCGCCTCGGCATGCGGGATGAGGCTCCAAGATCACCTCGGGACAGAGGGAATTGGGCGAGCAGCCAGTGCCTTCCTCAGTTTCCCCATCCCTTGGCTCGACAGGGTCCGTCCCACTCCCCTGGGAGACCAGTGGGGACACAGTGATGGCGACCATTCCCATGGAATGGGGGAGGGATGGAGGGAGCAGCCTCACAGCACCAGGCTGCACCCACCAGGCCTGGACTGGGCATCCAACAGCAAGACCCCCATCCGTGGAAGGGGGTGACACTTGAGAGACCTAAGCTCAAGGCGTGGGAAGAGAAATCCCTGGCAGGGCTTGTTCCATTCATTTCTTTTCTAATTACACCTAAAACAGCTATTGATTAAAATTCCTAAAATATGAACTTCATAGAAAAACTCCAGCTGGTCCCACTGGCAGAGCAGGGCACAGCCTGGGGCAGCACGGAACAGCATCACATAGTCTGCTACAGCATGGCATGCAGTGATGGAATCAGGGATTGGTTTGGGTTGGAAGGGACCTTGAGGATCATCTCACTCCACCCCCTGCCATGGGTAGGGACACCTTTCACTGTACCTGGTTGCTTCAAGCCCCGTCCAACCTGGCCATGAACTATTCCAGGGATGGGGCAGCCACAGCTTCTCTGGGCAACCTGTGCCAGGGCCTCCCCACCCTCACAGCCAAGGATTCCTTCCTGATATCCCATCTAACCCTGCCCTCTGGCAGTGGGAAACCATTCTCCCTTGTCCTCTCACTCCAGGTCCTTGGAAATAGTCTCTCTCCATCTTTCTTGTAGCTCCTTCAGGCCCTGCAAGGCTACAATCAGGTCAACTCAAAACTTCTCCTCTCCCAGCTGATCAATCCCAACTCTCCAGCCTTTCCTCCCAGCAGAGCTGCTCCATCCCTCTGATCCTCTTGGGGCCTCCTCTGGACTCTCTCCAGCAGCTCCATGTCCTTGCTGTGCTGTTCCCCAGGGCTGGAGGCAGCTCTGCAGGGGGGTCTCCCCTGAGGGGGCAGAGGGGCACAATCCCCCCCTGCCCTGCTGCCCACGCTGGGGGATCAGCCCAGGGCACGGGGGGTTCTGGGCTGGGCCATGTCCAGCCTCTGCCCCACCAGCACCCGCAGGGCCTTCTCCCAGGGCTGCTCCATCTGTTCATCCCCAGCCTGGACTGATGGCAGGGATGCCCCGACCCAGGTGCAGCACCAGCCCTTGGCCTTGTTGAACCTCAGGAGATTCCCAAGGGAATTCTGGAGCCTGTCCAGCTCCCTCTAGGTGGCCCCGTCCTCCAGGTGCGTCACTGCAGCCTCGGCTCGGGGTCACCTGCAAAGCTGCTGAGGGTGTCCCCGACCCTCTGTCTGTGTCATTAATGCAGATACTAAATAACACTGGTCCCAGTACAGACCCTGAGGGCACCACTGGCCACTGGTGTCCACTGGGATGCTGAGCCATTGACTACAACTCTTGGATGTGACCATCCAACCACTTCCTTATCCATCTGACAGTCCACCCACTGAATCCTTTCCTTTCCAATTCAGAGAGGATGTTGTGGAGGGCCATGTCTGAGGCTTTACAGGAATCCAGATACATGACTTTACAGCAATCCATATAAATGTCATCCGTAGCCCCTCCCTTGTCCACTGATGGAGTCACTCCATCACAGAAGGCCACTGGGTTGGTCAGGCAAGACCTACCCTGGTGAAGCTATGCTGGCTGTCCCGAATCCCCTCCCTGTCCTCCCTGTGCCTCAGCAGAGCTTCCAGAAGAGTCTGTTTCATGACCTTCCAAGGCACAGAGGTTGACGGGGCGGAAGCTCCCAGGCTCCTCCTTTCCACCCCTTTTAAAGACGGGAACAATGTCTCCCTTTTCGAAGTCACCTGGGACTTCACCTGCCACGGCTTTTCCAGCAACCTGGAGTGAGGCTTGGCAGCTCCATCCGCCGATTCCCTCAGGACTCTGGGACGCATCTCACATAGGATGGGGTGGCGCGGGATATCCCCACGGTCCGGCACGACATGGCGCACTATGTCGCGATACGGCGCGACGTGTCACCCTGTCTGCTGCTCCAGGCGGCGGGGCGTGTCCCGGAGCGTGTCCTCCCGGTCGAGGCGTGTCCCTGGGCGTGTCCCGTGGGCCATAGGTGTCCCGGGGCGGAGCGTATCCCGCATCGAGGCGTGTCCCTGGGCGTGTCCCCGCTCCGTGCGTGTCCCGGGGCGTGTTCCTGGGCGTGTCCCCTTTCCCTGCGTGTCCCCCAATTGGGGCGTGTCCCCCCTCCTTGCGTGTCCCGGGGCGTGTCCCGGGGCGTGTCCCCGGTCCCTGCGTGTCCCGGGGCGGGGCGGCGGCGGCGTTGCCAGTGTTGGGAGCGCAGCGATGGCGGCGGCGGAGCTGGAGCGGCTGCGAATGGCGGGGGCCGGGATGTCCATCGCCGTCCTCACCAGCGGCGGCGACGCGCAAGGTGCGCCCGGCGGGGCGGGGGGCTCGGCCCGAAGGGCTCGGCCCGGGGGCCGCGGCCTCCCCGCGTGTCCGTGCCCGTGTCCGTGTCCGTGCCCGTGTCCCTGTCCGTGCCCGCCCGGGGCCCGAGTCCGCGGGGCGACGGCCCGCGCTGTGCCCCGGGGCGCGGGGATGGGGCACTCCCGTCCCGTGTGCCCCCCACGGGGATGGTCCCGCCCGCGGCGCTTCCCCATCCCCATCGCCCCCGGGACATCACGCGGGCCCTCGGGGGGAGCCTCACGGAGGGCGGATGTGTCTCCCCCCAGATAAGCAACTCAGTCCCGGCCAGTTGCTCATCCACAGCTCCCACCCGTGCGTCGAGTTTCCCCGGTCCTCAGCCCATGTGGGTCCCACTCTCTCGAGGGGACACCTCAGGGTCACCTACAGGATCCAATCTGTGGGGCTCAGGGTCCCACGAGGTTCACCCTAGTCTAGGGGACACCTCAGGGTCACCTACAGGATCCCATTCCCCATGAGGCATGGGATCCCACAGGAATGCCCCTGCTCACATGTCGTTTTTCCAGGGATGAACGCTGCTGTCCGTGCTGTCACCCGCATGGGGATATACGTGGGAGCCAAGGTGTTTCTCATCTATGAGGTTGGAATACCCCCCTGCTCCCTGCCACATGTGGGGGGCACCCACCCCCCTGTGCCAGGGTACCCCTCACCTCCACCACGCTCTTCTCCACAGGGCTACGAGGGGCTGGTGGAGGGGGGCGACAACATCAAACAAGCCAACTGGCTCAGCGTCTCCAACATCATCCAGCTGGTGAGGGTCACTGGTGGGGCCGTGGGACCCCCAGATCCCACCTCCCCAAGTTCGGGTGACGAGCCATGTTCTGTTGTGCACCCAGGGCGGGACGGTGATCGGCAGTGCTCGCTGCAAGGCCTTCACAACACGTGCAGGGCGGCTCCGCGCCGCTCGCAACCTGGTGGAGCACGGCATCACCAACCTGTGCGTCATCGGCGGCGACGGCAGCCTCACCGGCGCAGACATCTTCCGCTCCGAGTGGGCTGGGCTGCTGGACGAGCTGGTTCGAGATGGTGGGTGAGCTCCCTCCTAAACCCCCTGGGTGGGCACAGAAGGCATCGGAGGGGTGTTGAGGTCCAGAGGTTCACCCCGTTGCTGTGACCCCGAGGAGGGCTGGGCTCCCCCGCTACTCCACTGGTGATGGGGGGGATGTGAGAGCCCCAAAATAACTGGTGTGGTGGCTGTGACTCCCCCCCCAGGGCAGATCAGCGAAGAGGTGGCGCGGCAGAACTGCCGCCTGAACATCGTGGGGCTGGTGGGCTCCATTGACAACGACTTCTGTGGCACCGACATGACCATCGGCACTGACTCAGCGCTGCACCGCATCATGGAGGTCATTGACGCCATCACCACCACGGCACAGAGGTGAGCAGGGCGGGCGCTGGGGCGGGTGCTGGGCCACCCCAGGGCATCACGCTGACTCCTTGTCCTCCCACCCGTGTCCTTGCAGCCACCAGCGGACGTTCGTGCTGGAGGTGATGGGTCGCCACTGCGGGTAAGGCCCCGTGGGCAGGGAAGCCCCTCGGTGGGAAGGGAGGTCGTGTCTCAGGGCTGCCACCACCGTGTCCCCCCAGGTACCTGGCGCTGGTGTCTGGCCTGGCCTCAGGAGCTGACTGGCTCTTCATCCCTGAATCCCCTCCGGAGGACGGCTGGGAGGACCTCATGTGCGAGAGGCTGGGGGAGGTGAGGGGGATCTCCTACAGTCCCGTCCCCTGTTTCCCCATGGAGATTCCCCTCAGGAGCCCAGGCTGAGCCCTGCTCTGGTGCCCGGCCCCCGCGAAGCTTCGGGAACTGCCGGCATTGTCCTGTGAACCGGGGCACTCAGCCGAGCGCAAATCCAGCTCTCGCGTGCCAGGGGCAGTGCTGGCGGGGGCTCAGCTGCCCGTGACCTGAGCCACCCCCAGGGCAGCAGCCGCCGGCGGGGCGGGAGGGTACTGGGACACGGCCACCAGGAGCTTCGGCTAAGCCGTGGCGGGTGTTCCCTCCCCTCGTGCCAGACACGCAGCCGAGGGTCACGACTCAACATCATCATCATTGCCGAGGGCGCCATCGACCGCAGTGGGAAGCCCATCTCCTCCAACTACGTGAAGGACGTAAGTGCCTCCTCTACCACCTGCTCCGGCGCCCACGGGTACTGACGGGTCCCCGGTGTGACGTCCCCTCTCCCCTGCAGCTGGTGGTGCAGCGCTTGGGCTTCGACACGCGCGTCACTGTCCTCGGCCACGTGCAGCGCGGAGGGACCCCCTCAGCCTTCGACCGCGTGCTGGTAGGTCCGGGGGGAGGACAGGCAGAGGGGGAACCCTGTTCCTGCCATTCCTCTGGCCATGAAAAAGGACTTGCCACCCGGGATGAGGCTTGGTGGGCTCAACCCTGCTGTGCCAGGTAGAGCCATGTGCCCGTTCCCCATCATTTCCTGCAGATTTCATGGATTTTTAAGTAAAACTTTCAGCTCTCCGACTGTGAATCAGCAGCCACATGGTTTCCAAGCCTGTGGGAGCATCTCTGAGCATCCCACCTGGCTGGCTCCAGTGGCCTCGGTGTGACGGGTGCCCCTGTCCCTTTGCAGAGCAGCAAGATGGGGATGGAGGCGGTGATGGCACTGCTGGAGGCCACGCCAGACACACCAGCATGTGTGGTGAGCCTCTCCGGGAACCAGTCGGTACGGCTGCCACTCATGGAGTGTGTCCAGGTGGTGAGTACCAGGGGCATCAGTGTGGGGGTCCCACTCCCCACCCCACAGGTGTGGGTGTCACAGTGCTGTGTCTCTGCCTTGCCCCCAAGACAAAGGATGTGCAGAAGGCCATGGATGAGAAGAGGTTTGAGGAGGCCATCCAGCTCCGTGGGAGGTGAGCAGCAGGGATTGGGGATGGAGGCAGACATCCCTATGGGATGGGGGCGTTTCCTTGTCAGAAGTGGCTCCCGCAGCCAGAAGGGTGTTCCCCCCCCACACCCCCAGGTCCAAACATGCCTTGGGGACACCTCACCATGTGCTTGCAGGAGCTTCGAGAACAACTGGAACATCTACAAGCTGCTGGCACACCAGAAGCCAGCTCAGGAGAAGGTGAGGGGAGATAGGGAGCACTGGGGGACACCACCCCCAACCTTGGGGACACGCATGGATGTGCTGTGCCCCTCCCTGTCCCCCAGAGCCCCTTCAGCATGGCCATCCTGAACGTGGGAGCCCCCGCCGCCGGCATGAATGCGGCCGTGCGCTCGGCCGTGCGCATCGGCATCTGCCAGGGACACACCGTCTACGTGGTGAGCGACGGCTTCGAGGGCCTGGCCAAGGGGCAGGTAAGGGGTGGCCCAGGGGGTGGGTTTGGGCTTGGACAGGGGTGGAAGAGCACCCTTCCACCCCTTATCCCACCCGCAGATCCGCGAGGTGGGCTGGCACGATGTGGCGGGATGGCTGGGACGCGGTGGGTCCATGCTGGGCACCAAACGGTGAGTGCAGTCCTAGGGGACAGGGCGGTGTAGGGGAGGTGACAGCCCCATCCTCACCCTCACAGTCTCTCCTCCCCCTCCCCAACACAGGACGCTACCCAAAACCTGCATGGAAAAGATTGTGGAGAACGTGCGGAAGTTCAACATCCAGGGCCTGCTGGTCATCGGCGGCTTTGAGGTGTGGGGGGACCTCCAGCCCTGGCTCGGTGGGGGCTGGGGTGGGCTGCAGGCATCCCAAAAGAATGCCTTTGGGATGTGGATCTGGCTGTGGGGCTGGCATTTCCGCCTCTCTGCTCGCAGGCGTACGAGGGGGTGCTGCAGCTGGTGGAGGCGCGCGGGCAGTACGAGGAGCTCTGTATCGTCATGTGTGTCATCCCCGCCACCATCAGCAACAATGTGCCTGGCACCGACTTCAGCCTGGGCTCTGACACGGCCGTCAACGCGGCCATGGAGGTGAGGGCCAGGCTGGGGGCAGCTCACCTCCCAGCCCTGGGAGGCAGAGGTGGGTTTTTCCGGTGTGACACCCCCCCTTCTCCTGCTGCAGAGCTGTGACCGCATCAAGCAGTCGGCCTCAGGCACCAAGCGCCGCGTGTTCATCGTGGAGACCATGGGTGGCTACTGCGGGTACCTGTCGACTGTCACTGGCATCGCCGTGGGCGCTGACGCCGCCTATGTCTACGAAGACCCCTTCACCATCCATGACTTGAAGGTGAGCGGCTTTCTGGCTAAAAGAAGAAGGAAAATGGAGGAAGGGAGAGCTACAGGGCAGGGCAGGAGCTGGAGGAGCATGGCCAAGGGTTGATCATAGTGGTGCCTCTGTCCAGTGGAGGGGACCGGAGGGACTTGGGAGAGCATCCTGGTGTTCATCTTGCAGGCCAATGTGGAGCACCTGACTGACAAAATGAAGACAGATATCCAAAGAGGGCTGGTATTGCGGTGAGTTGGGGACCTTTGGGGACAGTCACTGCAAAGCCCAGCCCCATGGCAGGCAGCGAGGCCACAGCTGAGCCCTTCCCATGGCTGGAGAGGGTCCCTGGGCACTGTGAGGTTTGACATGGTGGGCACGCTTGGCCATGGGGACAGTCCTGCACTGGATGCCTCCACAGCTGTCCCCACCCTGGTCCCAGGGTCCCCCTGGGGACACAAGCCAGGGCTCTGGGCCTCAGGGAGAATAAAGCAGCATGAGAAAGGTGTTGTGGGGAGCACAGGGAATGCCAGAGTAAGGAGCAGCCCCCTAACCATTTCCTGTGCCCCCAGCAATGAGAAGTGCCACGAGCACTACACCACCGAGTTCCTCTACAACCTCTACTCCTCTGAGGGCAAAGGCATCTTTGACTGCAGGATTAACGTCCTGGGCCACCTCCAGCAGGTACAGGGGACAGGGTAATGCAGGCCACCGCTGTCCCTGAGGGCTGGACAGCTGTGACAGCCCCATTTCTCTGTCCCCAGGGGGGAGCTCCAACCCCCTTTGACCGCAACTATGGGACCAAGCTGGGAGTGAAGGCGGTGCTGTGGATGTCGGAGAAGCTGCAGCAAGTCTACAGCAAGGGTGAGCCAAGAGCTGGGGGTCTCGTGGTGGGCATGGGGGAGGCTGGTGGATGCTGCTCTGGGCTCAGCCCCCGGCAAGGTGGCCAAGGTCGGCCGTGTCCCCCCCCAGGGCGTGTGTTTGCCAACTCGGGGGACTCTGCCTGCGTGATTGGGCTCCGGAAGAAGGTGGTGGCCTTCAGCCCTGTGACAGAGCTCAAGAAAGTCACGGATTTTGAGTAAGTGGCAGCACCCCAGTGGTTGGTCAGCTCCCAGGGGGACATTCCCGGGCTGTCCCCTCTAGAGCCATGATCTCCTGTGCAGGCACAGGCTACCCCAGGAGCAGTGGTGGCTGAACCTGCGGCTGATGCTGAAGATGCTCGCCAACTACCAGATCAGCCTCACTGAGTACATCTCGGGGCAGATGGAGCACGTCACCCGCCGCACTCTCAGTATCGAGAAGGGCTTCTAGTGCCACCAGCCCAAACCACAGCCTCCACCACGTCCTCTGCACCCCCACATGCTGCTCGGGGAACGCTGCATCCCCCCTGTTCTCAGTAGCCCTGTAGCTTTGCCACCGACCCCTTAAAGCAGGCAGAGCCTGATGCCAGCTCCCAGGACAGCACAATCCTGCCCCAAATCACTGGTGCAGTGTCTGGTCCCTGTGCAGGTGCAGAAGGGAGGTGTTGCTTGAGCCCAGCTGCACAGCCCAGACCCTTGATTTCCCTTAATAGTTTATTATTATTTAATGATGGAGTATTTTAAGTCCTTATTTAGCAGCCTGACTGCCTGAGCCAACTGCTGCTGCTTTGTAGTTGCCTGCCCCGCGTGCGGGAGGGGGGTGAGGAGGAGGCGGTGCCATCCCAGAGTGGGTTGGAGCTGCCCCTGGGGACTTGGGACTGCCCCTGATCCCTGGAAAAGCTCCATCCCTGTGGGGTGTCTGGAGAGCTGAGCGTGGGGTCCTGGCGAGCCCCTCTCCCCCTTGCATGATGCTTGGCTGCGACTGTCACCGTGCGGCCCTGGGTGCCGTGTCCGTCATCTCACCACTGCTCCGTGAGCCCCAGTCCTACACTGCTCGTGGTGCTGCTCCTCCTCCTCTAGAGATAAAAGCTGCTGGAGCCAAAACCTGCCTCAAGTGTTCATTGAGCACCAAGGGGCAGGGAGGGGTGACAGGGCTGGGGGTGGGATGGGGGGACAGTCCCTGCCAGGAAAGCCAGATGGTTTTCCCAAGCCGGATTAATGCCAGGCCAGGAAGTTTCCTGGCTTTGCGCATCCTGAGAGCCTGGGAGAGTGGGACTGCAGGTGGCTTCTTGCTGTCAGGGCCATGGTGGGGGCACGGTCAGCATCCTCTGTGGGCAGACATCACAATTCCAGAGGAAAATCGCTCCATTCCCACCTTCAAAGGATGTGCCTGAGTGATTTATGGAAGCGCTGAGTGTGTTTGCTGAGGCACTTTCTCAGGGCTTCTGCCAAACGTGCTGATCTGGCCACACTCCACATGCTCGGCCCATTCCAGACAGCTCCATGGAGTCCCTTTCCCAGGACTCTTTCCTCTTGGGGCTTCCAGCTGACGGCTCTGGCCTCCAGGACAGCACCAGCACCAGGATGCATCACGGACTTTTGAGTCAAACATGCCATTGTTTTGTCCTCCCCATGGAGACCCCCCCAAGTGAAAGTTCCCCTTGATTTGCCCCCTGGCCTTCTGTGATGGAGTGACTCCATCAGTGGACAAGGGAGGGGCTACGGATGACATTTATATGGATTGCTGTAAAGTCATGTATCTGGATTCCTGTAAAGCCTCAGACATGGCCCTCCACAACATCCTCTCTGAATTGGAAAGGAAAGGATTCAGTGGGTGGACTGTCAGATGGATAAGGAAGTGGTTGGATGGTCACATCCAAGAGTTGTAGTCAATGGCTCAGCATCCCAGTGGACACCAGTGGCCAGTGGTGCCCTCAGGGTCTGTACTGGGACCAGTGTTATTTAGTATCTGCATTAATGACACAGACAGAGGGTCGGGGACACCCTCAGCAGCTTTGCAGGTGACCCCGAGCCGAGGCTGCAGTGACGCACCTGGAGGACGGGGCCACCCAGAGGGAGCTGGACAGGCTCCAGAATTCCCTTGGGAATCTCCTGAGGTTCAACAAGGCCAAGGGCTGGTGCTGCACCTGGGTCGGGGCATCCCTGCCATCAGTCCAGGCTGGGGATGAACAGATGGAGCAGCCCTGGGAGAAGGCCCTGCGGGTGCTGGTGGGGCAGAGGCTGGACATGGCCCAGCCCAGAACCCCCCGTGCCCTGGGCTGATCCCCCAGCGTGGGCAGCAGGGCAGGGGGGGATTGTGCCCCTCTGCCCCCTCAGGGGAGACCCCCCTGCAGAGCTGCCTCCAGCCCTGGGGAACAGCACAGCAAGGACATGGAGCTGCTGGAGAGAGTCCAGAGGAGGCCCCAAGAGGATCAGAGGGATGGAGCAGCTCTGCTGGGAGGAAAGGCTGGAGAGTTGGGATTGATCAGCTGGGAGAGGAGAAGTTTTGAGTTGACCTGATTGTAGCCTTGCAGGGCCTGAAGGAGCTACAAGAAAGATGGAGAGAGACTATTTCCAAGGACCTGGAGTGAGAGGACAAGGGAGAATGGTTTCCCACTGCCAGAGGGCAGGGTTAGATGGGATATCAGGAAGGAATCCTTGGCTGTGAGGGTGGGGAGGCCCTGGCACAGGTTGCCCAGAGAAGCTGTGGCTGCCCCATCCCTGGAATAGTTCATGGCCAGGTTGGACGGGGCTTGAAGCAACCAGGTACAGTGAAAGGTGTCCCTGCCCATGGCAGGGGGTGGAGTGAGATGATCCTCAAGGTCCCTTCCCACTCAAACCATTCCATGAGTGTATGATCCCATAATTTTGGTGCTTTCCCCTAACTGGCCACATTTTAGGCTCTGGAGGAAGATGATAACAATTGTCTCTCCCCTGCCAGAGCTGGAGCTTCGGAGAAATATCAGACCTTGCTGATGGAGGCAGCATTGCTGCTATTCCTGGGCAAGTATCTGCTCTGGGGACCCCAGGCAGGGATCTGGATGCTCCTGGAGCTCTGTTTCCTGGGTGGGCCAATTCAGTTTGGAAGAGCCCCAACTCACTCCCAAGCCACAGATTCCACATCTGCCTCACCATTGGCCTCCCAGAGTCCCTGAGGATGGTTTGAAGGGAAGTGGTGCTGGATCCACACAGCCACTGGCATTTTCCACAACTGGGAATCATGTGCATTTATCACTCGATATTCCCTGCTGAGGCAGGGCAGGGTGAGAGCAGGTCACATGGAAAATCTGTTGGCAGCACAGCCCTGCAGCAGCCAGGTTTAGGGTGGGAATGGGGACAGGGTGTCAGACCAGCTGCATGTTGGGAGATGTTGTCACTGCAGCCCTAACACCTCATTTCCACCTCAAAAAAAACCCTGGAGGGCCAAATTCCAGGGGGGAGATATGCAGGCATAGGCTGAGCAGGAGGGGACATGGCTGTGCTCCCAGGCTCTCCAGCACATCCAGCCCACCCTGAATTGAGGGCAGAGCAGAAATCCAGGAGCCTCCCACAGCGGAGGGCAGGCTGCCAGGGAGGCAGGGAAGGGCAAGAGCCTCCCCCGGGGGCTTGCAGGGACACTGCAAGGAGCAGTTGGGAGCAGCGAGGGCAGCAGGAGCACCCGCACCAGCCAAGGATGACAAGCACGGCACGTAGGCAGAGCTGTGCTCCTGCCATGGGATTCACAGCCCAGCTTCCCAGGAATTGTGTCAGAGTGTCCTCAAGGCCATGGTGATTGCTCCACCAGCCACGCAGGCAACGAGCCCTGATGACAAACAAGGATGATTCCTTTCATCACTCTCATCCCAGAAAAGCTTGGGGGTCCAGCAGCTCCCTTGCTCCCTGACATGGACAGGCCAGGAGCCTGGGAGAGAACTTGCCCTCAGAACAGCATGCACATGGGATGATGGATAAGCCTCCTGGGCCCTGGCTGTCGAGAGAAGTCTGGGACATCACAAATCACACAACTGCAGCTGGATTTAACGCAGAAGGAAACAACTAAGGTCACTGGAGGAGTTAAAGTCATTGGCAAATACCCTCCAAGTGACGAGAGTCAAACTATGTCCCTTCTCACCAGGGTCAGGAAAACAGGCTTGTTGGACACAGGGCTGTCACCACCCCTGAGGAGCATTCCTTCCTGGCAGCACGGCCTGGACACTGGACAAACAGGGACAGTGGGGACAAGGGAAGGCCACGTGGCCCTGTGCAGCACCAGGGCCTGGCTCATGTCCCCTCGCAGGGCCACTGTTCCACGCCGGGTGGCTCTGCATTGAGCTTTCCTCACCCTCTCCTTTGCTTCCTGCCCTCGCTGTGGCTGCAGAAAGGTTCCCCAACAGCCCCGTGCCCTTGGGAAGCACTGCTGGGAGCAGGATCACCATTTCTGAGGCCCAGTGGAGCAGGAATGTGAGGGATCCCAGCCCTCCTCCTGCTCTGCAGGGCTCACAATGTGCCCCATGAACCAGAGGCAATGGAGCAGTGCCCCCAGCCACCACTTACACGGCCTCGAGGGATAATTGGGTTTATTTGGTATGCCACAACAGTTTAACCTGTATTTAACAGCTCTATATAACCTTGGTAAATGCAGTTTTATCAGTTAGAGAGCAACACCCACCCCAATGTCTGTGTAAAGCAGCAGCAGCGCCCAGGGCCATTTCACCTGGATGTTTCCTTAAACTGCTCTAATGCCTGAAGGGAATGTAGGGGTGAGAGGACAGCTGAGCATTCAGGATTTGGGAGTCATCTGTGTTTCACTGAGGCTGCTCCAAGGTTTTCTTTGGTCTGCCTGACCCCCACAGCAGTGCTAAAGGAAGCATTGGCCATGACCAGAGGAAGCCAGTCAGGGCTTGGAAAAGAAATTAAGAATTTGACATTGATCTTCACAACCTGCACCAGATAGTTCTTGGTGATCATCTCAGGCAACATCTCCTTGACAGACTTCACAAAACCAAATATTTGTGGTAGAAACTGCCTCCAGAGGCTGCTACACACCACAGGCTGGTCGAGGGTTGGTCTGAGGGGGAGCCACCCACGAGCAATGACTTTTCCAGCTGCCATCCCTTGGATCACCTCTGGCTGCAGCCCTGCTCCTTTCTGCTTTGCTGATTTGCCTGCAGTTCCCATCCAACAGCCGCAGAGACACAGGATACAAACATCAACAGAGCCTGCTACCCAGGCAGGAAAGCCCTGGAGAAGGAGCCAGCAGCAGCATCCCAGTTCAGCCCCTCCACACGGGAAGCACAGCAGGAGCACCGAGGCTTCAGCTGCAGCCAGGGTTGTGTGGGCAGGACAGCACCATGGGGCTGGGGCTCCAGGGAGGGTTGGAATGGCCATGGGCACACTCACTCCTCCTGCAGCTCCTTCTTCTGGAAGGCCTGGAGCCTCCTCACCACTGTCTGCTGGATGATCTCCAGCCCCTCCATGTCCAGCTCCTTCATGAGAAGTAGGATGGCATTCAGGACGTTGTTCTGTGGGGATAAGGCAGACACTGCTTCATACAAGCCAGCCAGGAAGAGGACACTGGATTTTCCCTGCTCTTTCTAGCAACTCCCTCACCACCAGCACCACTGGCAGCGGTTTGGAGCAGCCACCTGCAGCCACAGGAGGGAACAACCGAGCCCCGGGGGGCAGACACAGACAGAGGCTGTGGCATGTGAGAAGCCTGGAATGCAGGACAAACTCATCCACCCAGTCCTGCTGAGCTGCCCACATGCCTCTGGCTCCCGGTCAGCCTGGCTTCTGTAGGGAAAGGCACATTCAGGAGCAGCCACCCTCCCTCTCCAGGGTGTGTAAGATGGGGAAGGACAGGAGCCCTGTGCTCTGAGGAGTGAGGAGAGCTGGTGGAATCACTGGAAGGGACCCTTAGAGGTCCCCAGCCCAGCCCTGCGCCCGCTGCAGGAATGTTGCCAACACCAGGCCGTGGCTCTGTCAAACCACGGCTTGAAAAACTCCAGGGAGAGATTCCGCAGCCTAAATAACTGTCCTTCTAGGGAGAATCTTTTCCCTCACATCCAACCTGAACCTCTCCAGCTGCAACCTGAGGCCATTTCCCCCTTCTTTAATGGTCAGAGCTTGTGGTGCTGCTCTAAGCAACCAATATGAGAGTGGACCAGAGTGTGTTTTAGATCGATGCAATGGCACTGAGCCCAGTAGACAGCAATTCCCAGTGGAACCACCAAGATCCATGGAATTCATCCAAGGCCACACCACAGAGGGGGCTGAGGAACCACATAAACTTTGTGTTCAGCAGTCCCTTCCCAAGGTTTGAGCCCCCTTCTTGCTAAAGAAATGCTTCCTAATATCCAGTCTGAACCTCCCTGGCACAGCTTTGGACCATTCCCATGTGTCCTATTTCTGGACCCCAGGGAGAAGAGCACAGCACCTCCCTCTCCACATTCCCTCTTCAGGAAGCTGCAGAGGGTCGCCCCTCGGCCTCCTCTCCAAACCAGACAAAGACAGCCCTGACACCAGTTGTTCCCCTCTGGACACATCCAAGGGCCTTCATGACCTCCACGGGAAAAGCAATTTGGTCTTTAAAAGACACTCACTCTCTTCTTGCGGTTGCAGTCTGTCTCTCGAGAGGAAAAGGAGGAATATTTATCCCTGGGAACAGGCTTCATATCAAGCTCCTCTTGAATTTTGCTGAAAAAAAAGGGTAGAAAAGCAAATGTTATTATAATCGGGTGGGAGAATCTTTCTCTGCTGGCCAATCCATTATGGGCAACCATGCAAGGAGTATTCAGCTGGAGGACTCTGGGCATGGATGGAGCTCCCACATCAGAGAGGATCCATCCCTGTCTCCACATGCAGCTGGTACACTTGAGTCATCCACCACAGCAGAGCCTGTCTGGTAGACACAGAACCAGCCCCATCAGTGCCATTAAACAGTACAGCTCCACCATGGCAACTGGAACAACGGGAACCCGCATCAGCTGCGGGCCCAGCCCTTGAACCATTGGGGTTCTTTCATGCTACACAGTTCAGCCCAGGAATCCCAGCAGCTCCCAAGTGAGCCCTCACTTTGTCTCCTCCAGGCTGGAGCTGAGCAGTTCACTCTCGGGCTCCACCGTGGATCCGGCAGCGCTGGATTCCGTGGACTCGGCCCAGCCATTCTCCATGCTCCTCCGGGCTGGGGGGGCCGTGATCTCCACACCATCCACCAAGGCTTGGGACAGCTCCTCCTCTGTCACTGCTGCAAAAGCCCAAACAAAAGTCTGTTGCTATGAACTGCAGCAGCCCAGGGAGGTGTAATCCAAGGGGTTTGGTCTAGAAATTGCCTGGCATTTTGCTGTCACCCTCCTCCTGCAGTGAAACCCGTGCAGTAGAACACTGGGAGCCATCCCCAGCCTTCAGAGGAGGGTAACAGGGAGGAAAGCAAACATGCTTTCCTACTTCTTGTCTCTGGAGAAGGCTCCAAAAGCCACCAAATTGCTGCTACTGGATAGAAAAAAAAAAAAACAGAGAAGGTTTTCTACAATAGCAGATCCAGTTACAGAACCTTTGTCTGGCCACAGCAAAGCAGAGAGCCCTAAAAACCCACTAATTAGTGGTACTGCCTGAGCTATAATGAGGTGTTCCCGGTCCTGCTGGTGTGGGGAAGGGATAGGGAGGTAGAGGAAGGGAAAGGAAAAGAAAAAAGGGGGGAAAGGGGAAGAGGGAAAGGGGGAAAAGGGAAAGGCGAAAAAGGGGAAAGGGAAAAAAGGGGAAAAGGAAAGGGAGAGGAAGGAGAGGGGGAAAGGGGAAGAAGGGAAAGAGGAAAGGGAAAAGGGGAAAGGGAGAAAAAGGAGAGAAGGGGAAGAAGGAAATGAAAAGGGGAAAGAGGAAGGGGGAAGTGGGAAAGGGAAATGAAGGAGAGGGGGAAGTAGAAGAAGGGAAAAGGGAAAGGAAAAAGGGCAAAGGGGAAAGGGAGAGGAAGGAGGGGGAAGGGGAAGAAGAGAAAAGGGAAAGGAAAGGGGAAGGGCATAGGGATGGAGGAGGGAGAGGGGGAATGGAAGGAGGAGAGGGAGGGGAGAAAGGGAAAGGAGAATGGGGAAAACAGCTTAGAAACATTGGATCTCCCTGATGGAACACTCAACCCCTGCCACATCCTGACTCAAGGAGAAATCAAAGGATGCCTTAAAGACAGGAACCAACACACCACTGTCTCCAGCTGCCCTGGCTCAGGGCTGTTGGTGCCCCTGCCAACACCCACCTTGGTTGTCCAGCTTCTGCAGGCCGGGCAGGTTGCGCAGCACTGTCATGCGGTAGCGGTGGGGGTCCTGCCCACAGCACGGGTTCTCTGCCAGCCACAGCACCCGCAGCCGGGGCAGCCCTTTGAGGTAGAACAGCTCACTGAGGCTCATGATGTTGTTCTTCCTCAGGTAGAGCTCGCTCAGGTTCTGGCACTGCGTCAGCGGCTCAAGGTCCGAGATGCCGTTCACGCTGCAGAGACACTGTCAGAGCCCATCCCTCCCTGCCTGCACCTTCCCAGTCCCTTTTCCTGCTACAGCCTCAACAGCCCCTTTTCCTGCAACAGCCTCGCCCTGCCACAGCAAGGTGAGGTGGCATTTAGCCCACGGCTTGTGGCATTTTATCTCTGTAAACAGAGGGCAAAATTAAAACAGCCGGCACTCCTCTGCTGAGGATGGCAAAGAGCCTCTGCTTCCCCCAACCCTGCCTCCTTTTCTGTGGCACTTCCTCAGACCCACCAAAGGAGAAGCCATATAAGATTCCTAAGCTCCAGTTTGGAGTGTTGGCTCCACGATATTCCCAGGATGGGTGAAAAGTTGGGTGTATTATGGAAAGGAAAAAGCTCTGAGAGATCCATGAAGCATTTCAACAAGCACACTACAAACAGGCCACATACAGAGGTCACCATGATCCCCATATAAACTATGGAATGGGACTTTAACAATGGAGTTTTAAAACTTGCTGAAACAGGGATTATTTTCTCGAGGAGTAAAGGGAAAGGTGCAGAGGAGCTAGTGAGTAATAACCATTTCTACATCCCTGCTGCATGAAAAATGGAGCATGAAGAGCCAGGCAGCTCAGAAACACAACCACAGCAAGGTGGGAAGAAAATAAGTTCCAGGAAAAAGGTGATTTCCCTGCCCTCTCCAAAGCTGGCAGCCTGGAATTCACCTGAATGTGATCACTTCGATGTTGGGCAAATCCCGGCATATCGAGATCTGGGCAGGGAGAGACAGAAACAGCAAGTTGGCACAGGTGGGAAAAAATATTAATAAACCCAAATGCAATCACGATAAACCCAACTGATATCACAAAAAGCATGATCAGGAATTCAGGTTTGCTTCAGTCTAACTCGAGTTTAACACCACCAGAGAGATTTGCTGCCACAGTGAATGCGGAGTTAGCAGCTCCTCCGGCCTCTCTCCCCGGGAGTGGAAGCAGAGACTCCAAACAGCATCATGCTGTTCTTCTGCTGCAGCAACTCTGCAGCCTCCACAGGCAGGAAAGGCCTCTCTCACCCCTGCCAGCCCCCTCCTACCAAGAGAACCTCATCCAGAGTCCCAAACAGATGAGGTAGGACTCAGGGTTCTGCTCTCCAGGGCTCCACGCAAGCCCTTGGAGAGAAATTTTCCAATTTGGAAACAACAGCAGTCCCTTTTGGTTTATTTTTAATTTTTTATGGTGTGAGATGCTAATCAACCCTGAAAAGGCCTGCAGCTCACTGGCACGGGGCCAGCTCAATCCCAGGCCTGAACGCTGCCACTCCCATGCCCTGCATCCCATCCCTGCTCCTGCTGCTGGCCCAGGCTCTGGAGGCTGGGGCTCCTCGCCGGCTCCTCTGGGACTTACATCTGTCAGGTGGCTGCCCCTGTGGGAGGAGATGGGGGTCAGGGGGGCACGGCAGGGTGAGCCACCCCTGCTCCCCCCACACCTCATGCACAGCCTGAGCCCCCGCCTGGCCCCACTGAGACTCTGCTGCAGCAGAGTCTGTCACGGGCCTGGTTGTGCCTCCCTAGCCCCATCCCTGCCTGTCCCTCCAGCCCCATCCCTGCCTGTCCCCTCTCACCCATCCCTGCCTGACCTCCCAGCCCCATACCTGCCTGCTCCCCAGCCCCATCCCTGCCTGTCCCCCCAACCCCATCCCTGCCAGACCCCCCAGCCCCATCCCTGCCTGACCCCCCAGCCCCATCCCTGTGCCCCGTCCCCATTCCTGTCTCTCCCCTTTCCCATCCCTCCCTGTCCCCACTCCCCATCCCTGCTGTTCCCACTTACCAATCCTTGTCTGTCCCCTCTGTATCCCTGTCCTCGATTGCCATCCCTCACCCTCACCCATCCCTGCCTCTCTCACATCTGTCCCCATCCCCCTTGTCCATCTCTGCCTGTCCCTCTTCCCCCTCCCTGTCCCCTCAGCCTCACCCAGGCTGTCCTCCTTCCCCATCCTTATCTGTCTCCCCCACCATCCTTATCCCCTTTCCCCATCCCTGCCTGTCCCCTCAGTCTCTCTCCCCCCTCGATCCTAGTCCTCCTCCTCCATCCCTGCCTGTCCCCCCAAACCCTGTCTTCCCTCCCCTCCCTGCCTATCTCCCCCTACCCTCGATTCTTGTATTCCTTCTCCATCCCTGCCTGCCCCCAAAATCTCTGTCCATCCTCCATCCTCGTCCTCCTTCCCCAGCCCCGCCCGTGCCCTCCCCATCCTGTCCCTTCCCCAGCCCTGCCCGGGCCCTCTCTGTCCCCCCCGGCCCACCAGCAGTTGAGGCGGCGGACACTGTCGAGCGCAGCGGCCTTGGCCTGCCGGAGCACGGCCACCCGGCTCAGCCTCATGCCGGGCCGGACAGAGCCGGGCCGACTTCCAGGGGCGGCTCCGGCCGCCCTCAGGCTCCGCCCGGCCGGGGCGGGCTCCGGAGCGCCGGGGATGGAGTTACCGCCTCCTCCAGGCCTGGCGCGGCGTCCCCGGGCCCTACTCGGGCCTGGCTGGGCCCGGCCCAGCCGCGCCAACGGCAGCAGTTTGAGTTATTTAGTCATGTTTACGTGTAAATCCGATTAGTCGTTTAATTATATCTTGTTCAGAGCATGGTTTGTATGCACAGCTGCGTCTTTATGGGTGTATATTTGTGTTATGGAGTCGTCATGGAGCGGTCTGGGTTGGAAGGGACCTTAAAGATCGTCTCACTTCGACCTCATTCCAACACTTTCCACTAGCCCAGGTTGCTCCCTGTCCAATCTGGCCTGGAATGCTTCCAGGGATGGGGCAGCCATGGCTTCTCTGAGCAGCCTGTGCCAGGGCCTCACCATTCTCACAAGGAAGAATTTTTTCATAATATCCCATCTAAACCTGCTCTTTTTCAATTTAAACCTGTTCCCCCTTGGAATAACACATATGAGTGCGTAAATTTATATCTGACTTTACACATACATCCCCATATCTCCCTATATATCTATACATGTATGAAGTGTATCCCTACATTTCTATATGGATGAAGTGTATTCCCATGTATGAAGTGTATCCCTACATCTATATATGAATGAGGTGTGCATAAATAAAATACATCCACATTTTCTGAAATAAATATTTCTCACTGGGTTCTCCTCAGTCAACTCCTAAACATTCCAAAGGGTGATAGTTCAGCCCTTGAAAATACGTTTTTACAAATAAGAGTTAAAGACCCTTTCAGGAATGACTAATGCAGCGCAGCAGTTTCTTACTGCTCTTATCCTGTGGGGCAATAAGAAAACTAAGGCTCACCTTTGAACCGAAGTCGGGAGTCAAGCGGCTCAGGACTTGTTCTTACAGAGCCAAAGTCCTTCGGGAATCCAATCCTGGACTGCTAGGATACTACACCACCTTATGATACAGTTTGTATCTTCAGGGGTGTAACAGCAGCTTCAGTGATTGATTGGGAGAGCTGGAATAAAAAGGCCTGGAGAAATAGTGTGGTTAGCAAAGAGAGTAAAAGAAAAAGGCATTAATGCAGTGTTTCCCAATGTTTTTCTGTGTGTTTCCACCTTATCCAGCACCAGGAACAACTGTGGGATGGGGGCTGGTGGGTGATTGTTTGGTTGTGCTGGTGTTCGGGTGCAGCAGTACAAATGGAAGGGATCAGGAGTGTGGATCTGGCACTTGGGGACATGGTTTACAAAATCACAGAATCCCAGAATCACTGAGGTTGGAAAAGACTTCCAAGATCATCAAGTCCAGCCTATGCCCAAGCCCCACTTTGTCCCCCAGCCCACAGCACTGAGTACCACGGCCAGGCCTTCCTTGGACACCCCCAAGGATGGGGACTCCACCACCCCCCTGGGCAGCCCCTGCCAATGCTTAAAAACTCTTCCAGTGAAGACATTTTCCCCAGTATCCAATCTGAACCTCCCTTGACACAGCCTGAGGCCATTTCCCCTTGTCCCATCCCCTTGTTCCCTGGGAGCAGAGCCCAACCCCCTCCCTGGCTCCCCCCTCCTGTCAGGAAGAAGCAGAGCCAGAAGGTCCCCCCCTGAGCCTCCTTTTCTACAGGCTGAGCCTCAGCTGCTCCTGCTGCTCCCTCAGCTGCTCCTGCTGCTCCAGCCCCTTCCCCAGCTCCATTCCCTTCCCTGCACACGCTCCAGCCCCTCAGTGTCCTTCCTGAACTGGACACAGCACTCGAGGGGCCTCAGCTGTGCCCAGTGCAGAGGGACAGTCACTGCCCTGGTTCTGCTGCCATACTATTCCTGATATGGGAAATGCGTTGGCACTGAGCTCCCTTCTCTCCTGATTGCCACACTCCTGGATAAGGGAAGGGCTGAGCAAGGTGTCTGTTGGGATCAATGGGCATGAACTTTTCAGGGAAAATGTGGATAAGTGGGTTAGGCAGATCATCCCACTGCATTTCCCTCCTCTCTCAGCACTGGGCTGCTGTCGCCCCCATGGACAGCTGGGACCCCGGGCTGGGGGCCAGAGCACAGGGGGTGCATGAGATTTTAGAGCTGGATACACACACTTGGAGACAAAGGGAGCAAATTTTGGGAATTCCTGGCATTTGTGTACACAGCTGTCCACAGCCCAGCTGGCAGGAGGTGCCTCTGAGACTCAGGATCTGGGCACCTGGCTGTGTCTCAGTGAGGGCACAGGATCCGAGGGACTCCGCTGTCCATGGCATTGCAATACTTTTGTTCTCCAAATCCCAGGTTGTTTTCACTTCCAGTGGAACAGGGAAACACCTGAGCATGTTTTCAACCACAAAGCTGTGCAATCCCAACCCCAGCCGTGCTTTGCTGCCCCGTCGGCAGTGAAGCCTGTCCCTGAGACAGGTTAAGGAGATTAAGGAATCTTCTCTAGATGCCACGGAGAGATTTTTGTGCTCATCCTGCTGGCAATAGCCCAGGTCAGTCAGTTTAACTGTTTGCTCTGACACTCTCCCGGGACTGAGCCATGCACAAACGTTTGTTTCATTCAGGTTAATTAAACAAAATCAATTTTATTCCCAAGTTTAATACTGCAAATAGCATCAATAATCATCTCAGGCAAACCTCCTCCATGGTCTTTTCAAAGGGGAGAGGTTAAATAATGTGTATCAACTTGTGAAGGGCATGGAGAGAGGTCTGGGACAACATGGCCTCGTCAGGATCACCTGCAATCCATGGCACATCCGTGTCCCACTCACAGCCCTGGATCTTTCTGTGCTCCTGGATTTTTCAGTCTATCCAATCTTTCACTGTTCCAGAGCAGGGATGGATGAAGTTCCACCTCACTCCCTAATTCCTGGTGGTGGGTTGTGGTCAGTTCTTGGGTCTGTGGGAGCAAGAGGGCGAAAAGCTCTTCACACACTTGGGGTCATATCTAGAGTATCTTCAGTCAGGTCTGCACCATGTGGCAGCCACACATTCCCTTTCCAGCTCTATACCAGTGTTTTATATAATGAGCCCATTATCACTTGTTTAATTGCTTTGTGGAGGACCGGGAAGGCCATTTATTGCACATAACCCTTGTATGTATTTTCTGCCTTCAGAAAAGCTCTCATTTCTGACCAGAACAGTTGCTGTGATCTGTGATTGCTCCATGCAGGGTCTCATAGCTCACTTGTGATTCCTACAAGAGCTTTAGAAGGAAGTGTTGGAACCCTTGAGCTTCTTGGCTACTGAACTGAACATTCCCTGGATGTGGTGTGGGATTGCTGTTGGGGTATGAGTCACACAAAGGGAATTTGAAATTATAGTGGTGACCTGCCCTTGCTGCTGGGAGCAGCCACACCTCCACAGCTCTCCCTGTTTGTCACCATCACTGATGAGGTGCCTGCCATCATGGAATCATGGAATCATAGAACCATGGAATATCCTGAGCTGGAAGTGACCCACCAGGATCATCCAGTCCAACTCCTGGCCCTGCACAGGCCAGCAATCCCACCTTATGCCAGAGAGGGTTGTCCAAACCCTCCTGGAGCTCTGGCAGCCTTGGGGCTGTGCCCACTACCCTGGGGAGCCTGTTCAGTGCCCAACCACCCTCTGGGGGAAGAACCTTTTCCTGAGATCCAACCTGACCCTGCCCCGGCACAGCTCCAGCTGTTCCCTCAGGTCCTGCATGGAGTGGTTTCTTCTTCTGTTGGCTGGAACTCGCTGACACTTCGTGGAGATGCCAGTGCCTATATGGATGCCTCCTTTTTGAGTCCTGGCAGCTGAGGAGGCAACCAGAGCCACTTCTCCTGGTGCTACCGCACTCTGCTGACAGCACCTTTATGTCTCCTAAAAGCTGATCCCTACCTAGCACCATCCTGGTTGGGAAGAGCTGTTAACTGGGATAGAAGGAGCAGCATGGCTCTGGGGGAGTCATTGACAGTTTTATCCTCCTGGTATCCCAGAGAGGTGATCAGCCCTCCTGGAGATGGACTCTGCTTCCTCCTCTCCAGGGCAGGCACTGGGATACTGTCAGGAAAGCCCCACATGTTTGAGAATGTCTCATCTATGAACAAGTTGTTCCTGTAACTGTTCCCGTATAGCGTCACAGCAAGTTTGACCACGCTGTGGTTCCGAGGATGCTCTGTTCACAGCAGCTCTCCAGCAGATATTCCACCCACATGACAATCCCTCCATGCAGCCCTCACTGCTCCAGGTCCAACAGCACCATTTGGATGTTGGCAGGAAATGCCGAGGTTGGAAAGAGCCAAAAAAAGAATCGTGTCATCACGGAGACATCTGGATGGAGGCAGGCACGTCACCGGAGACCACCAGGCTCTGACAGTTTTCACTTTGGGAAGCATCCCCTCTTCACCTTCTAAGGAGCCATCCAGAAATGTCTACAAGACACTTCCAGAGGCAGGTGGGCATTCCTGGGCCAAGTTAAGAGAGGAGCTTCTACAGAAGCTTTGGATAAAAGCCTTTGGAGAGGGTTTCCAGCAAAGCTCCTGCTCCCTACATTGTCCCACATGACCAGAGCATCACCAGCTCTGTTTCACCACAGAGCATCTGTGTGGACACCACGGCCACACCTGAAACACTTAGGACACTGTACAGCTCCATTCTGACTAGGATAAGAGATTTCATGACAGGCAAAACTCAACACACCCAACAACGAATTCCCAAGACAAACACCCACAGAAAAAGGAATTCACAGCCAACTGCACAGAGCAAGTAATGAGGGGCTGGAGCACGTGCAGGGAAGGGAATGGAGCTGGGAAGGGGCTGGAGCAGCAGGAGCAGCTGAGGGAGCTGGGGGCCTCAGCCTGGAGAAAAGGAGACTCAGGGGGGACCTTCTGGCTTTGCAACTCCCTGACAGGAGGTAGGAGCCGGAGGGGGGGTCGGGCTCTGTTCCCAGGGAACAAGCGGTGGACTTATTTATGGTTGGATGACCTTTTCAACCTAAACCATTCTGTTCCACTCATTTCCATCTGCTCTTTCAGCAGGAAGGTGAGCCGGCACTTGGGGATAAAGATCATTCCCAGCAGGACCGTTTCTCCAATCCCCTTCCAACGAGGAGCTGCACAAGTGCTGGTGTGGCAGAACTCTGAGAAGCATGGAGCTTGGAAGGGCTCAGCGGAATGGCAGTGGGATCTCACATGGAAAAAGGTGCCACACACGCTGCCACGGAAAAGCTCTTTGAGAGACTGTCTGTCCCAGCTGGCAGCAGAGCTGCCAGACATTCCCTAATGATTCCCGAGCTGGCTCACTCCCAAATGTGGTGTCTGTGCACTCTGAGAGCGTGTCCGGGTGCTGTGCATGGGCAGAAGAGGAGCAGGGGAGCCAGGAACTGCCAGGCTGGCTCTGCAGCTCCCGACATGTCGGGATCAGAGTGAGCCACTGGAAAAAAATCCAAACACCTTTCCATAACTTTCAGAAGTGTGGATTTTTTCACAGCCTGCAAATCAGTAAGGGAAAGCCAAATTAGCACCCCCAAGTGAACCTTTTATGTGGTAAACATATCAAATACAGCAGGGGATGCTCATTCCATCAATCCTGGAAAGAAACTGTGCGGGTGGATTTATGAAACAATACCAAATGCACTTGGAATCGGGAATTTTAGGAATTTCCACATTCTTTTCACTTTGTTTTTCCTTTGGTTGATTATCTGTTGGAAACAAACTTGGAAAATCAACATCAAAAGTTCAGTCTCAAATGGATTGAAAGGACCTATGGATAGACTTCAGTGCTTTGCCCAGCTGAGGAACAGCTGGAAGGTTGATTTGGAGTTGATTTGGAAGCGGTAAGAGCAGCCCAGAGACCTCGGCATTGTAGGCACGAGCCACTTTGCTACACTCAGGGTCAATTTTGGGGGTTGCACATGACTGGACAGAGGGAGGTTGCTGTTCTGGGGGCTGTTACAGCAGCTCCCTGCCACGAACAGGTTTCCTACTCAGGACTTTTTATTTACTCTTCATTCCTAATCTTTAATCTTCACTTAAATGTTCTTAATCTCCACTTAATCTCTGTTCTTCTGTGACACTGAGTTATGAAAGGGGGATGTGAGGAAGGAGCAGGATTAAGAGGTGAAACAGCTGGGCTGCAAGGGACATTTTCATTGCAAGGTGTCGTTGTCCTTGACAGATCCGAGTGGAGAGGACAGTGCTGGCTCAGCTCCCTCTGCCTCCCTGTACCTCCTTGTGCTCTTCTCCAGATCCTTTTTAAATTCACCACAGTGTTTTGGCTTCCTTTGCTCTGCTTCACTAAATCTGTGGGGTTTTTCCCAAGGAATAAGGCAAGAAGGAGCTTCCTGGCCCACCTTGACTCCAATGTTATGCCCTTTATCCATGTTTTTTGGTCTTCTTATAAGTGGGGTATGTATCATCCTGATCCCTCCAGGCTCCTTCCTATGCATCACACACTCTGTATGAAGAAACATCGTATTTTACTTTTGATTTGCAAATCAGCAGGATCCCAATTCCCATGTAAATGTATTCATGGAATATGTGTTACTGGCAAAAGGAACTGATAATGAATGTCTCTACAGGGCACTGTGAGCACTGGAAATTGCTCCTTTTGTTGGCATTTCAGCTGTAACCAGTGATGGCAAAGCACTGAAGTCCAGACCTTTAAGACCATCGAGTCCCCAGCACTGCCAAGGCCACCATTAACCCGTGTCCCCAAGTGCCACATCCACACAGCTTTTAAATTCCTCTAGGGATGGTGACTCCACCACTGCCCTGAGCAGCTGTGCCAATAGCTGACAGACCTTCCAGGAATTAAATTTTCCTAAATATCCAACCTGAGCTGCCTCCCCTGGCACAGCTGGAGACTGTTCCCTCTCCTCCTGTCCTTTGTTCCCTGAGAGCAGAGCCCAACTCCCCCTGGCTCCCCCTTCCTGTCAGGGAGTTGCAGAGTCAGAAGGTCCCCTCTGAGCCTTCTTTCCTCCAGGCTGAGCCCCCCCAGCTCCCTCAGCCACTCCTGCTGCTCCAGCCCCTTCCCAGCTCCGTTCCCTTCCCTGCACATGCTCCAGCCCCTCAAAGCCCTTCCTGAACTGAAGGGCCCAGAACTGGACACAGCACTGGAGATGCCTCAGCAGTGCCAGCACAGGGGGACAATCCCTGCCCTGGGCCTGCGCCCACACTGGTTGTGACACAGCCCAGGTGCCCTAGGCCTCTTTGCCCACCTGGGCACACCTGGGCTTCTGACCAACCTCTGTCACCAGCACTCCCAGGGCCTTTTCCAGCTTTCCAGCCACTCTACCCCAGACCTGGAGCTTTCCAGGGAGTTGTTGTGACCCAAATGCAGGACCTGGCACGTGGCCCTGTTAACCCTCATGTTGCCTTCAGCCCATGGATCCCTTTGCCGAGCCTTCCTGCCCTCAGCAGATCCACATCCCACCCAACCTGGTGTCATCTGCAAACTGACTGAGGGAGAGACTGTGACTGTAACTGCACAAGGGGGTTTTGTAAACTCTGATGGGAACGTGGCTGTGGAGAACATGGCCAGGAGGCCCCCAAATCCACGTTCACATGGAAATACAAGCTAGAAACAGCTCAAGCAAACAAAAAATGGCTCTTAAATCCACTTGCACTCCCAACACAAAGGGAAAGGAAGGGCTGGGTGCTGCAGGGAGCAGGGAGATAATCCCCTTGGGATCATCTCACAGGTCTGAGTCACTGCTGCAGAGCCTCAGGTGTTCCTGAAGGGTACAGAGGCTCCCCTAGCTCTTGGTTACCCAAATTTAAGCGTGAATGATCTGAGCACTTTCAGATCAGCTGTCCCTCTTCCCCTGTGCCCTGTTCTGCTCAGAGCATTTTCAGGAGCACTGGAGTGCCTGCCACCACTGGGATAGGCCCTCATTCCTAGGGAATTCCAGCTGATTTATCCTTGCCAGTGTCTCCTCAGTCCCACTGCTGAGGGGGAAGAGCTTGAGGAGGGGTGGGCAGTGCCTTGTTCTGCATGAGATTGGTGGACAGAGTTTTGGGGTTTACAATCTCCAAGGGTCAAGGACTGCCTAGATTTGTAAATATAGACCAAGGGCTGGAAAACAAATGGCCATTAAACTTCCTGCAACAAAAGGAAAGGCTGAGGGCACCTGGTCTGTTCAGCTGGAAGAGACTGGGATCTGCAGCTGGGATCTGCAGCTTCCTCACAAGGGGCAGCACCCATCTCTTCCTTCAGGGACCAGGGACAGCACCCAGGGAATGGCTGGAGCTGTGCCAGGGCAGGCTCAAGTTGGATCTCAGGGAAAGGTTCTTCCCCGATAGGGTGGGTGGCACTGAACAGGCTCCCCAGGGAGGGTTTGGACAATGTTCTCAGGGACAGGGTGGGGTTGCTGGGGTTGTGGTGGTGTGTCCGTTCTGGCTCAGGATGATCACTGTGTCACTAACTGTGCTGTAACACCCTGTAATGCTATAAAGCATTGAGATGAAACCCTTGAAAAGTGACATAAAAAAACCCTGTGGTATTAAAAACCCCATGTGGGGGTTAAACCAGTAAAAGCTGTGAAAATACTTTCACCTTCACCTTTATCTGGTAAATTCACCTACATGTTCTTGGGGCTGGGAGGGAGATGGAAGGCAGCCAAGCAGCCTCTGGGTTGTGTCTTCTCATGAGCGTCGAAGCTGATGGAAGCCGATGAGAACTCTAAGATAGGTCAAGCCTGGTCCAGGCCAGCTTGGACAGGGCTTGGAGTGACCCAAGATAGGGGAAGGAGGTGGAATGGCATGAGCTTTAATGTCACTTCCAACCCAAACCATTCTGGGATTCCCTGGGATGAGCTGAGTAAGTGGGATGTCTCCTCCTGTCTCCAGACTCCAAGCCTCACGTGATGTTGTGGTTTGACAAGCACAGAATAAGTCGGTGTAGGGTTAAACTGGAGGTGTGTGCTTTAAATCCTGGCAGTCCTCTCCATGGGGGTGTCCAGGGTTAATCCCTGCACATCCTTTGAGGGTGCCGATGCTTTACTGGTGCTGCTTGTGACAGAAAACAGCCGAGACGTAGAAAAGGTGTTTGCCTCTCCTCGCTGGACGGGTTTTATGGAGAAATAACTCCAAAGACCGAGGGAAAACGCCAGCTGGGCAATGCTCTGCTGCCCTCGAGCGGACACGTTAGAAACATCCCGCTCCCCTCTCCCCACCTGCGCTGAACTGGCGCCTTAAAACTCAAAACAAAGCCCTCTGTAACCAGGTTTTTAAGCGGTTTTCGCGTCCTGTGGAAAGCGAAGGACCACGTCCAGAGCTTCATCTGAAGGGCGCGACATCACCTTAGGGGCGGAGGGCGTGGCTTTCGTGGGGGCGGGGCCTCGCCGAGGGCGGGGCTTCATTGGGGCGTGTCCTTCACCTCAAGGTGAGCAACTCGGGGGCGTGTCCTTCACCTCCCGGTCGGTGAGGCCTCACCTGAGGGGTGGAGAGAGCGGCGCTTCACCGCAAGGCGGGAGGTATAAGGGCGTGGTCTCAGATGGGCATGGCCTGTCTCCCGGTGGGAGGAACTGCGGGGGCGTGGTTTCACGCTAGGGGACGTGGTCTCTCAATCGCGGGGTGGGACCAAAGTTGAAGGGCGCGGCCTTCTCACCGAGGGGGCGTGGTCTTTCGCAGGGGGTGTGGCCGGTCGGGCGCGCGCGCTCCCCCCGCGAGCGCGTCACTTCCCGTGCGGGCGGAGCTGTAGCCGTGGACGGTGTGGTGCGGTCCGGTGCGGTCCGGTCCGGTCGGGGCGGCGGTGGGAGCGGGAGTGAGAACGTGAGCAGCGGGACGGGACGGGACGGGACGGGACGATGAGCGACAGCGGGGAGCAGAACTACGGCGAGCGGGTAATACGCGGAGTCCGAGCGCGATGCGCGGCCGGGCTCCATCCCCTCCCTTTCAGCCCCTTTCCTCCGGGCAGCGCGGCCGCTCCTGTGTCCCCCCTCTCTGTGTCCCCCGTGTCCTACTGGCGGGCGGGCGGGCGAGGGATGCGGCCGAGGCGGTGGCCGTGTTGGCAGGGCCGCTCCCCGCGCGCCCACGTGAGGCGCCCGGCGCCATCTTGGGCCAGGACCGCGCGCCCGGGAGGGACAAAATGGCGGCCCCGGGCCCTGAGGGGCCCCTCGCCCTCCGCCCAGCTCCTGGGCAGCGGCAGCTCTGCACTCCTCTCTCCAGAACCGCCTTCCAGCCCGCTCTTGGAGCTGCTTTCTGAATTATCTACCTTTTGCTGTCTCTCACCTGTAACAATAGCTCTGCTTCTGCCTCACGTCCAGGTTGCTCGGGCTCTTATTTAAACCTAATAGTCGAAGGCAACCCCCTCGCTTTGTAAAACTTGCAACAGATATTCTTTCAAACCTCACAGTTACTCTAAGATCTGACTGCCTGGATGGGTTTTCTACTAATACCGAAGTAGACGAGGTGCTAAGCCTCACGTTTGTGATGCACATCTGCGGTACTGATGACCTCTTTAACAGTCAGTTATTTTTTATTTAGTGGACCAGCTTTGTTTTCCTTTGAATTGGGGTCATTACTTTGTTTTGGGGTTTTTTTCAGCATAATTCTAACTTCCTAACTCGCTGCAGCATCGGAGGGAGCTGTGGAGGTGATAAGGAGTTACATTCTAAACTGGAGACGACAAAAAATATTTAAAAACGTAGTAATCCTGAGCAATGTCTTCCTTAGAATATGGCTTTTCTTTACTATTTCACTATAATAAGGTGTGATACAGGAGTGTTTCTGCTTCAAGGCAGGTGAGGTTAGAAAAATATGGTCTCCAGGAAATTAAAAAGGGGAATGAATGGGGAAAGACAGGGATTAAGGAACTGACTTATGCCACCCCTGGTGTTCTCCTTCCTTGATACGTTCGTGTCACTGGTGTGGTTTTAGTGAGGGAGCAGCATTTGCTCGAGGTGGGTATTTGGGTGTCAGGTGTTTTTAAAGTTGCTTTTTTAATTGTTGTGCAAGTCGCAATGGAGACCAGTTTAAGCTTAATAAAGTTTGCCTTGTGTTTTCGGTCAGAATGAGTGGAAATGTTAAAACTTTTGTAGCAAAGTCTTTGTGAAACATCACCATGCAGGGTTTTGGGGTAGGAATTGCTGTCTTGTTGTTTTTCGATATTTTTATTTAAAAAAAGACAAAAACATAAAATGTCTTTAGGCAGTTTTTGCCGAGGCTTAAAATGAGTTTTGTGTGAAATCTTATGACTTTTAAGTAGATGAACTGTATGCAATTGGACATGTTCATAAAGCAAAGAGTTCCTGGCCTGCTGTTCCAGACTGGAGCAGGGATTGGCTTTTCTAATGCTATTGCCAGTGTTATTTAGGTGGTTGTTTTTTTTTTTTTTTCTTATTTAGGCTTTTATTGTACCGAGTCAATGGCTTTTCTACTTTTCCAAGCTGAAGTCTCTGCAGAGTAGAGTCAGTGTTTGGGTAAATAATCTGGGATGGGATTTAGCAAGTGTCTATGAAGCTGTCCCAAGGCCAGGCTGCCAAAAGGAATCGTGCCCCTGAAAATGTGGTCCTGCTCTTTCCCTTGTACTGTTCCTACAGTCAGTCAGATCTGGGAATTCAATCAGCTGGATCTTTTTTTTAATCCCGTTTCCAGCTGCAGTGGTTTGCAGGCCTGACTGCAATGAGTCCTTACGGGGTGAAGGAGAAATTCCAGGTGCTTTTACCACTTTGGTAAAAGGGGATTGGTATTTCAGCAGCAGCACAAACTTACACTGGCTTTTGTGTCACTTCTAAAAAGAAAAACATCAAAGAAGGAAAAAAGACCCACTTGAAGTCTCTTTTACAGCTTATGCTCCATCATGAAAAACTTTTTCACTGAAGGGGCTATGAATTGCCACCAATACTTCAAATACTGGAATGTGCTTCAGATACTGTCACTGTGCTGCAGTGCCAGGGTTTGCCAAGTTTATTTTGTTTTCATTGAAATTGTTCTCAGGGAAGTTACTGGGATTCAGGCCTGGAGGGGTTGGAAAGAGTTTAGTTAAAGGGAAAAATAGAGTCTCATCCTAGGAATTAGTTAATTCTGATAATGATGGGTTGATTTATGATCAGAAACTTCAGTGTGAGGGCTTTGTTTGTGTGTTGTTTTGTTTTGTTTTTTATCAGAGTGACTTGCATGGTGTAAATGCTCAATGTCCAGATAACTAGCAAGGTATTTCAATAATACATTTTTAAAAATAGTGATTTTTTTTTTCCTTGTGGCAGAGGGAGGTCTAGGAAGGAAGTTTGAGAAGGTTTTATAGACAAGCTGATAGCTCCATGCCTCCAAAAGGATGGATCATTCCCTGTGTTCTTCTTTCACTGGTTGACACTTGATCTGACCTTCTGGAGGGTTGGTTCAGTACCCAGAGCTGTCAGAAAATAATTTGGGTTTTGCTGGTGCGTTAATTCCCTGCCAGCCTGGGGCACTGAAGGAGCCCCCAGGGTCAGCACCAGTGGCACAGGTGGTGGGAAGAAGCTCTACCTTGATTTTTCAAAACACATTCTTTTTTTTGTGGAGTTTGGAAACTTGTGGAAAGGGATTATTCTGCTTTTCCCTCCAGGCTCCCCCCAGCAGAGATCTGAGCTGGTGATTGTGTCCCTCAGGGGGAAGAGGCAAAAGCTGTTGATTTTTTGTTGACTCAGTTGCTAAATTCCATAGTGGAGAAGTCAAGGAATGTGAAGTCAGCACAGACACACCTTGGATAAACGGGCTGCAGATCTGATGTAACATGTGAGGCTGCACCTTTCTTTAGGTAAACAAGTGGAAATACATAAGTTTATAGGAATCTTTGATTATGAAGACCCTAATACTTTTATTTCTCTGTCTTATGCTATTGACTGAAATCTGTACCTTGCATTCCTGTGAGGAAAAACTGGATCTGAGAAGTGCAAAGAACTTGTGGCCATCACAGACCTTCCAACTGCTTCTGCCCATGGAAACCTTTCCTGCCCCCAAATCATCCTGCTGTGTGACATTCCCTGCTCCTGGAGCACTGTGACATTCTTTATGAAATGTGCTTAGAGCTGCTCAAAATACCATCCCTGCAGTATCACACTTTGGTTTTAATGTGCTTAAAGTCTGGAAAGAATCACTTGGAAACCACAAGCCTGGACTTCAGGGCTTTCACCTGAATTCCAGTAATGCCTGAGGGAGGGGAAGAACTGTTGTTAAAGATCAAGGGATTTGATGGGGTTTTAAATTCACGCTGGACAAACTCAAGGTTAGGAAAAAAACAAGGTCATTTAGTAGTGGCAAGAGTCTCGATCTGCTGACCAGCAGTGCTGGAATATAGGCAGAGTAAAGAAGGCTCTTTCTTCCCTCTTCCACATGGCATCACAGGACACAATTTGGCATTTTTAAATAACTTTAAATTCACAGAGGGAAGGAGCAAAAAGGAGGAGAAGAGAATATACAGGACGACAAAATCAGGAGAAACTCCAATTTCAGTGACCTGTGGGAATGACTGGTGTGAACCCTCAGGGGTAACAGGGTGTAAACTAAGTTTGGAATGCTGCACACTCCTGGTTCATGGAATTTTGGGTAGGGAGGATTTCTTGGGGCTTGGGGTGTGAAGGGTGACAACTTGGGAAATTTTGGGGGGTTTTACCGGTCCTAGTGATGTCTGGAGTAGGTGAGGTGCAACAAATTCCTTTGAGGCTCGAATAAAGAAGTGGCATAATCCTGTAAAATGTGGATTGGGGATAATCTAGAAACAAAATGTGGATGTTTAAGAATTGGGAAATGCTGTGAAGTCCAAAGGAGCTGGATGAAAATGAACCAGCAGTTCAGTTTTTCTGATTTGAGAGACAATTGTTTGAAGGATTTTTCTTCTCAAGTTCCTCTGTCCAGATCCCACATCAACCTTAACATAATACAGCAAAGATTGCCCGAGAAACCTACCAAATAAATGAGGATTCACCAATTCTCTCCTGATTCTTCAAAGGTTTTGACTTTTAAAAGCTCTGCAAAGGGTTTGGGGTGTGTTTGTGGGCAAGCTGCTCCCTGCTGCTTCCCTCTCATCCTACATTTCTCCTATCCTTTCCAGCATCAGTCCCCCTGTATTTGGGCATGGCTCCTTCTGTCTTGCCCAAATTATCTTTTGTGAATTAAAGTATTTTTCCTCACATGAAGAACTGCTAATTTTGGGTTTTAACCCTTCTTCAATCTTGCTTTGCCTAACTTTTTAGGAGTTAATGGCTTCTTGTGGCTAAATTAATACATTAACTCAGACCTCGTCTCTGTGGAATGTTTCCTTTTGAAGGTAGCAATGAATTTAGGTTAAATCTGATAATTGTAACTTTAATTACTTCTCAGTGTTTGCCTTGCCCTTTGCAGGTCAGTATATGGGGCAGCTGTAGTTTAGAACAAAACCTTACAAATTTGAACAAAGAATATGGCCTTGACAACTTTGGGTAATTTCTGTTGCTCTTGGAATTAATTGAAAACCTGCTTTTCTGTAAGTTAACCCTTTCCCCCTCCTCCCCCCTAATACTGTATGGTAGGGAATTGTAAAGAGCTAAAATTTGGGTTAAGTTGTATGGAAGTGGTTTAAGCCTGATTAATTTTGAGTTAGCAAATGAATTTCTGAATGCTCAGTCCAAGATTCGTGTTAAATTAGTGTTCGGGTTTGAGATGTTGCACAGCTAAAAGAAGGGATTTTTGATGAAAATCTGGTACTGTGGTGTCATTAATGATCGTTCTTCATCACAGTTTACACTAAATGTAGAATTCTTTTTTAGGAAGAAGTAGAATTTTTGCTGAATTTTAAATTTCCTCTAATACCTTGAAATTCAGAATACCTCCTAGTGTGTTCAGGTGTTGAAGGCATGTGACTGAAGCTAAGCATTCCACTGACCTAAAGATAAAAATCTATAAGTTGAAACTGCTAATTAGGTTATCTCAGTACCAAAGCAGATTACCAGTAAATAACAGAGCAGGTGGGGTGTGATTGCAGAGCACTGTTGGAGCGTGGGGCATTTTTGGGCGGTGGAAAATGCTGATTTCCATGGAAGCACAAAGCCCAGATGTGTAACCCCCTCTTGTGCAGGCAGCTGGGGTGAGTGTGCTCAGAAATCTTCACACCAGGGCTGCTCAACTGCAAAATGGCCCAAAGTTCATATTACTGGAGCTCACTGAAGGCCCAACCATGTTGTGCTTTCTGCATTCAAAAGCACATCGGTCGGTGGCCACAGCAGGACCTTCCTGGAGTCACTTCTGGTGGATTTTGTCTCACTATGTGGCTGACAGTACAAATTGAGTTTCCTGATGCTACAGTTCCTTAGTAGGTACTCAACTGATCCAGTTGCACTTGCTATATTAAATACAGGCATAAATAGCAAATTCAGTTGCTTAGTGTTAAGTTAAACTGAGTTGACTGAACCTGTTGATAAAATCATAGGGCTTTGGTAGATTCAATCCTTAAATTGCATTTATAGTAAAAGTCCATAGCACATTTTTTTTTTCTAGTTTCAGTTTTGGCACTAGATTTTATCCTGGAGTTCTTAAATATTCTTCATCCTGTTCTTTTTCTATTAAGGTTAATGTTGAAGAAGGAAAATGCGGAAGTCGCCATTTGACAAGTTTTATAAATGAGAATTATTTGAAGCTCAGGAATAAGTGAAGCTGAAATTTGAAAAAAAAGAAAGTGAATGCATGCTAATTATCAGACCAGAAGTCCCACTTGTAGAATATTGAGCAATTTGTGTGAAGTGGGGAAGATGAAAGAAGTCAGAATTTGAAACGGAAGAATGAAGAAAAGGAATAAAAATGAAGTTAAGATAAGAAGTAATCTGGAATCTGAAAGCACTACGCTAAGTAATTACTAGTCTGTTTATGTGTCCCTGTATATTTTGCTAAACATGCATGCATTATCTGTTTAATAGCAAAAAGTACATGCAGGGTAAAGAAGTGTCTACCAGGGAAAAAAAAAAAAAAGAAAAAAACAACAACAAAAAACCAAAACAAACCAAAAACCCCAAACCAAACAAAAAAAAAAACCAACAAACAACCTCCTTAACAATCTAGGCAGTGCTAATCTGACTGCCCGGACACATAGCTATGAATATTTCCATTGATTTCACTGGAGCTTGTTTGCAGCCCGTAGGTAAACAAGGAATTGTGTCCCAATTAGGCTTTCAATATCTGCGTGCAGGAATCCCGCTCTGCTTCCAGAAGCGGAAGTGCTCATGGGTCTGGCAAGTCGGGGAGACACACCCCTGCAAGATCTCGCTCTAAGGAGGATTCCAGGCGCTCCAGGTCAAAATCTAGATCCAGGTCTGAATCCAGGTGAGTTTACTTCTTTTACCTCTTCCTCTTCACAACTCAGGTGGTTGTGTCCGAGGTGACGTCCAGCTCATCCGGTTCTACTCCCAGAGTTACTGGGGAATCTGTGACCATGGAATGCACGGGGCCACCAGTGGTTTCAGGATTGGGATTTTTGCAGCTTTTTCCAAGAGTCAGCTACATAGGAGGTAGTCAGCTCTGTAGGTTTGTATCACTTGACTCACTGCCTTTTACCTCTTGGAATATTGACTAGTTTTCTGAGCAGGGAGTGGTAGGAACTTTTTTAGGATTGCCCAGTTTAGGTCACATTATGTTTTCTCATGGTGTTTCTGGAGTAGGTAGTGAAAAGCAACTGCAGAGATAAATGTGAATTTTGCAGTCTGACCTTTTAAATACATTAATTGAACTTGAAAACTAACAGGCTAGGAAGCTTTAAATACTAGACAACTTTCCAAGCTCCCAAAAAGAGTTGTGGAGAAAGTAACCTCCTCATTGTATTTGTTACATGGCAGCACAAATACACTGTGAACGTGCCTTTTGCACTGTATTACCTCTCCTTACACACTGATCTGTGTGCAGGGGCAGATGGTTGAGTGCTGACTGCAGAAATTAATGTGTTGATGGTTTCTTCACTCGGTTGTAGGCATTCAGGTTAAAAAAAGTGGGGTTTAGCAGAGGGGGTTCCAGTTGAGATGTTCACAACGTACTTTTTACATGAACAAGCAGGGAATTACCAAAGCCTGGGGGGAGGATGGTAACACTGGGAGATTCTGTGGTATTAACAATCACAAATACTGTGTTACACCTTGCAAGATCAAAAGTGAAAGGCTTTTATGAGGAGGAAAATGGTTGGGAGGTTTTGACAGCAGAAGAACAAGGTTTATTGTCCAATTCAGGCACAGTCACAAGTGTGAAATCATGCACTTGGCAGTCCCTGGAGTGCAGGAACAGATGTGTCAAATTAAATTAATAAACACTTGGTGGAGTAGCACCATTGGAGACGATGGAATTGGAGGGACCTCTGGAAGTGGCAGCAGTGAGGGAGGGATAGGGCAGCTCAGGAAGGGTCTAGTCCCAGATCCTGCCCAAGGCATAGTCAGCTCTGGGCTCAGACTGTGCTCTCAGGGCTTTGTCCAGCTGGGGTTTGAAAACCTCAGGGGGCAGAGGCTGCAAAACACCTTTGGGGAACCTTCTAATTTTACAGTAAAGTCAGGAGCCCACCCAGCATGTCCTTCTTCCCCTTAATCCACGACCTCAGGGATTCCATACCCACATTTCCCACTTGCAGAATAACCATAATACTGAGTAAGGATGCAATCACAAATTGTATAAAATTCTGAAGAAGTAAATACAAGGTCTAGAATTCGCAGGAGACCTGGTAAATCATTTACTTTTACAGGAAATCAGTCTTTAAACAATACCCTGGTAACTTGGCTTTATAATTTTTGATGACCAGAAGTAGCGGTTTATGACGACCACAGCTTCCTGAGCATTTAACAGCTGTCTTGAAGATGCTTATGGCTGGAAATACTGGAACTGTAGAGTAGGGTTACTGTTCTTCAGCAGGTTTGGGTGGAATTGTGTCAAGGCACGTATTTAGAAACACTGTATTTTAATCTCTCTTCAGTGCTGTCGCACCTTGGGATGTGGTCATGGGCACATAATATAAATCTGGCTCTCCCCAGAGAAATAACCCTGTGAGAACTTTAATATTTCTTGGTAGTTTCTGTTGCAAATGTATTTTTGAGCTTTGTAAATTAAACTTTGATTTGGGAACCAACCTGTGTCCTGATGTTTTTATCATTGGGGGTGTGGATATACCTGATTTAAAAATCTGCTTTTATTGAAGTGTGCAGCTTGTTATCTTTGGCTGGACCTTTCTGGTACCTGGAATATCAACTCTGTGTTTGCCTGAATTTTTTTTTTCCCTATATCTGGCTAAAATGTGGCTGTGTGCATGTGTGGAACCTCTTTTATTATTATTACTATTTCAGTCTATTTTTTTTTTTTACTGTCTTCCCAGCTTCAGGGAAGTTGTTTTTGTTTTGTTTGTGTAAACTTTCTGTTGCCAAAAATAATGTTTTCTTTCTACATACATAGTTAGAAGTGCTCTAATGGGATATGCTGAATTAATTTCTCCTGGGCTTGGATATATATTTCAAGTTGAGCTTACCTGGCTCACTGCTGATGAGGTTGGAGGTGTTTTTTCAGGAGATCTGTCCTGCAGTTTGGTTGTGTGTTGACAAGTGGGGAGAAATCCTGGCTGTGGAAGAAGCTGTTAAATGCTCAGGAGTAGAAAACAGTTCAGGTTCAGAGCTTCATTCATGCTGGTGTGGTGGTGCTGTGGAACTGGAGGAAGGACATCTAAGACACAAGAGTCTAAAAATCAACAATTTATGGCTTAGATCCATTGACTATTAAACTGTTAATTGCACTTCTTAACCTTGCAGGGATTTTTCTCGGGAGTGGTGTAAAATTCAGGTTATTCAGTGCAGACATCACAGGCCAAGGTCAGGTGTAGTACCCCAGTGTAAGTGCCTGCCCAGCTTTTCCCCTAGGACTGGCTGTGCTGGGAGGGCTTAGGGTCTGGGAGAAGGAATGCAAGTGTTCCAGAACCTTGTGTCCACAGAGCTTGTGCTGTCAAAAGACATTCCCTGGGGGAAAAAAAAATCAGTGAGCAGTTGCACCTTTGTCTGAATACAATTGGAGTGTGAACATGTCAGCATTGATAAACAACTGCTGAAATACCAGCAGGTAAATGACCTACTGCAGCTTAATTCCTGCAGATTGTGTTGAGCTCTGTTCCAGGGGTGTTTGCCAGACTTCAAAAGTGTATTCATTTTTCAGTGCCCCCTCTGCAGCAGTGCAGGCTTTATGTGACACTGTACTCAGGTTCCCTTTATCTCCTAAGGTTTAAAAGAGAGCCACCCCACCTGTTTTTACCTAAATACTGAATATTCTAAGCAATACTGTGTCAAACCAAGAGAGCCTTGTTAAAGGAAGTTAAAAAATTGACTAAAGGAGAGGTTCCTGCAGGAATCTGACAGTGACTATTTAGCACAGGGTCCTTGTGAGTAGTGACTAAATTGAAGTGAAGGGTGTGGGATTGCAGGACTTCGAAGAATGAGCTGTTTGTGACTGTGATGTGTTTTTGGAGGGTTAAAACACCCAAACAAAGCCAACACTGTCCCTCTCTTCCCTCAGATCTAGATCGAGGAGGAGTTCCCGCAGGCATTACACGCGATCTCGCTCCCGGTCCCGCTCTCACAGGAGATCCAGGAGCAGGTCGTACAGTCGGGACTATCGGCGCCGGCACAGCCACAGCCACTCCCCCATGTCGACTCGGAGGCGTCACATCGGGAACAGGGTATGTCTGGTCAGGAATGACTCACAGTCCTGAGCACAGCCTGCAGTCCGTCGGCCTGGGTGTCTTGTGCTGTACCCTGAGAATACAAAGGGGTTCTGTGAGAGGAGGCCTGTGTTCCTCTGGATTGTGACAGTGTCTCCATTAGCAGGTGACCCAGCCCAAATCTCAGCCCCGTCTTTGTTTTATCTTGGAACCCTGGCAGTCACAACCTGCACTGCAAATACAACCTGTTTCCTCCTAATGTCAGTCTGTCCCTTCTTTTAGGCAAATCCTGACCCAAACTGTTGTCTCGGGGTGTTTGGGCTGAGTCTCTACACCACAGAAAGGGATCTGAGAGAAGTTTTCTCCAAGTACGGGCCTATTGCTGATGTTTCCATCGTGTACGATCAGCAGTCCCGGCGTTCCAGAGGATTCGCCTTCGTGTACTTTGAGAATGTGGAGGATGCCAAGGAAGTAGGTTGGGGTGTACAACGTGTGGAATGTTTGTGGGCTCTCACTTGCACGGGTGCATATTCTGTCACCTGGGCAAACTCAGGGCCTGAAAAGTACTTGGCATCTCATAATCATGGAATTTGGGTTTGTGAATGCTACAGAATGAATGGGGAATTCTGTACTCACCCAGTGGAGAATCCTACACCAGTGCCAGCCCTTGCAGAGCTGTGTGCTCATGGCCTGGAACCAGGCTTATATTCTCATAAATCCCGCTTCTGAAACTCTCCAATGTCTTCTGTTCCACATCTGGCATAAAGGCTTCCACGTGGGATTGGAGCTTTGAGTGTAGGTCCTGCTACTTGGCAGGAAAAAAACCCAAGCCACAATTATTTTGGGTTCTTTAATTCAGATTTACTTATGACTGATATCATTATATTCATGGTTATGGTTATTTTTAGGCGTGTGTTGGAGGAGAAAAAACACTTAAATCAACATAGTGCTCTTAGTTAACTGCTGAATTATTTGCTGCTCCTTGTGTATTCGAGTAGTTGCATCTCCCTACATCAACATGTTCAGAGGTTCCTCTTAATCATGTTAGAGGCACTGCTACACTTGTTAAATTATGTTCCTTTCAGGCTTTTAATGGCTTATAAATCACATTTTCAGTGGTTACCGATGTTTAAGTCCCGCTGGTCTGCAGCGTCTTATGCTTTATGTTCAGTACTACACAGAAAGTGTGAGTCAGACCTGACTCCAAACTGAACCCTTTTAGGACTTTAGCACTTAAAGCAATGGTTAGAAATCTGTATTGATACCAAAGTTTATGCCCACAGCTGATGGTATTTTATCATTCCTTAGGCAAAGGAACGTGCCAATGGAATGGAGCTGGATGGAAGAAGGATCCGGGTAGACTTCTCCATAACGAAAAGACCTCACACACCTACCCCTGGAATCTACATGGGAAGACCCACTTAGTAAGTTACCTGTGTGGGGATTTTTTTTCCAAACCAGGATTAGTTGCCTTGTGTTTTATAAGAATTGTTGTTTTCCCTCTAAGGTACCTGGTTCTGAGTCTTTTTCTTGGTTTATCAGCCTTTTGCCTCAACCATCACTAGTGCATCTCTTTCCAGCTCTTTGGATTCAAAAAGTCTACAGTACAATTTTTAATTTCTAAATTATTTTAAGCTTTGCATGCTCAAGTTTTCAAGAGTGAATGAACATCATGAAATGCTGATGGAGCAGCTGTGTGGCTTCACTAATATTTGGGATTAGCAGTTTACCCTGTCCACACAGTACACTTCTGACTTCCAGTTGCCAAGAATGTAAATTGTTTTCCCAAGTCATTCCCCAGTTGATTTCCCAAGACTTTCAGCTCACTGGTGGTTATGTTGGTGTTGTGTTGAGACTGCAGGTTATGTTTGTAATCAGAAAGTTCATTCACGTGGAGCTTGCTCAGAGTTCAGAGTGAATGAAGAACTGTCACAGAATGGAATTCCTCCTGTGCCTGTGATACCAAAAGGTTAAGAGTTTGCAGACCGGAGAGGAAAGGACCTGGCTGAAAGTTCAAGCATTTAAAAAGCAATTATTTAAGTAGTCCTGTTCTCACCTGCATTGGTCTTTTCAGCTGTGAGGATGGGAGGTAATACATAACCCCGTTTAAACATTGTGAACTTAACTGACTGCAAACAACGTGGATGTTTAATATCTGATAAAATAAACTCTCTTTCCCTCCTCAGTGGCAGCTCCCGACGACGAGATTACTATGACAGAGGGTATGACAGAGGGTACGATGACAGGGACTATTACAGCAGGTCATACAGGTGAGGGGGTTTAGGGTATTTCACTGCTTTTTAAACTCTACTTTACCATCTACCTGCACAGGCATTATGCAGCCAATCCTACATAAGTGTGACAAAATAGTTTTGCACTCAGTGTCATTCTGGAACCTTCCTGTGAAATCATCACCAAAATGACAAATCACATTGGTCACACTGAGAAATACTTTGTGGTGTTTAACTTGTGGCATGACTTAGTCCATAATGTTTTCTTAGTCTGCATTGAGTGTGTTTTTTATACTCTGCTTTTAGAAGAATCTTTTGTTGATTCATCTGTTAGCACTGAAATGGTTCAGATCTGCTACTTGAGTTGGGATTCCAGTGCCAGCTTAGATATTGACCACAGTGTAGTAGTCAAAAAGAAATTTCAGTGGTCCCCAGTATCTCCTGATAATTATGGTATCTCAAATGTTACAAAAAATAAGGAAGTGGGGATTGTGACGGACTTGTTCTGTACTGGACATTTGCATTTAAAAAGCTTTCTTATCATACCTCATCAGGTTGAATATGTGTGTAAACAACTTTGGGGTGTAATTGGTTCTAATGATGGAGAGGTTTGTCTTCTGCATTTTCCAGCAAGTCTTGTCCCCTGTAAAATCCTCACAGTTTCTGGGACACTGTTCAGCTGGACACAAATTCAAGAGTTTATTTTTCCTGCCTGCAATCACCAAGATTCCTGTAATTGCAGGATTGTGTAGTAGTGCTTCTCAGTGGTTTGCAAAGCTTTAATGCCTCTGCAGTAGGTGGATTTAGGATTGTTTCCTGATGGCAACCATGTCTTCATGGAAGTAGCTGGATTCTTGGCCAGAATTGGTGTGTGGCTTTCAGATGTGGTAGAAGGCTCTTGGATCAATCATCTAGTTTGTTTTGGAGCACAAGGTGTAGAAACTTGCTTGGCATAGCTAAAGCTTCACCTCACTTAATGTGCTGAAAGTAATTAACCGAAGTACTGAAGCAGCTCACCAGGATCTTCAGGCACAGGAAGGACTTACAACATACTCTGGTGCTACACAGGCTGTTAAATGGTACTTCCAGCTTGCTTCTCCCGCTCTCCTTGTTTTGTATGGAGTTCTGATGTAAATATCAGAATAAAGGCACCCAAGGAGAGCTAAAGATGTGGCTCTGCAGTGCTTGGTGAGAGTTTTGCACCATCTGTCTTGCACTTCTTCTGAGCTCAGATTTCCTCATTCTCTCAGGAAGGGTCAGTCGGGGCGTGCAGGTTGTCCTTGAAATCTGTTGCTTGTGTGCCCTTCAAATGTAATTTATTCCTTGTTTAGATGGTGGCAGGTGCCCAAATGTTGAGTGCCGAAGTGGTTCCTTTTCTTCCTGACCAATGGTCAGGTGTTCTGTGAGGTGGGTCAGGAGTGTGACAGTAACCTGCTCTGTGAAAGGTGTCACTGCCCATGACAGGGGGTGGAACAAAATGGACTTGAAGGTCCCTTCCAACCCAAACCATTCCATGATTCCAGGAAGATGGAGCCACAAATGCCTCATGTGTGGCTGCTTTAAAAATATTGGGATCTGCTGCTCTCTCATCCTTGTGGTTCAAGGGAGAGTGAGGGAGAGAGGTGTTGGGATGTTGTGAGTGCTTCCCTGAGGAAGGGAGGCTTGGAATTGTTAAAGATGCAGTGTAGCATAGCATACCTCACCCTAAAAATTCAATTAGTAACAATCCCTTTGCCTTCCGTGCCCTGTGTGAAAATAAAGCCTTAAGGGAAATACAGTGTCAGATGGGAATTGTCCTGTTAAAACTTTAACTTCTCATTTCCATGGGAAACTTAATTTTGCCTGGAAAAGTATCTATAAGCTAAAGAGTAACCTTAAAACCAATCACCAAACCACAACTGAAGAAGACTTTAAACTTGATTTAGTCTCCTTCTGGTAACACTTTGCTGATCTAAGTCTGGACCAGTCCAACCAGTTAATATTAAATACTGTAATAAGTTGTTTCTGTTCTGTGCAAGGAGAAGTTGTATCTCAGCTCTTGTTTAAATGTTAAAATGTTGGGGTGTGGGAGGTTTTCCTGCCTCCACCTTGGAATCAACATTTGTCCTCGGGGTACTGAGTTGAGATCTCACTAGTTTAAAAAAGTTATTAACTCAAAGGGCCTGCCTTAAGTGGGTAAAAATGAACATAATGAAGTAATTCAGCATCATCCAGAGTAGGAGCCAATGTTCTCTTGTCTTGACATCATTTTCTTACCCTTGATGATGTTTTTTGCTCGTACAATGAACTTTTTGTTTATTTTTTAAATCCTTAAAAGTCATTCTGCTTTTGCTTACACAGAGGAGGAGGCGGCGGTGGAGGAGGAGGCTGGAGAGCTGTTCAGGACAGGGATCAGTTTTACAGGTATTTGCTGGATTAGTGGAACTGGTCAAGGAAACACAAAACTTGGGAGTGCCTGGATCAGAGGGGTTTGGGGGCGGGTTGGCTGTAGCAACGACTGCAAGTCAAATAAATCTTCATCTTGGACAAATAATTCAGATTAAAATTAAGGTGGATTTATTTGTCTTACCCTGCTTGTTTGGGATGCTCCTGACTTACATACGGGCAAATTGTGAGTGCAAGAGCTTTTTTCTGTTGTGAGAGTCAAAAATAATATTGGACCTGGTGTTAAAAAAAAGGTTAAAAAAGGAAATTCACATCTTTGCCATGTTACCCACTGGAAATGTTGCTCAGCTCTTCCTTCCTGTGCTCATTAGCTTCTCCAGTGCATTCCCCAGACCAGGGTGGGGTTAGAGGTATCCACAGGGTTTAACAAAGGGATTGTTTGTGTCCCCCACTCCAGGAGGAGGTCACCGTCCCCATACTACAGCCGAGGGGGCTACAGATCCCGGTCCAGATCGCGGTCCTACTCACCTCGTAAGTACTCGTGGAGTCCTGCAGTGGGTTGGGTTGGAAGAGACATTAAGCTCATCTCGTTCCCCCTGCCATGGCAGGGAACCTTCCATAGAGCAGGTTACCCTGTCCAATGTTGCCTGGCCTAGGCCTGGCGTAATCTCAGAGTTCACATCTCAAAAGCAAATTTCCTCTTTCCCTGAAGGTCTTCTGAGCTTTGGTGTCCATAAGGATTGACTTCAGTGTGGTTCTTTTATTGAGCCACACTTCCTTTGAAGGTTTCAGTGAGCAACTGGCAACCTTGAGAGCAGAGCAGATGTTTAATGTGGAGAAAATAAATGAGAGAACAGCACTTCTTTTGAGGTTGAGATCCTGTTCCTTTCTCCAAAACTCTCTTAAACCAGGAGTTTGGTTACCTCCAGGACATGAGGCTCTAGAATTTAATGCAGGTTTGAAGGGAGGCAGTGAGCTTTAGCTACAAATCTCTCAATCCTTGAAGTTGACAGTGTATTTTATGGTGTTTGTTTTCTCTTCCAGGTCGCTATTAAAGCATGACATGTAGAGGGATTTCTAGCTACAGCCTCTTGAGTTGAAATTGCAAGTTTGTGGACAATTTTTTTTATTGTCTCTTCTGTTTAACCAAGTCACAGTGCCTAGTGAATTAGGTGACTTTGACACCTTTTATGAGGACAACTTCTGTGGTGTTCAGTGCTGTTTCATTGTTTCATTCTGCATATTTGTGTAGTTGGTGCTTTGTTTCCAGTTGTGTTTTGAAAGGAGTATGTTTTGCAGGTTTTTTTTTAGTCTCCATTTTGACTCCTGAAGGGTTTCTATTGTAAAGACAAAACTGTGCAGTTAGTTTTTTCTACTGATTCCAAGTTACTCCTCCCAAGATCCAAACCTGTGTGAAATGCTTTCCAAAAGTGAAAAATAAAACAAAAAGAAGTTTGTTTTTTTTCTTTTCCTGCTTATTTTTGCCAAGAAAACAAAAACCTGCAGGGAATCCTGGGGCAAATGCCATCCATTCCTTTCAGGATCAACCAGTCCTTTAATGTCCCACAAAAAAAAATTGCACTTAAGGTACTTCTCAAGTCCATTTCTCACTTCTAAAAGCAGCCCTGAATCCCTCACTTGGGAATCTGTGCAGTTGGATCTGTGAGCTAATTACTTTTTAATCTTGTGTTGGAGGAACTTTCCACACTGGTTCATGGTGGGAATGTGGGGGTTTTGTGTAGGAATAATGGTATAGTCATTTCTGGACTCAAAAGTGATGCTCTCTGTGGATGTAGGGTAGAAAATTCTTGCCCTGTTTGCTCAGAAGGAGTTTGATAAATCCCATGGAGCAAGGGACTGAAGGAATAGGCCCTACCTGCTGCAGCTGCATGGAGAGGAGGTGACCAACAACAGCACACCAGGTGTCAGGGATTTACAAATTATCCAGGGTTTTGTTAAAACTTCCCTGTCTTACTTGTCCTGAGTGGACAACGGGATCAGGGCAGTGATTATTTTTAACCGTCTGAGCAATAACGGCCCATTTAGGGCTGAAGTTGTTCCTCCTGTTTGACACATTCCTTGGAATGTGTCACATGGCTCCTGTGCTTGAGAGCGTCCCAAATCCCTGTGCCAGATCCCCACTTGGTGTGAACATTGCAGGCCATGGTGCTCTGTGGATCATGGAATCCTTTAGGTTGGAAAAGCTCTCTAAGACCATTGAGTCCAACCATCCCCCAGCACTGCCAAGCCCACCACTAACCCATGTCCCCAAGTGCCACATCCACATGGCTTTTAAATCCCTCTTGGGAGGGGGACTCCACTGCTCGGGGCAGCTGTGCCAATACCTGACAGCCCTTTTCAGGAAGAAATTCCTCCTGATGTCCTACCTGAACCTCCCCTGGCAAGCTGGAGGCTGTTCCCTCTCCTCCTGTCCCTTGTTCCCTGGGAGCACAGCCCGATCCCCCTGCAGCTCTCCCCTCCTGTCAGGGAGTTGCAGAGCCAGAAGGTCGCCCCTGAACCTCCTTTTGTCCAGGCTGAGCCCCCCCACCCCCAGCTCCCTCAGCTGCTCCTGCTGCTCCAGCCCCTTCCCGAGCTCCATTCTCTTCCCTGCACATGCTCCAGCCCTTCAGTGTCCTTGTCATAAAGGCCAGGGAAGGGTTGGATCTGGATGAAGATGAGTTGGAAGAACTAGTGGTTGTGTCCATGGGAGGCAGTGCTGAGAGGTGCACATTAAAGCTATTCCTGGGCTTTGGGAAGCAGCTGCTACAGCCTTGCCACAGGCAGAGCCTTTTGTCCGGCGCTTCCTGCTGCTGAATCATTCCAAGGGCTCTGTGTGCAGGATGAGCCCCGGTCAGACACTGCGGGGTGTAGGTCAGAGACTGCGGGGTGTAGTATTGCCCCATGGCGCTGCTGACAGGCTGCTGTGGTATGTGATGAGCTGGAAACCATGGCTGGAGGTCCTGCAGCTCTGCCAGGAGCCAGGCAGGAATTACCCATGGGGAGGGGGGGTAGTGTATCCTCACACCCAGCCTGGATCCTCTCAGGGCAGGGAGGAATCCTCTGCCAGAGCAGCGTCTGCTGGCTGGATGTGACAGGCTGTGCCCTTTCCTGGCCCGCTTTCCCATCAGGAGCAGGACAAATGCAAATCTTTGGAGCACGGGGACGGGAAAAAGGAAACCAGGAGATGTTTGCGCTACTGGTGTCGCCCCACATGTGCAGGTGGAATTTCCTCTGGAGCAGTTTGGGCCTCTGGCAGTGCAGGAGATGGTCCTGTCCCTGTGCAGCCCTGTGGCACCTCCTCACTTTTTCTCGAGAGAGCTGCGGAGCATCAGGGCAGTTGTGGGTCTAAAAATCCTATTTTTCCTTGCAGCTCCTTAGTTTGGGTTCAAGGGGTTTATTTTGCAGCTCATGTTTCAGCTCCAGCAAATCCATCACATGCAAGGCAGGTGCTCCCATCCCAACAGAGCTGCTTTGGAGCTGGGAGAAGCTGATCCATTAATTTTCCTGCTCAGACACAAAGGGTCCAGCTCTATAGGTATCCATCTCTGACCTTCACAGTACCATCTTGATCCCACACATCCTATACCTTGGAGCTCCCCTTGGGAGAGTCAGCACAACTTGGAGCCTGTTGGGAAGGAATTCCTGGTCCTGTCCCCCATTCCCATCGTTCCTGTCTCACGCTTGGCCCCTATGCAGGTGTAATTAACACAGTCATTAATCTAATGACCTTGCCATGGCAGTGCCTCCACCTTGACATTCCCGACTCTTAAAGACCTGGAAGCTTCCAAAATCCAGTGAGTAATTGGAAGATTTTCACTTATGTCCCAGCAAAGAGTGAGTAAAACAATTCCCAAAGGGCTTGAAAATCATGGATGTGTTTTCCAACCAAACTTTTCCAGCTCAGCTGTTCCTGAGGGATAATCCCAACTGCCAAAGTGGGTTGCTTCCATCCCAGTCCTCGATGCTCTTCCCTCACCTCTGCAGCAGCTGTGCTGTTGGCTCACGGGAGGCTTCCAAAAGCCAAAACCCACAGTCCAGACAGTTCATCCACAGTGTGTTGGTGGGAATTTGGGATCTGCCTCGTACCTTACCCAGGGTGGTGAAGGGCAGGTAGGAGCTGCTCTGGCAGCATGCTCCAATCCCACTCCCTCTCATGGCACATGGAGTCACCTCTGGAACACACTAGGGAAAACAAGTCCTTTTGGAAATGAAAGGTTAATTTTTAGGACAGGGTTTACTGGGAGCTTGTTTAGGCATTGCCTGTCCTGTGTAGTCTCTGCAGCCCTATTGAGCAATGAGCAACTGCATCCTGCCTTGTTCCCAATCCTGACAGGACAAGGGTGGATGAAGCTCTCTGAGATTCTCTGCATGATGAATGAGTGAAAAATATCCTTAAGAATTCAGGGAAAATAAATCAGAGAGCTGAGGCAAGTTGCTCCTGAGCCAGGTCACTGAGCTTTTCCTGCTGGATAACCACAGCCTTCTGGGGTAACCTCTGGAGCCACCACATCCTGCTGGCTCCAGGCAGGATCCTCCCTCTCCACTCTGTCCCTTTTCTGTCCTGTTCCCAACACCCTCTGTGGATGTGGGATTCAAGGAGGGATCCAACACAGGTGCCCCAGCCAGGACCTCCCTAAAATCATCCATTAATAGGAGCCCAACCAGTGCCTCGAGTGTGCATCCCAGTAAGACCAGTCCACCAGAAAAGGGGGATGATGGATCCCAACCTGCTTGCTCTGAGACAGGCTTGGGATAAAATGGAGCTGTGGCCAGTCGGAGCTTGGAGAGGACTCAGGAACCCTTTGGAGCAGCCCCGGAGTGGATGTGGGAGTCCAGATGTTTGTCCAACCTCCCCCCAAAATCTCCAACTGAGGAACAGCACCTCTTTCTCCATGTCCAATCAACCAAACGTTCCATTTTTTTCCTAGTTTCTCTTTTTTCAAGACAGCCCTTTACAGGCACCAGGTTATCCTGCCCTTCTCCAGACTAAACAAATCCTCCTTCAACCTCATGTTTTTCTGCCCATTGTATCGGTCCAGCTGCCGCATCCCAGAGTCGTTGCATGCCAGTGTCCCTTTCCAGAGAGGAATGATCCTGCAGTGCTGCCCTTGCAAGGTGCCTTTCCCTTTCCTGCTGGATCCTGCACCGCTTTTAGGACCATTTACTGCCTCTCCAGCTATTTTGTAGCAGTGCTCTGAAGTTTTCCTCCCCAAAGCACAAACTCCCCTTGAGCATCACAACTGGAGCAAGACCGATCCCCCAAAACTCTGGGGAAGAGAGCACCAGCTCTGTAAGTTTGGGAAAACATCTGTGGAAGGTGGCTGAGCTCTTTCTGCACAACCAAAACTCGGGGGTAGGAGGGATGAGTTCATGCCAGTGCTTGCAGGAGACTCCTCTGTTACATCCAGCTCCAGAAGCTGGAGCGAGGAGTCATAAGTAAGTATTGGATCCCGTGGGCACTAATTAATCCCAAAACCTCGTGCTTCTGCTGCTTCCCAGTGGCAGTGACCTCATGCGATGAACTGGCAGCTCCCTGCCCCATTCCTGTCAATAGCTCATCCCTGAGGAGGAAGGAATGACCTGATTGAGGGTCAGATCTTTGAAAAGGACATTAACAACCCATTTCAGCCTAAAATCCCCCCAAAAATATGCTGGGGTTTGGGGAGCCCGTAGCGCCGGTGACAAATGACAGCCAGGCAGGAGCCGCCTGAAAGCAAAGCCAGGGAAATCAGAGGAGAAGGATTCTTCTGGCTTTGCATCATCGTAGCCCAACCACATCTATTTTTGCTGTAGGCATGGCATCGAGCTCCCGTCACCGCTATTCCTACTCCATCCATCTCCCTGTGCCAGGGAAGAGTGCAGAGGGATGGTTTAATTGCCCTTTAATTGCCTTGAAGTCCGGACAATTCAGATTGCTGCCCTTCACCCCCCACCTCCCAGCAAGGGACAACTGTCCCTAGGACACAAGGCAACTTGTCAACCCCCCAGCCAGTATTATTTTGCCCCTTGCTCCAGTCTCTGATCACACCTCGGATGCACTTCCATAGGGATTTGGCTTTTATTTTAAAAAGGAGGGAGGAAAATGTCATTTAACCTGCAGGCAGGTGATGACAGCAGCTCCTGGTCACCTAAGGACACTCTCCAGCACAGCCACCCTCCCCAGAGGCCGCAGGAGCTATGTCCCAGCAGGCTGAGAACATGCCCAGCTTAGTGCTCCAGTGTCTGGCACCGGCTTGGCATCTCCTGGAGCCTTTTGGACAACAGGCTCACACACAGCGATGCCTGGTTGGATCTGGTTTGGGAAGGGTTTGCACACTCTTGTTTTCCTATAAAGAAAGAGCATATATTTACTTTTTTAAAATTTAATATTTAATTATATAATCTTTATTAAATTTTATTTTATATATATATATTAGAATTTATTTCCTTTTTTTTTCACCTTGGTTCCTAAGCAAAACAGTTTCCCTGTCCCTGAAGGAACTCCTGAAGGGTCAGGAGTGATGGGGTGAAGAGGGTTGGGGGTGCTGGGTTGTCACCAAGTTCCAGGGCAGAGGAGAGTTTGGGGGTGAGGGAGTCGAGGATGCTGGGATGTGGTGGGTGACAGGGCAGAGGGGGATTTGGGGGCGATGGGCTGCAGTGGGTTCAGGGCAGAGGGGTCGGGGTGATGGGGTGTAGTGGGATCCAAGGGAGAGGGCTTTAGTGTGCTAGGCTGTGGTGGTTTCCAGGGCAGAGGGTTTGGGGGTGTTGTGGGGTTTGGTGAGTTCCAGGGCAGAGGGTTTGGGCGTGTGAGGTCGGGATGATAGGGGGTGGTGGGATGCAGGGCAGAGGGTTTGGGGTGATGACAGTGTGTGGTGGGTTCTGGGGCAGATGGGTTGAGGGCGCTGGGGTGGGGTGGGTCCCAAAGCAGTAGCAGGGGTTGCAGGTGCTGGGTTTGGAGGTGATGGGATCGCAGGTGATGGAATCCGGGCTGCTGGGGTGTGTGTAGTGAGTTCCAGGACAGAGGGGTTGGGGGTACTGGTGTGTGGTGGGTTATGAGGCAGAGCGGTCAGAGGGTGCTGGAGTGTGGTGGGTTCCAGGGCAGCGGAGGGTTTGGGGGTGTGGGGGCGTGGTGGGTTCTGGGGCCGGGGAGGGTTTGGGGGTGCTGCGGTGCCGTTGGTTCCGGGACAGAAGGGCTATGGGGGCCCAGAGCCGAGCTCCCCCCCGGGCGCCCCCCGGCCCCTGTCCCCGGCGGGGTCTAGCGACTCCACCTGCCCCCCCGCGGGGCGGCCCCGGGGCTGGGCTGGGCCGGGCTCCGCCCGCCGCTGTCGGAGGCTCCGCCGGGCTGGGGCCGGTGGCGCAGAGCGGGACCCTCCCGTGCCCGCGTCTGTCCCGCTCCCGGCAGGGGAGGAGCCGGGGGGGCTCCCGGGGAGGAGCCCGGGGGGCTCCCGATGAGGCGCCGGAGGATGAACCAGCTGTACATCGGCAACCTGAGCCCCGCCGCCACCGCCCAGGACCTCCGGCAGCTCTTCGGGGAGCGGCAGCTGCCCCTGCCCGGCCAGGTCCTCCTCAAGTCCGGCTACGCCTTCGTGGACTACCCGGACCAAAACTGGGCCATCCGGGCCATCGAGACCCTCTCGGGTGAGTGCCCCCCCCCGCGCCCCTCGCGTCCCCCGGGTCCTCCCCGCATCCCCCACCCTGCTGCCCCCTCCCCGAGCATCCCTGGTCCCCCTTTCCCTCCCTCCTTTCCCTCCTTCCCTCCCTCCTCCCGCCCCGGCTCTTCCCAGCCTCGCCTCTATTTTTCGCTGATTTTTTTGTTCGATTTTATTAGGAGCCCCTCGGGCGCGGCGGCCCCAGCTCCGCCGCCCCCCGGCTCCCGCAGTCCCCGGGGACCCGTGTACGAGGTGCCCAAGCCCAACTCCCCGGGGCGCTGAGCGGGGGCCTGGGGCGGGGGCCGAGGGGCACGAGGAGAGCCTGGGGGCGGGGGCCCGAGATGTGGGGTGGGATGGGGAGGGCTGGGATTTGGCGGGGGGGATGCCGCCCTGCCCATCCCGGGGGGATGCTGAGCGCCCCGCTGTCTCTGCAGGGAAAGTGGAGCTGCACGGCAAAGTGATGGAAGTGGATTATTCGGTGCCCAAAAAGCTCAGGTAAGCCCGCGTCGTCACCCCCCAGACTCCTCCATCCCGTCCTCCGTCCCACCGGGACGGGGGGCGCGCCGGGAGCTCCGGGAACAGGGATGCGGGGGATGGGGGTGGGGGAGCCCCGTCGGTTTTACTTTCGCTCCGGAGCGCAGCGCGGGGAGGGGGAGAAGGAACTCCTGGCCCACGGCCGCGTTCCCACGGCTGGGAATCCCCGTGGATGTCCCCTACCCTACGCTCCCCACCGCTCCCGTGGAAAACAATCTCTTATTTAGCAGCAAAACACCAAAAAAGCGCCCCTTTTCCCCGCACTTTTCGCGGCGCGGATAGAGGTTTTCCCAACAGCGGAGCCACCCGCGCCCTCAGGGATATTATTTTTAGTAGGTAATTAATCAAATTTCCCTTTGCAAACACCTCATCCCCCCGTTATCCAGCCGGAGAACCCCCGAGCCCAAAGCATTCCCGTATTTAATCCATCGTGTCGGAGCGCGCCCTCTTATTTCCATCAGGTGCCCGAGGCCGGGGCGATGGGCACATGTGTGTTTCCTAGGGAAAATAAACCCCGGGACTGTGCTGCGTAGCCTCATCCCGAGGTTTATTCCGCCTCCCCTCCCTCCCCCTCGTCATGTGTAGGGATAAAAGGAAGGAAAAAACACCCCAGGGGCTGGTCCGGGCGGATAATTTGCCGCCGCTCGGCGCGGGTTTGGCCTGGGATGGGAGATGGGGTCTGAATCTGGCCCGGGATTCCTGGTGGGGTATTAATTTGGTAATGACGGGGGAGTTGGAAATGCTGTTGTGTAATTGAGGCTTGGGGGGGACGGCTCGTGCCCGGCATCACATGTGCCGGAGTGGGATTTCATCTTCGGCAGGGATCACACGCTCTCCACCTTCCAAACACCACCCCAACGAGCCCCCAGGAAATTCCCAGGTGTGATATTCCTGAGCTAAAACCTCTGCTGCAGCCTCAGGTTGGGCTGCTGGTGACTTTGGAAGAGGGATGAAGCCAGGAACTGGGAGTTTGGGGCCATAGTACGAAGCCGGGTCTTGACCTTTCACATGTACGCAGGGGATGTAAACAAGGAATTCATCTTTAAATCCTCCACTGGGGCTCGGGGGGCTCCTGCTTTTCCTTCCAAGTTTTCAAATTAAAAAACAAAATAAAAGGAAACCAAACCAAAACCAGCTTAACCAACCCAGAAATAAATACAGATTTATTTTACATAGCTCTGTTTTCAGATGGCTCCAAGTTTTCTATTCCCAAGTTTCTTCCTACTATCAGGATCTAATTTAAGCCGATACCTTTTTATTTCCAGCCCCCCAAAAAATCTATTCTTTATGTTAATATACCCAGTTCAGGGGTCATACCTTGACTGGGTAGGTTATAGATTTTATTTTTATAAAGTGATTTTTGGCAGGGAACGGGGCCTCACGTGGTTGTGTTTATTCCCCTCTCCCCCCAGTTAAAATCCATTTTTTATAGTCGTGGTCAAGTCTTCGAAAGATTCTGGGATTTTAGGGAGTTAAATGGTAAAAATCCCCCCTTGGTTATTTAAATGAATTTGGGGTTTATTTGGTCAGGGAACCTGAGTCCCCCTTGGCTCCGATCCCTCGGTGTTCCTGCATCACAGGGATGTGAGGAGGTGCTTCCCTCCATGCCCATCTTCACCTGGAATGCTTGATTTTCCCCATGAAATCAAATATAGATCTGTTTTATCAGTATATTGATACGTGTGTAAATACACTTGGATAAGGAACAGGCTGGAAAAACCTGGGACATCCCCCCACAGGAAGCAGGGAAGGGAATTCCTCGAGGGGAGGTGCTGGCAGGGGGGTTGTTCTGTTTCTCCGAAGGCAGGAATTAAATGTGACAGTGGTGGGAAGGATCCTGGATCCCTCCCAATCCATCAGTTCCCTTCCCACGAGTTTATAACCAGCCCTTCTGCTGTCATCCCAGTAATTTGGGCTCCTCTAGGAAGGACTCAACAGTTTCACAGTTGTTTTTTTTCCCCTTGTTTATGTTGGATTGTGGCTTGGAAAATTAAAGAAAAATAATTTTTCATTTTTATAATCAACATTTTAATATTTTTAGATTATTTTAAAAATTGATTTTGGTACTCAGCAGCAGGAGGGAATAGTTTTATTTGCTTGAAGCAATCCCACTCCAAGAGTATTTTGTATGCAGAGCGTGGTGTTGAGGGAAGAACCAGCATCTTCCCTCTTAAAGATTGGTTTTATATCCCTAAAATCTTTAAAATGCCTATTAATGGGAAAGAAGGATAAAAAAGAGAGAATATATAAAAATATAAAGAAAGAGTATTTTTTAAAAATAGGCTTTCTGTGGGGAATGGGAAGTAAAACTCAGCCACCTCAGCACTGAGTTTTAGGCAAGGATTGGATAAAAATGGGGAATTTAATAAGTAGCAAAACTCCATTTATTATCCCCAGACCAGGGACATTTTGGGGGTTCTGGTTGCAAAGGTGCCTTTTAATTTCTGCTTCTGCTGTAATTTTCAGAAATGAGAAAGGAAAGCACAAGAAGGACGTGAGCAGAGGGAGGGAGAGCCTGGAAATCACTGTAATATTAAATATTACAGTGTAAATACGTGTAAAACTTGTGTGAATTTGCCCCAGTTAAAAGTTGCTGAAGGGGGAACAATGCTGGTGCCTTCTGAGGGGCTTTGCTGGGGGTGATTTGGCATTTTCTCCTATTTCCAAAGGAATTACCCTTAAATAATTCTCTCTTGAGCAGCAATTTGATTCTCATTTCAGTGTGTTTTTGCTTTATTGATTATTCACTTATTTTCCCCCAGCCCTTTGCTTTTCAACCCAAAATGCTGGCAGTTTTAAAGATTGGGATACACATCCAAACCTTTTTGGTCTCCCCATCTTTTCCTGTCTTATTATTAATTGCTTTAATGAGATGTTTAATTAGGGGAGAGGAATTCCGTGCACACGAGTTGCTTTGCCAAGAAAAGCCCCTGGAACCTCTTCATGTGTGTCTGGGAATGCACGTGGGGAGGAGAAAATTGAATTTGGGGTGCTCAAAATGAGGCTGCTCTCAGACCTAATCCTATATCCTAAAATGGATATATTTTATAACTTTTAGTGTCTTTTATAGTGATGTAAGTTAATAATTTGTGATTGTGCATTTAAAATATTTAGTGTCTTTTATGTAGGTACAAATAAAAGATACTATTTGTATAAAGACGCTATATAAAAGGCACTTTTTATGTATATTTTATAGGTATAAAACCATACTTCTAATATCTATTTTATATGTATAAAAGTATACTCCTAATATGTATTTTTATATGAGAGATGTGGACTAGATGAGCTTTAACAATCCCTTCCAACCCAAACTATTCTATGATTCTATATTTATATAAAATACTTATATAAATATATGAAATTATATAAACCACACGAAACATTGCTATAGAATATACAGCATTTTTTATAAGACATATTTAAAAAAATACACTTTATATATATATGTATTTAGGGAGAGAGAGAGAGAGACATGATGTTGCCAGGGTGATGCTGCTCAGGTCAGGGATGGGAAACCCCCTCCTGCTGCCTGCTGGATGTGTACCCAGTTTCCCATTGGTCTGGGAAGCTGTTCCCTAAGGAGCTGGCCAAGAGAATCCCCTTGGAGCTGGTCCTTTCCCAGACCCCAGTGTTGGCTCTGGCTCGGGGTGACGCCGTTTTATTTTGTTTGATCTGTTTTCTGGTGGGGTTGAACTGGGAGCTGCTGCCACTAGAGTGGGTTTGGATTTCTTTTCTCTTGGGTCTCTGCTTCCCACTGGGAATACGAGGATGGGAGTGGGAATGCAGGGATGGGAGCAGGGGTGCAGGGAGGGGACAGAGGCCATGCTGTCCGTGCCATAGGATCTCAGGATTTTTCTTGGTACCAGGGAAAGCTGACCTGGATCTGGAGGCACAGGGAGAGACCAAAGCTGAAAGAAAAAGAATACATTAATTTTTTGCCCCTTCTTTCCCCCCATCTTCGTTTTCTGCTCATTTCCTCCACCCTTCTTTTCCTCCCTCTTTTCTCTCTTTTTTTGCCTCCTTTTCCCCCTCTTCTTTTCCCTCCTTCCTTTTCCCCTTCCTTTCCCCCACTTTTTTCCTCTCCTTATTTCTTCTTTATTTCTCTCCCCTTTCTTTCCCCACCCTTTATTTTCCCCCCTTTTCTTTTCCCCCCTTTTCTTTTCCCCCCTTTTCCCTCCTTTTCTTTTCCTCCCCTTTCTTTTCCTCCCCTTTCTTTTCCTCCCCTTTCTTCTTTTCCTCCCCTTTCTTTTCCTCCCCTTTCTTTTCCTCCTCTTTCTTTTCCTCCCCTTTCTTTTCCTCCCCTTTCTTTCCCTCCCCTTTCTTTCCCCCCCTTTCTTTCCTCCCCTTCCCCCCTCTTTCCTCCTGCTTTCATCCATGTTTTTTTACACCTTCCCCCCCCTTCTTTTCTGCCTTTTCTCTTCCCTCCCTTCTTTCCCCCCTTTCTTCTCCCTTTCTTTTTCCCCCACCTTCTTTCCCCCCATCTTTCATTTCTCCCTTGTTTCTCTTCCCCCCCCCCCTTCCTTCTTTTCCCCCCTTCTTTCTTTCCCCCTTTCTCTCTTTCCCCCTTCTTTCAGTTTCCCCTCCTTTTTTCTGGTTTCCCCTCCTTTGTTTCCCCCTTCCTTTTTCTTTACCTTCTCATTTCCCTCCCTCCTCTTCCCCCTCCCTCTTTTGTTTTCTAACCCCCTTAATTTGACCGGGTTGTGACAGATGGGCCCTTATTCCGTCCATCCCTATTGTTGATACATCCCGGCTCCTGGGGCTGGATCCATCCTGTGCTCCCGGCCATCGTCAGGTTGCTGGGCTTTAACAACAACGGATTTTAATTCCTTAAGAGCGTCAGGGCAAAGCCTGGGCTGGGAGGGAACTGGAGCAGCCTCGATGCTCTTGGCAACTGGTTGAAACTGGGGCAGCCCTTTAATGCTCATCCAGCCTGGCACTGATGGAGCAACTTGGGAAGATCCACTGCTGGATGGGGTTGGGAGACAGCAAACTTGTCCAGGATGACCCTGTTAGGCCCAAAAATTATATATATATAGCATGAACAGACACAAACCTAACAGCCACTTCCTTTCCTCCTCAGTCAGTGTGGCTGGGTCTGGAAAATTCAGTTGGGATGGAGTTTGGTTAATGCCTAATGATGGGAATCTTTTTTGTAGATGTTTTCTTCCCTGGGACAAATATTTCATAAAGCAGGCAGGGCACCTGTTTGATTTCCAGCATGTTTTCCCTCTATTTTTTCCCCCCAGTTCTTTTGAAAACTGATTTTTCAGGAAAGCAGGAAGTTCCTGACTGTTGTTTTGTCTGCCCCCAGTACCGATCTGAGGTGGAAGGTGATAAAACCCCTTTGTGGCTTTAATACAGTTAAGATACTAAAGCTTGAGTGGAAAAAAAACCTCAATCCACCTGATTCTGGGGAACAAACCATATGTTTTAAAGCATTTTCTGATTTATTGCTTGATTTCAGCAAGTGCAGACCCCGAGCACATGGCACGGGGTGATGCTGGCAGGTTTTCCTGGGTTTCCCATCCCCTTTCCCTTCAGGATTGTGATGTCAGTCCCATGATTTTGCTCTGATGGATGCATGAAATGACACCCAGCTGGATTAATTCCTGAACCCACCCTACAGTCTCGCTCCCTCCTTGATCCCACATGTGCTGCCAGTGCCCTGGTGATCGGTGAGCTGAGCCAGATGAACCCCAAAGGGAGAGAGACTCTTCCCTGGTCCAGCCTGTGGCATCCTCATGGTTCCCAAGCTGTAAGAGGGGGCTGGTTGTGGTGATGCTTTGGCTTGCAGCTGAGTGTGGCACCTTGGGATAAAACCAGTGAAGGTGCTACCCGTTGTTTGGCGCCTGGAAGGTGGTGGGAGTAACTGGACAGCGTGTCCAGCTCTCTCCAGTGGTTTGAGGCTCACTGGGATTTGCTCAGGCACAGCGACTTCACAGGATGTCACCAGGCATTTTGGGAGTGGGATGCATCCCTTGGAGCAGGCAGGAGCAGTCCTCCTGGAGCTGAACATCTGGCCTGGACCTGGGCATCCTAAAATAACCCCTCTGGGAAATGCTGGTGGGGTTTAAAAATGAAACTTGTTCAGTTTTCTGGAATGGTCCCCATAATGTTTGTAGTGTTTGGGAGCAGTGTCAGCCATGGGCAGGGGAGCAGTGTCAGCCATGGGCAGGTGACAAGGACAGGAAGAAGGGTTCAGGCTCTTGGTGAACCCATCATTGCCATGGTCTCCCTTCCTGGGACCCTCCTTCCTCCTCCTTCCTGGTGTGGGGTGGAGATGGTTGGGCATGGGATGAGGTGAATCCTGCTCCTTCCCTCTCAGGGATCTCACATCTGCATTCCCAGCTGTGAAATCCCTGGTGGCAGCTGGGGACAGGAGCCTGTCAAACCCTTTTTCCTGAGCGCACCTCCTTGGCTGGCTGCCAGTGCCGGCTTTGCTGTCCCGATGTTGGAGCATCCCCAGGAGATACGAGCCTTCTCCTCCCTCTTTGCTTGGCCCTGGTCCTTGTGGGACCAGCTGTGGGTTTTGTCCTGCTCTCACAGCCCACATCTCAAGAAAACTTCCTTTTTCTACCTTTCCCTCATTGAATCTGGCCCCAAACTATCCAAAAAAGCAGAATGGTTTGCAGGGGCTTGAGATGCGCCTGTACTGTGAGCTGTGAGAACAGGGACCACAGCTGGAAGGCCTCATTTTCCAGCTATTGAAGATTGCTAGTGGAATCAGGGTGTTGATGTCTTCTTCCATCTCCTACTGCCTCCTGGTCCTGCAGGATTCGGCCCAAAGCCCCTGGGTGTTGGTGGCCATCAGCTGGAGCTGCTTCCCTGTTCCCCCTGTAGTGTTGAAGCTGGTGGTGCCTGTTCTTTCAAGCATCTTCCTTGAGCTCATCCCAAGGAAGGGGAAGACTTCATAAAATCAGCTTCCAGCTGCTGATCAGATCCCAAAACCTGGCTGTTTGTGTGTGGCTGGGTCAGGAAGCTCATCCCGGGTATTGGGAAAGCTGAGAACATAGGACAGTGCTTTGGTCAGAGCTGACTGACTGCAAGCAGGATTGGGAATGCTGATCTGGGTGGCCCATGGATGTCATGGCTTGACTGGATCCTCCATGGATTGGACTGTCTCAAAACTCCCCACTACCCAAGCATAGCCAGGCTGGGGAGGTGTTTGGTGGCTGTTATCCCATGGAAAGCCTTGGCAGTGGTTCCTGTGCATCCCTTCCCCAAACCTGCTCTGTGGCAAGCTTGGGAGTGTAACCATGGCCAGGTTGGGAGCACAATTATTAGGCTGGGAATGCAATCACAGCCAGGTTGGGAATGCAGCCACAGCCAGGTTTGGAGTGCAACCACAGCCATATTGGGAGCACAGTCATGTCTCAGGTTGGAAGGCTGGATGTGTTGGCCATCTCCAGGGGTATTTATTTAGGTTTCCCCAAGGAAACAGCCCCACGTTGCTGGGAAGTGGTAGACATCAGCAGGATGCACCTTTGGAGAGCCCCCTCAAGGGATAGCAGGGTTGGCTGTAGTGGAGCTGGGGGTCCTGTCCCCACCCAGCCCCCAGCCCAGGGCAGTGTGGTCAGGAGTGTCCATGCATCCCAGCCTCCCTGTGTGGCCATGACTCTGCAGAGGCTCTTTTCAGGAGGTTTCCTTGGAAACCTGACAGCCAACATGAGGAGGGAGCGTTCTGGAGACAACTCCAGCCCTGGCAGGGTGACTGGTGCAAAGCTAGGATAAGCTCTTTCCTTGGGGATGAGCCGCCCTGGGGAAGCAGGATAGTTCAGAAAGCTCTGCCCAGCTGCCATGTGATTCCCAGAGAGGCTTTTCCCTCTGCTGTGGGGCACCTGCAGACCCTAACCCAGGGCTTTGTCTTTGCAGGAGCAGGAAGATCCAGATCCGAAATATCCCCCCCCACCTACAGTGGGAGGTAAGAAGTGGCTGATCCTAAAAACATCCCGTTCATCTCCCCTTCTATCGGCACGAGCTGTGCCATTGGAGCACATGGTCTGCACATGGGCCACCCTTTACCTTCCCAGTAATCCCAAGAGGGAGCATAAACTGGGCCCCAGTTCCTGCCTGCTTGTGGGTCACGGAGTTGTGGGGCAGCTTGGAGTGGCGAGACATCTTTGGAATGGTGGGATGCAGGTGGATGAAGGCATTTAAGCAGTTGGGTGATGTTGGAGGGTGTTTGTGGGGGAGTGGGCTCTTTCCCTGCCTGTCTGGGACCTTACCTGCCCAGTTTGCTGCTCTCCCCAGGTGCTGGATGGCCTGTTAGCTCAGTGCGGGACAGTGGAGAATGTAGAGCAAGGTAAGACGGTCCAGCATGATCCTCACCTCTGCAAAATTCCCAGCGCTGCTCCCTGGCTCTGCCTACACCACAGGAAAAGGAAACCCACTGGGGTGAAACCTAATTATCCCAGTAGTGCTGGCCTGAACTGGTTCTCCCTTTGGGCACAAGGCCTGCTGGCAGAGGTGGGGCCGCCCATCCCGATGGACCACCCCTCCTCCATCCTCAGGGATTCTCCTGGTCCCTGGCCTGTAAAAATGAGCTGAGTGTCATTTGGGGTCCACTGATGAACTAGAGATGTCCAGCCAGGTGTCCTACTTGGATCCATCTTTGGCACCTTCTGGTCTTCAGAAGGGTTCCAGCCCAGTCCTTGTGCTGGGGGGAGATAAGCATCCGCAGCCCACTATCCCCAGCTGCATCCCCCCTCTGCAGTGTGCTGGGGGGCCAGGAGCAGCGGTGACCTCTCTCCCCTCCCTGCTCTAACTGTCCTTCTCTTGCTCCCCCAGTGAACACAGACACAGAAACAGCTGTTGTCAACGTGACCTACACGACGAAGGAAGAGGCAAAAGTGTGAGTGCTTTTTTTGGCTTTGTCCATAGTTTCACACCACCTAGGCTTTTCCTGAGGAATCCCAGGTATCTTGTCTTCTAAGTTGTCCCACTGCTGGGCTGTGTCCTGCCTTCTCCCCTGGCATGGGAGATAGGTTTTCCTGTGACCATCAGCCCTGTGGTTGTCCCTTCAAGGGGCCTTCTCCCCTTGTCTCCTAGATGTACAATTCCCTTTGGACACTGTCCTTCCTGCAGGGTTCTCTGCCATGTCTCAGTGGCCTTGTCTTCAGACAACAAAGTGGAAAGATGAGAGTCAGGTCAGATAAGCAGTTCGTCTTCCCAGGTTGGAAATCCAGACCAAAACTGGGAATGCAACAGATTAATCACCCATGTGACCACCCAGTTAGAGCTGCTGAAGGTGGTGAAGGAGATGGCAGAGATGGTGAAGAAATGTGGTGGTGATAGGAGAGTGAGAAAAGCCAAGTTGGAGACCAAAATACACAGAGACCGTCACCTGCTGTCAAGAGGAACCAGCTGGTTGGCTTCTGAAAGTTCTTTTGCTGTGGGCAAGAGAGGGATGGATGGATGGATGGATGGATGGATGGGTGGGTGGAGGAGGTGAGAGGGAGCCAGGAGGCCCATGGCTGGTGTCTGCAGGAGCAGGGGAGCAGCTGAGGGTGAATCAGCTGCCTGTTGCACCGAGGAGTTGCAGAGAAATGTCCCCCACCAGGAACAGCTTCAGGAGGCTGTCAGGACCCGAGCAGGCCGTGTGGAGACATGATGAAAGGTTTATCATGGCCAGCAGAGAGAAAAAAAACACAAATCAGGAGTTATTTCTGAAGTGGAAGGACTATTTCAAGCAAAACGATTTGGTCCAGGCTTGTAGAGACCAGCTCTGTGTAAGCTACGAGTAAATAGTGAAATATTCCTTAATTAGTGGCCAGGGTATTTTTGGTAGGACCAAGAGCTAGGCAGATCCCAGGCAATGAAGAGCCTTTGTGAGGCCATTTGTTGATGGATATTCCATCAGTTTCCCATCTGTACTGACCCATCACAGTGTTGGATAAGTGAGGACAGAGATGGGAAGAGTGATGTTCTGGTCCAGGAGAGCAGAAGAGAGTCATCCTTGTGCCTCCAGCCTCAGCTGGAGGTTCCATGGGCCACAGATGAGTGTGTCTTAGAATCATAGAATCTCCTGTGTTGGGAGGGACCCACAAGGATCATCTAGTCAAACTCCTAACCCCACACTGGACAGCCTCAAAAATCCCACCATGGTCTTGGGATGTGTGGCAAGAAAGGAAGACAGAAGAGTTTCCCCAAGACAACAGTGCTCGGTACTTCAAGATAAGAGGCTTTTTTTGGATGGTGAAGCTGCAGAAGTCCTCAGTGGATGTGGATTTCAGGCCTGGCAAGGAGCTGCTTGTTGTGGTCCATCCATAGCCAAAGTGGGATGTGGTAGGAGGAGGGAAGGAGTGTGGTGGGGTCCACTTTGTGGGGTCATGACAGACACTGGGCATGGCTGAGCACCACTGAGGAGGGGCTGAGGGATGGAGAGTCCAGGTGCTGCCCCCCAGCCTTGTCCTGCTGAGAAGGGAGTTGGGATTTCCAAAAAAGGGGCACCATGTGCTACATCCCTCTCCCTGGAGCTGCACTGGTTGCTCAGAGCTGCTCTATCACCTTATCCATGTCCAGAAAGCCTGTGGGACTATTTCTGGGAAGTACTTTGCCCAGGAGTAGTTTCCCAGGTGAAGGGACAGGTCCCCAGGCTGCCATCCCACCTCTGCTGGGAGGACAAGCTCTGTGCCAGCTCCAGCATCACCCACATGGGAGGGGATGATGTCCCACCACGCTGTGAGACTTGTTCCTCATGGGAAAAGTGAGGGACTCTGGCTTCCCGTGGCCACCATCTCCAGACTGAGGAGGCGGAAGATGCAGACTGGGGAGGGACCATGGACTACAAGGCTCTGGGGGTGCTGGTGGGGGGCCCCTCCCTGGGGAGCCCCTCACTGACCTCCGTGTCTCCCTGCCTTGCAGAGCCATAGAGAAGCTGAGCGACCACCAGTTTGAGAACTATTCCTTCAAGATTTCCTACATCCCGGATGAAGAGGTGAGCTCCCCTCCGCCCCCACAGCGATCCCGCCGCGGGGGCCACTCTTCCAGGGAGCGGGGCTCCTCCCCGGGGGGCTCCTCACAGCCCAAACAGCTCGATTTCCCACTGCGGATGCTGGTACCCACGCAGTTTGTTGGTGCGATCATAGGAAAGGAGGGCTTGACCATAAAGAACCTTACTAAGCAAACCCAGTCCAAGTAAGTACTTCCAATGGTTTTGTTTCCTTCTGTAGGGTGCTGCAGGTCCCAGCTTGGGGTCCACCCTGCACTCAGGGCTCTGGAGTGCCGACCAGTGCTGATTCCTTGGGGTGCAACCTTCAGGGGATGTTGACAGAGCTCAAATCCTGAACCATTCCTGCTGGCCAGGGTGATCTTGGTGCAGCAGGAGGGGGATGCATGTTGGAAAAGGCCAGGAATGAGTTCCTAAAGCCTCATGAGAGCAGCTGGGGATGAGGCTTTAGGGAGAAATGGCAAGTTTGGGGTTAAAATCCCAAAGGGGAATCCTCGGTGCAGTAGTCTTTGTCCTCGGGTTTTGCTTATCAGTGCGATCATAATCATATGGGATGAGCATCCCATATGGGCTAGAGCTGTTGTAGGGGGAAAGGGGACACTGTGGGAGCACTGCCATGAGAAGGACAGGCTTTTGTAACTGTCGGAAGCCTTTTTTAGCAATTAACCTTTTTTTAACATTTTTATTTTCAAAGAAAAAAAAGGGAAAGAACAAAAAGGGGGATTTGTCTTGCCGAAGTTTTCTATGTTTCTCTTGTTGCTGTCCTCCTTGATTTCATCGCTGATTCTCCACATGGTTTTCCTGCATGGTTTGTTCCTGCCCAGGTGTGTTTGTGGCTAACCCAAAGTTGCCTTTTCCCATGCTCATCATCCCCAACCCCTTGATCCCATGGGATGTAGGACTCCTGTCCCACATCATCCTAGTTCTCAGAGGAGCTTTTAGAGGCAGATTATTTGGTAGTAGCACGGCTGGCGGTAGGAAGACGATCCAGACCCCGGCACTGGGTTGGCAGGAAGAGATTTACGTGGAAAGGGGGACAGATGGATAGGGAGAGAGGAGCTCTTGGAGCCCAGCTGGCCCTCGGGTGGGGCCACCTGGTAGCTGTGAGCTGGTCCCTGTTGACCACAAGCCCTTCTCCAGGTGAGTCCTGGTGGGATGAGCAACAAGGGTGGCTGTGTCCTCACCACCCAAGACTGGAAGTTGCCCTTTCCAAGCCCTAAGCCCAGTGAAGAAGGTGGGAAGGTGCTGGTTTCTCCTGACCACAAGGCCCGTCGCTGCTGGCTGGGGCAGTTTCTGCCACCAGGTTGTCCCTCCCTGTGGATTAGCTCCCTGAAGACCTGGTGCCATGGAGGAAGACTGTGCTCCATGCTCTCCCCCTCTCCTGACCTACTGACGGAGACCATGTGCCAGCACTTCCACTCCAGCCTTGGGCAAAGAAGACCTCAAGCACCTGTCCTGGGCAGTCTCAGGAGACCTTTTTCTTCAGTTTAGGGTGCTATCCCACAGCTCTGTCCCTGCTCAGGCCACCCTGAGTGACGTCCAGCCCCTGCTCCTACCCAAAGCGACCTTGGGTTCTGGATTCTTCTGGTCACATCGGACTTCACCCCCTGGTTGCACACACAGTGATCCCAGAGATGCTCCTGAGCACCAGGGGACTTAACTGTCCCCAGGCTGAGCCATCTTCTGCCAGAAGATGAAGAAGCCCAGACCAAGAGCCTACCCCACCAGACAACCTTGCACAGCCCCTGGACCACTGGGAGGACCACTGAGGAGTGGACTACTGCTACCAGGGTAATCCTGTGTGCACACCATATTGTCCACCTGGAGAGGGCTGTCCCTCACGGCCACCACTCCCTGAAGCATTCCCAGCCCCCTCTGATGTGTCTTGGAGGCTTTTCCTGCTGCACCATGGGAAAATCTGCCCTGTCCCTGTCCCATCATCCCCGGTCACCCCTTCCTGCAGCCCCTGGTGATAGGGTGAGGGTGCTGAGGGTCCCCTTCCCCATCCTCCCAATGGAGTGGAGCTGTGCAGCATTGGCACTGGGATGTGCTGGGAAGTCCAGAGGTCCCCCTTCTCCAGCTCTTTGGTGTGGGCCATACCTTGAACTCGGCGTCCCCTTCCTGGCGTTCCGTCTTCCCTCTGCAAAGGGAGCTCGTTCCTCATATCTGGGTGTAGGATGGCTTGGTCAGCCAGAAACTTGGCTCATAACCCTCTCTGGGATTTGTCCAAGATCCTCATCACCTCAGTGTCTCCATTCAGCCCTTCCCTGGTGCTTGGTCCTTTTGCAGGGCGGAGGCTCAGCTGTGTCCCCCCTGCTACCAGCCTCAGCTGCTCGTGTGTTCAAGGAGCTGCTTGGCTCCCGTCTGTGGGGTTTATTTGGATTCCTCATGAGTTCCCCCTAACTGGGAGCATCAGCCTGGCCTGTCATCGCCTCGTGTGGCTCGTTGTGATGTTCTTGCCCTGTCCCCGGTGAAGGGGAGGCAGGGTGTCCCTGTGCATGCTAGAAACATATCCTGCAAATCAACCTGACGGAGCTCCATGGCCAGGAGTGCCTCAGAGGGTGTCACACAGCACACAGCAGGGTCATCATGGGCTGTAGATGTGACCAAGGGCAGGGAGAGCTCAGTGGTACTGGTGGCCCCATCACCCTTTGCATGGTTCTCTGAGGCCCAGCTTCCTGCCTGAGCATCTCTGACTGAAGCCGTGGGAGATCTGGAGAGATAGAGCCTACAAAGGGGATCACACTCTGTTTTTCGCTCCCTACTTGGTGCTTGGATGGAACCACTCTGAGGTCGCTTTGGAGCTGGTGGAGTTGGCTCTGCCCTCGTCTCAGCTCCCCCAGCCTTACCTGGCGCACCATCCGCTGCCCATGTTCCGACACACTGGCTCGGGAACTCCTGGAAGAGTTGACCTGTGCAGACCCACTGGGACCCCGCACCATTCCCCCACGGATGGGGATGACTCTGCCCCCAACCCTTGACCTGGCACATGCAGCAGCACCAGGAGTGACCCCAGTCAGGACAGAGACCTTGGAGACATGGCCGGAGGGCTCTGCCGTGTCGGAGCTGAGCACCGGTGGGATTCAGCGAGGGCTGAGTAGCCACTGCTGCCCCTGCTTAGAAGATGTGGCCCTGACTGCGGCAGTGACAGGGATGGCACGGTGTGGCCTGTGGCAGGATGGCTGCATGGTGTCTGTCACCCTCCGGTGGGAAGACCGTGTGACCTCGCATGGAGAAGACGGAGAGGTCGCTTCCCCCTGCTCTCCAAGATGCATGATTGAGGTGCGGGAGTCTCCTACCCTGCTTTCCTCTCTCCCTCTCTCTCAGGGCCTTTGCCAGGTACGGTTGAGCGTGAGGAGTGAGCTGGAGGTGCATTCCTCCTCCCGGCCATGAGCTGAGGGAGGACCAGAGAAGTAGAGCACAGTCCCGCCGGGCACACGGGAGGGGCTGCTGCTCTCCCGTGGGAGGGCGTGAGTACCAGCGCTGTTGTTGACGTGTTGTCTCCGTGTCATGACAGATGCTGCCCACAGGTAAGTTCTCTCTGTCCCGAAGGACGTGGTCGCTGGACAGCCTCGGGTATTGTGCAGAGAGAGGTGGAGGTCCGAAGGGACCTCTGGAGACCCCTGACCCGGTCTCCGGCTCTGATGGGACTGGTATCAGAGAGGATAGGCAGGTGGCTCAGGGTTTTGAACTGTTGAGGGTTTGTTCTGCCCCCTCGATGCATTGATTGATGCTGTGATGCCCCTCAGCTCTTGGGGACCTCGGGTCCTAAAGGCAAACATGGCCCACATCTGATCCAAACCACCCAAAACCAAACACGACCTGGGCTTGCGTGAGCCAGGTGGTGGCAGATGCACCTGAGGCCCAGCTTCACCCCGAAGCTTGAGCAAGCATTGAAATGAGTTTTTCTCAGCTCCTGAGCTCTCAGAAACCTCTGTGTGCTGCCAGGCCCATCTCAGGGGACTCCTCTCTGCCTGTTGTTTCTCCGTAGGGTCGACATCCACCGTAAGGAGAACGCCGGCGCTGCCGAAAAGCCCATCACCATCCACGCCACGCCGGAGGGCTGCTCCGAAGCCTGTCGCATGATCCTGGATATCATGCAGAAGGAGGCTGATGAAACTAAATCGTGAGTGCTCCTGGCTCAGCCAGACAGACGGGTGGTGGTTTGAAATGGTGGTGGTTCTTCTGCTCCTTCTACCACGCCCGTAGTGCCTGTGCCTGAAAATGGGTTTCCTGGCCAGACAGACCTTTGGATTTTATTTTTGAATCCATTTTAGAGCAGAAGAGATTCCCTTGAAAATCCTGGCACACAACAGTCTGGTGGGGAGGTTGATTGGCAAGGAGGGCCGCAACCTCAAGAAGATTGAGCAGGATACGGGCACGAAGATCACCATCTCCCCGTAAGTTCCTGTGACAAGGGGAATGGCTTCCCACTGCCAGGGCGCAGGGTTAAATGGAATATTGGGAAGGAATTCTTCCTTGGGAGGAATTGTGAGGCCCTGGCACAGGTTGCCCAGAGAAGCTGTGGCTGCCCCATCCCTGCAAGTGTCCAAGGCCAAGTTGGACGAGACTTGGAGCAACTTGGGCTTTAAGGTCCCTTCTAACCCAAACCATTCTGGGATTCCATGGTTCAATGAAGTCCTGGTGAACACCAAACCACTCCCTTCCATCCAGCATGGGATGGGTTGTGCTGGAGACAGAAGACAGAGTAGTTGTGTCCTTCCATGTGCATTCCCATCCCAGCTGGACGTTCCTCACACCAGGTGGATGGTGGCACTGGACCAGGAGAGAACGTGTGTGTGGAATCTGTCTCGGAGGGGAGAACCCTCAGCTTTGATTTGAGTTTTCCTGGGGCTTTTCCTGCCCAGGAGGAAGAATGTAACCATGGGTTTCCTTGCGGTGCAGGTTGCAGGATTTGACCATTTACAACCCCGAGCGGACCATCACGGTGAAGGGCAGCATGGAGGCCTGTTCCAATGCCGAGGTGGAGATCATGAAGAAGCTGAGAGAGGCCTATGAAAATGACGTGGCTGTCAATGTAAGCTCCAGCCTTTCCCCAGGGAGGCTCCCACTCCACTGAGGTGGCCAGAAGAAAACTGGGGGGAGGGTGTCAGTATGTTATGATAAGAGTTGGTTGGCACTCACCCATCACACCCACACTGGGGCGAGAAACCCAAAACCCCCACTCTGCCTTTCACACCTCTCTCCATGTTTTTGTTTTCCCAGCAACAAGCCAACCTGATCCCAGGGCTGAACCTCAATGCCTTGGGCATCTTCTCCACAGGGCTGTCCATGCTCTCATCCACCCCGGGGACCCGAGGGGCTGCAGCTGCCACCCCCTACCACCCCTTTGCAGTAAGTGTTGGAGGTTTTGGGGTGTGGGAGGTGTGTTCCTAGGGGCAGAGTGGTGTCTAGAGTATCCTGCTGCAGCTGTTGGGTTTGGGTGGTCACTGTAACTGCAGGAGCCTTGAATGGGAGCTCTGACTGTTAGGGAGGATGCTGTCACAGCAGCAGAGTGGAGAGGACAGGGAATGAAGGTGGCTTGTCCTTTCTTTGGTTCAGCTCCATTGGAAGATCCCTGTGTTGTGCTGAGCTCACTTTCACGTGTGTTTAAGGTCTGGCTGTGCCCCAGGGGTCAGTGTCTGAAGAGAGCATGGAAAAACCTTTCAGGTGGTCTTCAGTCCTGACCCCAAGCCCACCACTGGGTTGGTGTGGGCTGGGTTGTGCCCTGTGGGTCTGGTCTTGGTAGCCACCTGAGTCCCTTGGTGTGGCCACAGGATGTGCAGGGGACGAGCAGCCCACCCTGTTTATCCACCAACAAGGCATCATCTTGGATCCCTGCCCTGGCACCCAGGGGTTGTGCTTGCAGGGAGCCAATCTCCACCCCATCTCATAGGGAAGGGTTTTTCTTGTTCTTGGGGTGCTGAGAGCTGGGGAAGGATCTTCAAAACCCCTGAGGTCACATGTGGGTAGAAGTGGTCCAGTGCCCAGAGACCCCAATGGCCAAAGTGCTGACGGAGGAGGTCCATCCAGGAGCACCTGCAGGGCACCCTTGGGTCCCCTAGGTGCTGTGGGCTGTCTCTGTTAGTGTCTGAATAATTTATTCCGAGTTGTGCATTAATTGACTTGTGCTGTTTTCTCTCCCTGGTGATGGCAGCAGCAGAGCGGGTGGAGGAGGACGGTGAGTGCCAGGGAGGGTGAGGGGAGGGGTGTGTGTGTGGTGTCTCTGGAGGGCACCAAGAGGATCGGTTGTCTGTCTGTGCTGGCCTGCGGAGGGGAGGATGCTCTCCCTGTGTGTTGGGAGACATCATCTTGTGGGAAATACTTATGGGTGTGATGGGGAGGGTCTGGGCAGGTTCCTAAGTGCAGAGTTTAGTGTGGGGTCCTTCACCCCAAAGCTTTGCATGTCCTGTTCTAAGTCTCCCTGGTGAGGCCAAGAGGAGCAATTTCCTCTTGGAAATTGCCCGTTTATTTATAGTAAGATAAAAAGCTGGAGGTCTAGAGACTGGGCAAGGATGGAGGATGAGAAAGGAGCTTCACAATGAATGGGGAAGGCTGAGGAGAAGTGATGGCCACCCTGGCTGTGGGTGAGAGATGACCTATTCATGTCCCCCAGAGAGGGAGAGAGTTGTGTCTGCTTCCAGGAGAAATGTCTGATGGATTTGAGCCACAGAAGTTGAGTTGGGTTGGGGCGCTGGCATGCACCCCTTCCTTTTGGTCATGAAGAGACCCACTGCTTTCTCCCTGTGCCCAGCCTGGATATTGGGAGAACATCTTCAGCATTTGCTTTTCCCTCTCCTGGAACTGGAGAGGAACAATGGGGATGGAAATCAGAGCCAAACCAGATGTTTTGCTCAGTTCTCCCCAACCCCCACCTTCTCCTCAGGGGACTAGTGGTAGTTGCAGCACAACCAAGAGGCTTTCCAGAGTTGTGACTGCTCCATCAGCACGGCTGAAAAACCAACAGTGGGGAGGAATTGGGGTTAAGTGGGAGCTCCCACCACCTCCCAGCCCCTGTGTGTTGTGCCAGAAGCACAGCATCCAGGCTATAGCTCACGCTTTTACACTCTTGGGTGCACCCACAGTCTCGGAGGGGTCTCAGGGGGCGAGGGGTAGTCCCTGAGTCCCCACCAGGCTCATGGTGATGGCATACTACTCTTCTCACTCGTACTAGGGATGGCTGGGATGGGGCTGGGAAGGGGCTGGCACCTTGGGGACATCACTGGTGTCACTGACCGTTTCCTCTCCCACCACAGGGCTCCTCAACTTACGTGTCAGGTCTGTACGGATCCCCTCCGGCTGGTGCCTTGCCACATCAGCACCCTGTGAGTGCCCCCCCCCATCAGCACCTCCCTCCATGAGCTCTTCACTTGGGCACCTTGGGAGAGGGGGGAGTTGTGTGGCCAGGGCAGGCAAAAAAACAAGGGCTGGGTGCCAGCCACTCAACCCAACCCAAGTCAATCTGAACCAACCCAGCCCGACCCAACTCCTCCTCAACCCTGGCAACGGGAAGCCACCCCCGATCCATCTGATCCCTGACCCTCTGGCTCTGTCGTGCCCCTTCCAGCTGCCGGAGCAGGAGGTCGTGAACTTGTTCATCCCGATGCAGGCAGTGGGGGCCATCATCGGGAAGAAGGGGCAGCACATCAAGCAGCTGGCACGGTTTGCTGGTGCCTCCATCAAGGTGAGCAGGAGACTGCAGGGCTTTCCTGGGGGCTTCATGCCTCAGTTTTCCTGCTACTGAGGGCAGAGAATGGGAGCCCTTGCAGGGTGGTTTTGCTCCCCAGATTAGTAGAAACCCAGTCCTGCAGCAACCTGGTTGTCACTCCTGCACGGGTGGGGGGATGTCCCTGCATGGGGGAACATTCCATTTAGGGGAGGTGTTGCCCAAGGAGGGAGTCCCACTCACACACCTTCCCCCTCCCAGATCACCCCGGCAGAAGGTCCAGATGCCAGTGAGCGGATGGTGATCATCACGGGGCCACCCGAGGCCCAGTTCAAGGTGTGCTGGCTGTGTGGTGGGGGCTGGGTGGGGACATGGGTAGGGACATGGCGAGGGCATCCCTGTGGTCGCCGCTGTACTCCCACCCTCTGAGTGCTGGGGGCGCTCGTGGCTTGGGACCACAGTTTTGATGCTGGTGGACATTGGCACATCATTGCCTGTGGGGGTGGAGGGCACAGCAGGCACTGCTGGTTTTACTTCCCTTCTTCTGTCCCCTCTGCAGGCCCAGGGGCGAATATTTGGGAAGCTGAAAGAGGAAAACTTCTTTAACCCAAAGGAGGAGGTGAAGCTCGAAGCCCACATCAAGGTGCCTTCCTTCGCCGCCGGACGCGTCATCGGCAAAGGCGGCAAGACGGTAGGTGTGGGGTGCAGGGTGCTCCCACCTGCCCCCAGGGGTGGCATTCCCCCATCTCCCATCACCCTACCCAGGTGCTCTGTGATCACAGCAATGCCTCAGTCCCTGGAGGTGGTTCTTCATGGTGGCCGAGGGGGACGAGATGTGACCCACAGCATTCCCAGTGCCACGTGGTGGCTTGGAGCCCAGGCCGACACAGGCAGCAGAGGATTTTGGCTCTTCCATGGTAAAACCTGGATCCGTATCCTTTTCTCCAGGTGAACGAGCTGCAGAATTTAACGAGTGCAGAAGTGATTGTGCCGCGGGACCAAACCCCGGATGAGAATGACGAGGTCGTCGTCAAAATCATTGGGCATTTCTTTGCCAGTCAGGTGAGGTTTGGCCATGTGGCAGTGGCTTTTCTAGCATTCCCAGCCAGTTTGAGGAAAGCTACCAAGCACAGCATTCCCTCAGCATCCTGATGCCCTCATCTGGGAGGTTTCTGTGCAGTTTTGGTCACTACAGTGTAAGAAAGATCTGAAACCATTGGAGAATGTCCAAAGGAAGCAACGAGGATGGGGAAGAGCCTTAATTTGAAGGGGTGTGAGGACACTGAGGGCACTTGGTGTGTTCAGCTGGAGGAGACTGAGGGGAGACCTCACTACAGTCACAACTTCCTGGGCAGGGCCAGAGGAGGGGCAAGACTGAGCTCTGCTCTGGGAGGACCAGGGACAGCACCCAGGGAATGGCTGGAGCTGTGTCAGGGCAGGCTCAGGTTGGATCTCAGAGAAAGATCCTTCCCCCAGAGGGTGGTTGGCTCTGAACAGGCTCCCCAGGGCAGTGGGCACAGCCCCAAGGCTGCCAGAGCTCCAGGAGGGTTTGGATGATCCTCTGGGGCACAGGGGGTGACTCTTGGGGTTGGGCCTGTGCAGGGCTAAGGGTTGGACTGGATGGTCCTTGTGGGTCCCTCCCAGCTCAGATATTCTCTGGTTCTGTGAACAGTTTGTTTATGAGGCCAGAAATTATGAAGGAGGTTTGGCTGTATTAAAATTAAAGTTTTCCTCAATTTAGCCAAAATCTATGTCTTGCACACCAGGTGGGAACAGGCTTCCACATCCCACCTGGGTGCACGTACCACGCTCTTGGCTCCTGACTGCTGGGGGGTGATACCCCAAAACTGAGGCCATGGAGCGATGGAAGAAGACCAAACTAAACCCCAGCTTTCATTACAGCTGGGCTTGTCGTGGGGTTAAAAGCTGGCAGGGTGTGATGCTGTCATGGCTCAGGGAGAGTGCTGGTGGTGCCCCTGACCCCCATTTCTTGCCTCCCTCCAGACTGCCCAGCGCAAGATCAGAGAAATCGTGCAGCAGGTGAAGCAGCAGGAGCACAAACACGCTCAGGGAGCCACAGCCTCGCAGCAGCACAGCAAGTGAGGCTCCCACCAGCACCGCCCAAAGAATGTAACCCCCCCGGTGCCCCCTGGACCCCCAGCAGGGCAGGGCACAAACCAAAGACCCCTCCCCGGGCCCCCCAGTCTTCAGCTGGGAGGGGCACAGGGAGGGCTCCCTCCATCCCGCAGGCCTCCGCCTTATTCCATTGCCTCCCTCCCCTGCCCCAACGCTCTCCCTCCAGGTGGACTAACACAGGCAGAGAGAGGGGATTTGGATTCTGGAATTTTGGGGGAATTTATTTGGGATTTGTTTGGAATTTTCCCCCACCCCATTTCACCCAGGAGGGGCTGGCCTGGCTTGGGGGGGCTGCGGCACTCATTAAGTTTGGAATTAATATATCGGTAATGAAACTAACGCCCCATTTTCAAGTTTTGTAAGGTTTTATTTTGGTTTTTTAATTTTTTTTTTTTTTTAAATTTTCAGGGGGAGGTGGCTGTTTGTTTTTAGCAAAAGCAGGCTTTTCTAGAGGTCTAAGGGTAGGAGCTGGTCCATTGGTTCTCTAATGCGCCATAGAGCAGAGCTGTAGGATTGCCTAGGGAAAAAAATTATTAAATAAGTGTTAAAAAGCAATTTCTGAAGGGCTTTGAGAAGAGCAGGGCCTGTAGGAGTCAGCAGGATTCCCCTTGCCTGCTGCAAGAGGAATCTCTCCTTCACCCACCCTTTCCTCTTTGCTTCACAGACTCCAAAAGTGGGGGTTGCATCTGTTCTGTCCCCCCTTTCTATCTGTCTGTCCTCTCTCCATCACTGCCTGGCGCTGACATCCCTGGAAAACCATGGGCAGCACCAGCCCTGCCCGCTTTGGGCTGGAGTTTTGGGGAAATATCCTTGTTGCAGGGAGAGGAGGGGAAAATGGGTGGGAAAAAAAAAAAAAAGGATTTACAAGAGGGGTTGCCAGCCCAGGGGCTGGAAAAACCAACCAGCAAAATGAAAAATAATTTTTTGAAAAATTTTTAAAAAATATTTTTAAAATTAAAAAATATCCCCAACGATTCCCCCAACACAAACACACACACACACACACACAAACTACCTCAGGTTTTCGTACCTCAGCACCTTGTTGCTTGTGTTGCCCTTTTAGAGATTTTTGTATGCCTTGTAAAACTGAGAGTTGGAGCTTTTTTTTTTATTATTATTTTTGTAATTAAAAAAAAAAAAAAAAACGAGTTGGAAAAATGATCTCGATCAAGTCAACTGTGAGGTGGAAGAAGGAAACCACCCACCCCCCCACCCCATGTCCCAGAGCTCTTCCGTGGTCTCCTGCAAGCTGAGAGCCAGTGGCCGTTCCTTCAGAGAAAGCTTGAGAAATGATTCAATAGTTCCAAAAAAAAAAAAAGGGGGAAAAAAGAAAAAGCCAAACATGAAAAATAAATAAAAAAACAAACAAAAAAGGGTTTAAACAAATACAAGTGATGGGTGGAAGCAGCGGAAGCGCCAGGCAGGAGGAGGGATGGGAGCTGAGGGCTGCGAATCCGTATTTTCCTCTGCTGCAAAGTGTTGTGTGAAAACCAACCTGAGACACCAACAAAAGAGAAATATATCCAGCTAACCAGAACCTGAGCCTGCTCTCTGTGATTTTTTTGGATCCCTGGCATTGGGCACAGCTGGGGCTTCCTCCGTGGATGCCCCATTTCCCTACAGGTGGGGAAGGAAGGGGTGGGTGGGGTGGGATTTTGGGGAGGGCAGTGGGTGTAGGCATTGCAAGGTGGCAGTTGCCAGCGTGGAGCCACCTCTCCTTCCCTGCAAGTCCTTGGCAAAGCCAAAACAGTGCAATATCCAAGGGGGAAATATTCCCGACAGGGTGGGGATGTCCTTGGGGGGCAGGGGTAGGGCTGATGGGGCCACGGTGAGAGAACCCCCCTCTGGGCTCTTCCACCCTTCCAGGTGCCTTGGAAAGGGCAGGCTCTGCTGTCACCCCAAAATACCTCAGAGCACCAACCTCCCACCCCAAACACCTCTGTTGTGTTTGCCCCCAAAAAAGAACAATTCATCCTCACAACTGCAGCCCTGAACAGGGAGAACCAAAGGGAAGAGGGAAGGACACCTAAAACATGCAGACCTTACATCTGTGGCCTTAGGGAAGATGATTATCCCTGATGAATTATTTGTAAGGACAAAACACAACCAATAGCCTTTGGAATCGCTCTCCCTTTGAAGAATCTGAGTTTGGGGCAGATTGAGGCAACTAGTGGTAAAAGAAAAGGTGGATAAAGCCCCTCTGCTCCTCGAGGAGAGAGGATCTCCAGGCAAGGAACAGCACAGGTATGTCCCCCAGAGCCCTGGAGAGGAGACACGCCTTCCTCTTCCTCAGGAATTGGGGGCAAGTTAAAAAACCACATGCAGACACCAAATTGGTTTTCAATTAAAAAATAAATTAGTCTAATTTATTAACAAGTAAAGTTCCCTTACAGTAAGGCTCTTACATAAATTAAATATTTATCTTAACAGTAAGAAATAAATACTTTTCTTTTTTTTACAGAACAGTGTTTTTGTTAACAGTGCATGTCTCACAGCAGCTGCTGATGAATTATTTCCCACACCATCTTCCGGCGGAAGTAAGGCATGTGTTCCTGGAGAGAAAAGGGAAAAATCCATTAAACAGGAAGGCAGGGGAGAAAAAGGCAGAAAATCTCCAAAAACACCCAGGAATTCTTGAATGGAAGTTGCTTTTGAGAACTGTCAGCACCTGCCGTTTAGGTACAAGGTGGGTTTCACACAAGGGTGAAACAACCACCCAACAAAGCCACATTTGCTCTAAAGGATGTTTATTAAAGGCCACCACGCTGGAAAATAACCAGTGTCTGAACTGCTCCAAGGAGGAAAACTCTTTTCCAAGAGATACAAAGGCCAGATATTAGAAACCCCTGGCTGCAGCATCTTGTGGTTGGAATGAGATGGGTTTTAAGGTCCCTGCCAACCCAAACCACTCTGGGATTCCGTGATTCCACGATCTTGCCAAGAAGCAGACACAAGACATGAGGAACAAGCCCTTGGCCCCTGCCCCAGCTGCTGTTGGACTTCCCCAGCTCTTGTATCCATGTGGGAAAGGCTGGAGCTGTTTCTCAATTACCTGTGTGAAGGTGATGGGTTTGTCTCTAGAGATGGAATCAGCAAATTTGCAAACAAAAACCCCGCAGTCACTTCCATTAGTTTGTTGAGGGATTTCCTGAAGAACACAAAAAAAGATGGAGAATTTTTATCTGCCTTAAAAGAGCAGCAGTTTGGTTGCAGCACACATTACCCACACCAACAGCTCCTGAAAACCTACTTCCAGAATCCGTTTCCCGCTCCCAAACCCAAGGAATAGTCCCAATTAATCTCTCCTGCTTCCTTGGAAAGTGTTATACTCTCCCTCACATCCCAAATCCAGGCATTGCTCACGTTACCTCTGGGCTCAGGCTGCGAAGAGTCCACTCGGAAGCAGTCAATTCCAGGTTTCTTTTTTCCCTGCTTTCCTCTTGCAGGTATTGTCTGTTTAAAACAACACAAAATTGCTTTTCATCTCCCCAGTTTAGGGCAACAAAAAAAAAAGCTGCTGAAGGGTGACAGGAAGGTGAGTGGCAGTGAAATGTCTGAGGATCCTCACAGCAGCAGATTTAAGGAATGTGGAGAAAAAATCCCAGTCTTAAATTTCGAGGCAAAGTGAGAAGCGGCAAGTGGGGTTCCCCAAGGCCAGTCCCATTTAATATCTTTATCCATGATCTGGATGAAGGGATCAAAGGCACCCTTGGTCAGTTCACAGATGACACCAAGTTGGGTGGGATGTGGATCTGCTGAAGGCAGTAATGTGTAGCAGCTGTATTGGAAGGAAGGACATTGAGGGGCTGGAGTGTGTGCAGGGAAGGGAATGGAGCTGGGGAAGGGGCTGGAGCAGCAGGAGCAGCTGAGGGAGCTGGGGGGGCTCAGCCTGGAGAAAAAGAGGCTCAGGGGGGACCTTCTGGCAACTCCCTGACAGGAGGGGGGAGCCAGAGGGGGTGTCGGGCTCTGCTCCCAGGGAACAAGGGACAGAACAAGGGAAAATGACCTCAGGCTGTGCCAGGGGAGGTTCAGATTGGATGTTGGGGAAAATTTCTTCACTGGAAGAGTTTTTAAGCATTGGAAAGGGCTGCCCAGGGGAGGTAGTGGAGTCCCCATCCCTAGAGGTGTCCAAAGAAGGCCTGGACATGGCACTCAGTGCTCTGGGCTGGGTGACAAGGTGGGGGTCGGGCACAGGCTGGACTCCATAGGCTGGAAGGGCTTTTCCAACCTCAATGATTCTGGGATTCTGTGGTTTGTCTCTGTGGGGCTGCTCTTGCTCTAAAAAGCTGCTGGATTAAGGATTTTTACTGGCAAAGACATTTAAGGATGTCCAGGACACATGAAAACTTGCCCCAGTTACACTCCAGGTGATTTAAAACACTGAGCAGAACCGAAGAGGTACAAAGTGAGGAGCAGCCTGGGCCAGGGCAGGACCAGTCCAAGTGGAGAGGAAAAAAGGCCTCAAAATAATCAAAAGGATAAAAAAGCAGCTACTCACAGCAGGGTTTTACAAATGTTGTCTCCCTTCTGTCCCAAGGAGTCAAAGTATTTGATAGTTTTCTTTCTGACATCTATGACCTGGGATTAAAAGGAAATGTTGGACAAAGCACATCCCAAACCCTAAAGGACTTTCCTTGCTAGTTTTGTTCCTCCCATCCCCTAAATAAAAGGCCAGTTTGACTCACCAGCAGCGTCCAGTGCACTCTGAGGTGAATGGGTACCAGGATGAGATCCTGCTTGAAGAGATCCACACCTCTGGTCCACCTCCTCACTGCTTTGTAGCCTCCAGAACACAGTTTGGGGTAAAAGAAGGTACTAAAAGCATGGAGTGCTGGATAGCCTTCCTTCTTGCTTCTTTCCACCAGAAGGTTCATGTAGAAATTAATGACCTGGGCCAGGGAGAGGAAAGTTAAGATGTAAGAGAAGGCAGTAACTCAGCAAATGAAAAAGGCACCAACACGTCTTTGCTGGCCACCCTTGAGAACACAACAGAGAGAAGCCCAGCTGGCAGCTTTGGCTCTGGGAACGTTGCACTTGGTGACTTGTGCTGCTGGATGAAAGCACCTGCCCCTACTCCAGCAACACAGCCTGACCCCTGGGAGCTGCACAACCCAAGGAGAGGAGCTTCCAGAAACACCAGAGCCATAAGCAGTCAGAGAAGGGGTGCTCCTACAGAAGTGCTGGGTTAGAGTATCCCTGTGGTCATCTTACCTCGTCATTGAGCCAGCACAGCTGCCGCAGGGTGCAGATGTCCTCACGAGTGACCTTGAGCTTGAAGGCACTGCTCAGGATCTCACCAGGCTCCCCTTTGCCAAAGGCAGCAGAGACCTCCCTCTCCATGGCCTGGAATGGGACAATTCAATGGGGAAGGATTCGTGAAACAGGACATGGAGCACAGCAACCTCAGACAACCTCTAAATTCAGCTAAGGTGCCACAGCAACAGGCATTGCAGGGATCTGCTACACCAGCAACAGCACTGGTTTGAGCACAGGTACCTCTGTGAGTGGAGCAAAGTCTTCTGCTAGCTTTTCTGAGGGTGGAAGTGGCTCTTTGTCCACAAAAAAGAAGTCCTTGGACAGAACAGGTGTCACATGGAATTGGAATAACATCCGTTGGGACACTTCAGCTTCACCCTGGCCCTGTTAGATGGAAGGACATGAAGTTACAGAGCAAGCACAGGAGCTTGGGGGGCATAGTGCAGAAAATCCTGCTTGTGTATCAAGCTAGGAGGGGTTTTGTACATACAGCCAAACAGCAAACTCCAAAGTCACTTTTGAGTGGTGACCATGTCCCAGCTGTGCCCTCAGAACAGAGGCCAGAGAGGCAGGAAGATCCCTTGGCTTGGACCAACATTCAGAGCACCAGTAAAGCCTCTAAGGTACCAAGCTGAGATCAGAATTAATACTTATGATTTCCACACTACAAATTTTGTTTTGGATCCTGACCAGAGATGAGTTCTATTTTCCTTAAAAAAAGTGAAATAATGACTAATTGAGGGTTACCACTGCAACAGCTTGTTTCTCTGCTATTCCCTGTCCATGGGAATCCTCTGGTGGTGTGTAGTAGCTAAGGAGAGAGAAAGAGAGGCAAGTGAGTTGGATATCCACCCTATCCCATGAAATTCCCAGGAATTCACCTTCTGGATAAGAAGTGCTTTTTCAAGGCTGATTCTGACACATGACAACATCTCAGTTTCCTGCCCCACTCCTTCTGCAGCAGCAACAATGGGATAGATGAAGAGCTTCCAGTAGGTGCCAAACCTACCATAGGTGCCAAACTCAGTTTTATTCTTTGGAAAACAGGGGAACAACCAGTGTTTTGTGACCTCCTGATGACAAACACCACATGCCAGGTTTGTTCCACTGCCTGTGGAACAGGAACATCTGCATCTGTCCAAGTGCAGTTGGCTTATGGGAACTAAGAGCAGCACATGGAATTTGGGGGGAATGGGACAGCTGTGGGGTGTTTACTTGCCTTTTCTAGTCAAGAGAGGGACTATCCCCCTGTGGAGAGGATGAGCATTAAAACCACACAGGCTCTGAAGAGCAAACAAACACAGACATTAAAGTTGTCCGTATCTCTCCCATTGTCACAAACAATCTCCTTTGCCAAGAGGGAGACCTACAACAGACTCTCATGGTGTCCTACACTCGCTGTGCTTTAAAGGCACATGGTAAGAGAGATCACAGGCCCTGTCAAATGACAGGGGCTAAATCCGAAAAAAAAACCGCAAGAAAATATTCCTTTGACTCAAACCCATCACACTGTACCAGTTATTTCCTTCTCTCCCCTCCAGCTTAAGGGAGGCAGTGAAAATTTAACACAGGATGGTGCTGCACATCTAAATATAGTCCTTGTGTCTAAGGGGGAAGATGAATACGGACAAAACTACCTAAAAACAGGACTGGCACAACTGAATGTCTCCTGCTCCCATCTGAGCTTTCTGCTCTCTCATCTAAGCGCAGGAAGATGAATAGCTCACACTGCCAAACCAAAATCTCTCCCTGTAGCTGCAGCCACAAGCCACTTTACCTCCAAAACACAAAGGCACCAGCACTCCCAGTCCTGCCACCAAGGAGCCCACTGGCCCCTGGTGAGGGACAGCCTGGTGAAGCACACTCCCTTTTTGGGCTTCTATTCAAACCCAAGACATCCTGCAGCCACAAAGCTGCCTCAGTCCCTCCAGGCTTTACAAGCCTTACGGCTCAGGATCCATAGGAAATGCAATGCCAGCCCATTAATGGTTTGGCACAAAGACACTCACAAGCAACAAGGGATTCTGCAAACCCAAGAGCAACCTGGTGCAGCCACCACTGTTCCCCCTCTACTGGCTTCCTTCTCCCAGAAAGGAGCAGCTCTGGCAGGGGAGCCAGATTTGAGGGACAACTGGCTTTGAGCAATTCCACAAAATTAACTGCTCCTTTCCCCCCACACTGAGATGATAAACTGGATTTGTCTTCTGGAGGCTGAGAGACTCATGCCCCTAGAGCCAAAAGAAACAGGGACCATAATTAAAGGACACTCTTACCTGATCATGACCCCTCTCTGAGGCAACTGAGGGCTGAAAACATCCCCACGTTTGACACCTGCACATAAAAGCAGCAAAATGGGAACAAGAAGGTGACTTTCCATCCCAGCAGCTCTCGGTTTCAGGGTGACAACACAAAAACTTTGACTGGTGGCTGTACAGTTTGAAGTTCAGACTCTGGCACCTGCTCAGAAATCACTTCAAACCCCAGATGATTTCAAAATAAAAGCCCTGATGTGTAAAAAGAAGTAGGGATGAAACAATACTGAAATAATGAGCAGTGGAAAAAAACACCTGGTACAATATTAAACATATATGCAATTGGTTTACTTGGTTTGGAAGCTCTGCTATCACAGAAAATAGCATTAAATGTCTAGCATTAAATGGATTAACTCAGAGCAGCTCAGAGTTAAGTAGCAGCATCTGGGGGTGCACAGTCACATATTCCCCTCCCCTGGTAGAAAAACTCAGGTACTACAACCTTCCCCCTGGGCAGTGGGGTCACATCTGCAGCTACAAACAGCACTGCTACAGCCATGTCTCAAATACCATTTTAAACCAATTTTTTTCCCCTCCAGTTTAGCCAATAACTAACTGTTCTTTGGGAGGGGGGGAGGAAATGCCCTGTTTTGGTTGGAAGTCAACCTACAAAGACCAGACCGGAATCCTGGGGATACTCACTGGCCCTTTGTGTCACACTTAGATAGACACCCCTGGATTTTTGTCCTTTCAAGTGACTCCCAGTTGCCACTGATTCCTTGGAGTGGGTCTGAACCCTTTGGAGTAGCATAAAAAAAAAAGACAAAGAAAAATCACAGTTTTCCCAAGTGATTTGTTACCAGTGCACAACAATTCATTAGAAAGGACATAGTCGATTTGTACCCAACTGTCTCAATTACAGCTGGAAGCCACAGTTAAAGGAATAGAAATATATAAAGTAAAATGAGGCTGTTTAATCCCTTACAGAACCATCCTGTCACTGATTCCATGACCAAATGCTCATTTCCATGAGTTTACATCCACAAGTTTGGCTACTTTCAACCCAGTGAATATAAAAGAGTCAAATTTTCTGTCTCCACTGTTTTAAAAGAGACTCATCAATCATAACATTTGATTCTGTCCAAAGCCCTGAGAGTAGGAAAGGTTAATTCCCCTCCCCTTCCACGTACAACAAAGTCAGCCCCCAAGAGCTAAGGGACATTTTGCTTATAATTACATGTTGAAGTTTGCTGGCTGGGGAGAATTAAGGCCTCCAGAATATTTTTTCTTGAACAGCTTCAAGAACTCTTTGTATTTCCGGCTTTCTCCTCGACGAACATCCTAAGAGAGGGGAAGGAAAAAAAAACTTCATCAGGAATTCCCACCCCTTCCTTTTGTCTGAGCCTGACTGTGGAGGACCTATGCAGCTGTTTCATCCCAAAGGAATTCCCTTCTCCCCAAATTACCTCCTCAGCAGCACACAGGGGCCTCCCCATGCTGTTGGCTCCCAGAGAGGTGGGACCTGGCACGGGGAGCTCCTTGATGGGGGGTCTAGGTGTCACAGGGCTGTCTGGAGCTGGTTGGATGTGGTGATTACTCTTGTTCGGGCTAAAAACACCAACAGAAAAGAAACTGTATGAAGAGAACACTCAAACCTCCTGATTTGTTAATTAACACCTCCTGATTCAAGCAGGGGCACCCATGGAAGGCTACCCCTTGTCCAGATGGGTTTTCCAACATCTCCATGGACAGAGACTCCAGCACCTCTCTAGGTAACCACCCTCAGAGTAAAAAAGTGTTTCCCAATGGAATTCTCTGGGGTTTTTAGGGGTGAGTTTTTTGTGGTTGTGGGTTTTTCCGTTTGCATTCCTGGTCTCAGCCTCTTCCCAAGTTTAACACTTCCTCCAGCCACAGGAGGTGGAAGTGCTGTACTTGTTCATCTTCCTCAGATCTCCTGTGTCTATGAACTATCTGGATTTAAAGAGCAAGTTTAAAGTTGGTTAAAGAAAAAAAAACAAACAAACAACCACAGCTGGAGACCTCCCTTTAGCACAGAACACCGTGGAAAAATCCTGCTCTGTGAACACAAGTACAAATGTTGGGCAATACAGAGGAAGTTTGAGGATGAAAGAAATAAAAAACCTTCAGAGAAGAAGTGAAAGGAAACAGAAGGATTTTTACCTCAGATATGGAAGTCCCTTGTAAGAAAGGGACAGCATCTCCCTAGCCAAGCATGTGTTGGTGTCACAAGGCATTTTAGCTGCAAGAGAAGAGCACTAACCATCAGCAACTGCTCAAGGAAACTGGAGTTTTAGGGGTTCAAAGAGCTTCACCAAAGAGAAATTACTTTTGTTTTCTCCCTTATGTCCTTATATTATTTGTGTTATGTTGCTTCATATTGGCAACTACAGAATGTTACCAGCCTAAACCTGGATAAAAGAGGGTTATGAAGCTCTACTACCTAAACTTAGCACTTAAAACAGTTGCCTTCTGGTAAACTAACAGTGGGCACAACTGAAGGCAACAGAGCTGCACTCAGGGCAGCTCCTGAACTGAAATGCCAGGATAAATCACAGAATATCCCTGGAAGAGACCCCAAGGATCATCCAGTCCAACTCCTGGCCCTGCACAGGACACCCCAACAAACCCACCCTGTCCTCAGGGTGTTGTCCAAACCCTCCTTGAGCTCTGGCAGCCAGGATGCAGGGAAGAAACAGAGCTCACACTCCAGTATTCCCAGATACTGTGCCTTCACTAATGAGTCCCTAAGCCAGGGGTAGAGCTGCACAGGGCAGCAGCACACAGAAATGAGTGAAGAACTTGCTGTCCAGCCTTACCAACTTGTACTCTGTTCTCATCTGCCACAGAGTCTGCTGCTCTTTCAAATGAAGAGTCAGAAGTGGCCTGAGCCTGAAATAAAACCAAAAACAAGCACCAGAGTGAGTACAACCAGAACATGAACCCAAGCAAACCTCAGGCCTCCTGAAATCCAGTCAGCTCTGTCCTGCCTCGGGGCCCAGGGTTTGCTGCTTCAGGTTGCTGCAGGAGCTCTCACGGGATCACCTCACTCATGCAGGGATTGACACAGCACAAGCTTATTATGTCTGAGTTCTCCTCTAAATCTTTGCTCACCCCTTTTCCAGGCTCAGGCAGAGAAGCGGCATCACCGCCCGAAGCCTCCTGGCATCCACTTGTTGCCTTGGGTGGAAACTGGGTGGCCACAGAAACGTCTTTGGGTCTCTTGTTAGTCCCACAGATGAGACATTCTGAAAAAAAGCCACACCACCAGGCCAGAATAGGAAAATTAGGATTTCTATTCGCATCAAAGCCCAACTCCTTGATCCAACCTGACCCAGGTAACTAGTTTCAACAATGCACCAACAGCCCCTCCTGCAACACCAGGGGCAGCATCATTCCCAAGTAGGAATTAAGAAGCTCTGCATTCCCTGTGGGACAGCCACAGCTTTAAAGCAGTCTTTGTGCTACCCTGTAGAGGGGCTCAGTGCCAGAGAGACCTGGGATATGCCTGTGCCACACACAGGCAGGAGTTTTCCTTGGTGCAAATACATGGAATTCCCAGGAAGGAGAAAGTTGTTCCCTGCTTCTCTCTTCATCAGGCCACAATCTCCAACCCTCAGGCTGGAAAAGCCCTCTAAGATCATCAAGTCCCAGCACTGCCAAGGCCACCTTTAGCCATGTGTCACATCCACACGGATTCTGAACACCGGGACACATCATCAGTAGGCCCTGGCCCCTTAAGACTCCTTCAGGCCACAAAAAAGGCTCAGAAATCCACAGTTTCAGCAGCAATTTGTGAAGTGCAAAACCCAGAGTTACCTAAGGGACCTCACACCCAAGGAAAACCAGGCACACTAACCCCTTCTGTGAGGCGCAATATCTGTTCTTTGCTTCTTTGCAGGAATATCGTCAGGATCTTCCACAGGTGACGGAATGCTGAGGGAAAGAACAGGCACAACAGCGTTTTGCAACCACAGTTCAGCTCCCACCTTCCCTTCACATATCCCAAAGATCTCCCCTGATCTCTAGGATCGTCCCACTAAACCATATCAGGCCTCTTTTTTTCCTTTGTGTTAATGCTTCCTGATGTTTTATGTGTGTTTCTATCACCAAAAAAATTCCTTATTTGAGTAAAGTTTTCCTCTTTCCTTGAGGAGAGTAGCATTCCAGAGGTCACTAAGCCATCCAGGTTCATGTCACTACACTGAGTTGCAAAGGAAAGTTTAAGTAGGACAGGAAATAAAAGGTGGGAAAGCAACTCCTGCTTACACCCACTTCCACAACTTCAATAACCTGCTGAGTCAGTGCTTGGGAACGAGTCCTTGAAATAATTACCATCCTCACCCTTTCTCAGAAGCCCAAATCCCAGGATTCTATCAGTTGATACCCTGATAAAGTCCAGCAAAAACTTTCCCTTTAGGAACAGAGCGCAAAGGATGTTCCTATTTTTCTTCCCACGAGCTCATTCCTCATGAGCTGCTCCTCGGTGGAAACTTCTTGTGCAACACGCAGCTCTTTCCAGAGGCATTCCATTGCCTCATTCACTCTGGAATGGTGCAATAAGCAGAGCCTCCCAGAGGAAGTTGCTCCCAGAGGGAGCCACCACACTGCCCAAAGCACAGCACGGAATCCATACATTCCCTCTGTTCCTAGCGGTGCAAATGGTTCAGCCATCAGCATTGGGAGCTCTATGTGTAATGCCTGGGAAGGCAGCCCCCTTCCATCAGGCCACATCCATATTCCATGGCTTCCCTCCATCCAACATATACCCTTCCCTGCTCCTCCAGCTCACCTGCTCCAAATGCCCACCCCTTTGATCCTTTCCAAGCCCCCACTGTGCAGACGGGAAGGCAACGAGGGGCTAGGTTGGCCAATGGATTTATGGGGAATATCCAGGACCCACAATCCCTTCAGTATCTGGAATTTACTGGAATATCCAGGACTCACAATCACTTCAGCATCTGGGATTTACTGGGAATATTTGGGACACCAAATCACCTCAGAACCTGGGTTTGACACTGGTTTTATCGGGAATATTTGGGAGCCACATTCACCTCAGCATCTAAGATTTAACAGGAATATTCGGGACCCACACTCACTTTAACATTTGGGATTTATCACGAATATCTGTGACCCACAATCCCTTCAGCATCTGGGTTTTTTTATGGATTCATGGCGAATATCTGCGACCCACAATCACCACCATATCTACTACTTATCGGGGACACCTGGGACCCACAATCACCGCGGCACCTGGGCTTTTCTTATGGATTTGTGGGAAATATCAGGGACCCACGCGGGGCGCCGGGGCAGCAGCAGGAGGGCCGGGGTCAGGAACCGCCGTGTTTGGCAGCAGGGGCTGACCTGGGGGGCGGCCTCTTTGCGCTGGGCGGGTCCGGGCCGGGCTGCGGTGCCAGTTGGGGTCTGGCGGCGGCGCGGAGGGCGCGGAGAGCCCCGAGCAGCCATTGGTACATGGGCCGCGCGCCGCGCAGGAAGTGCGCGCGCCCCGCGCGCCGCACCGCCCCCCGCGCCGTCAGGCCACGCCCCCCGCACTGATCGGTCACGCCCACCGCCCCACCCACCCCAGTAATGGCACCTGACCCCACCCACCACGCACTACGGCCCCGCCCACCACCGGGTGACTGCGCCCGCCAGGCCCCGCCCGTGACGCACCGGGGTAGCCACGCCCCCAGACCGCCTCGCTCCGCCCCCCTCCACCGGCCCCGCCCCCCCGCGCGTGGATGGGGCGCGCGTGCTTTAAAATATTTTGAAGCCGAAATTGGGGCCGTTTCCGCCCCTTCTGGACCCGTCCCGACGCCCCCCCGGTCGGCCCCGCGAGCTGGGTGAAGAGCCTTCCCTGCTGGGGAAGCCGGGCTCTGTTGAGGATCAGTGCCCGGCGTCCCTGGGTGGTGTTGGGAACCCCTGGGCTTTCCCTGCGGTTCCTGCCTTTCGCCGGGATTTCTGCCTTTCCCTGGCATTCCTGTCCTTATCTTCCCTGGGATTCCCTGGATTGTTCTGGGGCTCCTGCCCTCCCCCGGGGCTTTGCGGTGGAGAATCCCCCCGCCTCCCAGGAAAAGGGGGGATGTCCCTGTGGTTCCCCGCCCTCCTTGTCTCTTCCCGGGATGCGGAATTTCCCGTCCCGGGGCTCACCGAGCAGTGCCCGGCTCACGGCGCCACTTTCTGCTCAGCATCTCGGCAGCTGCTCTGTCGCGACAAGAGCCGAACCACGACTAACGGAGCGTCGGTTCTCAAGCGCCGCGTTCGAGCTCGGACCGCCCGGTGGTGCCGCGGGGCTCGCCCGCTCCTCGCGCCTGGAATCCCGGGAACGGCCGCATTCCCGCCGCGATCCTCGCGCCTGCTCCGCCGTTAAAAGAAGGGCTCCTGGATGCTTTTCCCCGTCACTTCCCATCCGTTCGCCCCGGGCCGGGAAGGAGCAGCGGGAGCCACATCCCGGAGCGTGGCTCCATCGTTTCCACAGGAGCGGGAACGATGTTTAAAGGGAGGAAGGAAGGAGAGCGAGGAGGAAAATACGGAGATTAAAGCAGTTTTTCCCCCAGCAGGTCCTGCTGGCTATTCCTGCTCGAAGGAAATCCAAGGGGGTGGTGGGATCTGGTTTAATTAAAACGACCTTCCTGGTTATTTTAGGAGCTTAATTCCCAGTCCGCTACACTTCAGGCTTCAAGTAAGGAGCCTCAGCCTGGATGCAGAGCCCAGCAGAGGGCACAGCAGCGCCACGCAGGAGCTGCGGAGCCTCCATCCAACCCCTTCCCCAGCCTTCACCGGGATCAGGTGCCTCGCACTCACTCCCCTTCCTCATCCTCACTTGGATAAAGTACATCCCGCTCACTCCCCTTCCCCGTCCTCACGGGACAGAGGAATTCTAAGGGATTTTAGGTCTGTTAAGTGAATTTAAATCTCGGACCGATATTGTGCAAGCTGGGAACGTGCCTGGCTGTGTCCATGGAGTGGAAGCCACCGATGTAACTTGTGCAGCTGGAAGAGTTTATCCCAAACAGGATCATTAACGTGGAATCACATGAACTGGGTCTGTTTTACACGGTGTTGGTGTGCAGACTTTTGCCATCTCTGAAACATCAATAATGAATAAATTAGGATTTAATTAAATAAATGCCACCGGGCTGAGCAAACTTTCTTCTTGCACTGTTTTCCTCACAGCAAAATTTTCCTTTTTTCTTTTTTCTGTTTTTTTCTCCCCTAAAAACATAACAACAAGGGCTGTGTGTTGTAATTCCTGGCGTGTCTTCCCAGAGCAGTTTTGCATTGGACGTGTTTCCCAATCCCAGTATTTTTGCAGCTGCTGGCTCCCTCCATGACTTCATCCTTACTCTGCCTCTGAGCTCCTTGCTCAGGGCACTGACGTGGTGTGACTCAAAATGATGATAACCCAAATCATGTAACCCAAAATCCAATCACTGGCTGTTCAATACACCCAGATTACTCTGTCCCACCTCCGATCCTAGAGGGAGCACAGAGAACTTGCATCATAAATTATTATTATTTATGGCTCATTACTTATGCTTTGCCCAAACTCTCTACCTTTAGTGCAGCTTCTGTGTGACAGCAATGGGTTTCCAGTACCTGGTGTTTCAAATCAGTGGGATAACAAAGTAATTCCTCTCAGTAATTAGTCGGAGAAATGATGGGTAATTTTAGTTACACACCTGATTTAAGTATATAAAGCAAAGGAGAGATAATCTCATTTAAATTCCTGTGTCCAGGGTTCCAAGTGGAACAGCCTGCAGGATGAGGGGTTAACCTGGCTGGAGGGAAGGAATGAGAAAGTGAGACAAGGGAAGAGAATGCAAGGGAAGGGGTGGGAAGACAAGTCAAAACAAGGGATGAGGAAGTGAGGGCATGGTAAGGAAAAGCTAGAAGAAGGGAAGGGATGGGAAGGCAAAGTAAAGGAAGGCAAGACTGGACAGAGGGCACCTGAAACACCTTGGCCAGGTCTCCCAACCCCATTCTGAGGTCAGGATAGGCAGATTCCACCTGCCCTAATATTTCCCCACCTCTCACTTCTACCCCCTCCTCACCAGGAAAGCGACCCTGGGGGCAGCAGATACCCAGGATGAGCAGCCTGATGCTGGAGAGCTCTGGGGCAGCCCAGAGGCATCTCTGCTCTGAACTGTGCTGAAAATAGAGCCCTTGGGAACTCTTGGTGTGCAGACAGTGTTTAACTGAGGCCTCCAGCCTGCCCAGTATCCAGGGTGGGTGACAGCAATGGTCCTCCTGACCACACCCTCCAGGGAGTTTGTCCCTGACCGTCTTCAGGGCAAGCAAGTGATTATACTTGAGTACTTCCTTCCAGATCCACCACTCTTTATCCTGATTTCTCAGCAGCTGCTGGATCTCTGGACCCTCTGGTCCCTGAGTAGTGTGTATGGTGATCATCTCCCTTGGGGTGGTTTCTTGGTGTGGCTTTTCAGATGCGAATTGCCAAGCTAGAAGCCTGTGAGTACCCGGATAAGTCCTAGAAAGGGAAGGTGCTGACTTCTGGGAAAGAAGGGTAGGTTGGATGGAGCTTGGAGCAACCTGGTCTAGTGGCAGGTGGAGTTTCCACAGGGATATTGGAGTTCCCTTCCAAACCAAACTGTCCTGTGATTCTTTGATCTCAAGCACAGGCTTCTTTCTAACTCTCACTTTAAGCAGGTGACTTATTGCCTTATCAGTCCCTTCTACTGCTCTTCCAGGAACCACTTGTGAGTGGGAGCTGGCTGGAACATTCTGCTGGGATAAGCCACTGGCAGCTGAATTTGGAGCAGAAGTGGACAAGCCACACAAAACAGGTGGGATCAAATTCTACTCTCCGTGGGGTGGTTTGCAGAAAGATGAGAAAGGAGCCTTTATACAGCAACAGAGGGAGGACATTTCCAGCTCAGATAAATTTCTGAGCCCTCTTGCTTTCTCATCCTGAAGGGACAGGGACACCTTTCACCAGACCAGGCTGTCAGAGCCCCATCTAGCCTGGCCTTGAAGACTTCCAGGTACGGGGATTCCCTCCTGCCTTTCTCGTGGTCCCCGTAAAATCCATAAAGGCAAAAGATCACTGTCAGACAGCAATGTGGCTGCATCTCCTGGGTCTGGAGACGATGAGAGTGTTTCCACTCACTCCAGAGGCTGTAGGGCAGGATGGAAGGTAACAGGTATGGACCCAGCACAGGCGCTGCCCTCAGGCCAGGGGTCTCAGGGGTTCTCTCTGCTCCCACAGGCTCGGATTTAGTGCTGAGTTGACTCAGAGTGACTCTGTCTGACTCGCTCAGGAGCAGGGCTGAGCTTTTCCAAAGGAAAACTCACATTAAACTCTGCCAGAAGGCTCTGGTGACCATATGGAGCTGAAAGAGGGATGGGGGCCAGCCCTGACCTTTATGGTAGGGAGGGCAGTGCTGCTGACCCTCTCCCTGCCCCCTGGGGGGGCTGTTCTCAGCCCGCTCAGGTTGTTCCACAGGGCCCTCCGCTAAACAACACAATTAAATCCTTGAGTCCAGGTTTTAGTGTTTCCATGTGCAGCTAAGTATCTTAATCTGGGCTGTTTGGGGAATTTTTATCCAGTGGATCCCTTGGTATGCCTGGAATGTTTGCTTTCCCTACTGTGTGCGTGTGTTTGAGGCACTCCTGTGAAAACAAGGGCTTCCTGCCTGCCTTGTAAATCTTTCCTTGATTGGCAGAGTGGCCTTTGGTGATTAATCAAGGGGCACGACAGAGCTGACACCCTCCAGGAGTTGCTTCTTGCAAATACCCGGCACATTGGTGGGAGACCTGGGAGGGGGACCCCGAGAGCTGGCTGCTCTCCAGAGCTGTGTGGTGACACGGGATTTCAGTAAGAGCCTGGGAGAGGAAGGACTGAGCGGAAATTCCAGCTAGCTAAGGAAATGCTCCAGAGGGCCAGGACTTGGGAGGTATTTTCTATTGTATCATTGAGCTGAAACATGCAGCTCTGCTTGGAGTGATTCACTTGGAGGCCAAGGAAACCTTCCCACCTTGGCTGGACTGGGAAATGGGGAGCTTTATTCCAGCTAAACCTTCCCACCTTGGCTGGGCTGGGGAAGGATAAAATTTGTCTCAATCCAACCTTCTCACCTTGGCTGGGTGGAAAAGGATGCTTATTCCAACCAAACCTTCCCACCTTGGCTTGGCTGGGAAAGGATGAAATTTGTCCCAATCAAACCTTCCCACCTTGTCTAAGTGGGAAGGGGGATATTTACCCCCAACCAAACTTTCACAACCTTGGCTGGACTGGGAGAAGATGAAGTTTATCCCAGCCAAACTTTCCCACCTTGGCTGGATTGGGGAGAAGGAGGTTTATCCCAGCCAAACCTTCCCACCTGGTCTGACTGGGAAGGGGGATATTTACCCCCAACCAAACCTTCCCGCCTTAGCTGGGCTGGGAAAGTACCCCATGTACAGGTGAAGGTTTCTCCGGGAGACAAGTCCAGGATGTCATAAAAGGGGAAACTGCTCAGAAAACCTGGACCACCGTGTTGGTTCACTTGGGCATCTTCACATTCCCATTGGAGGCTTGCAGGTGTCACAAAGCAGATCCAGCATCCTGGCCAAGGGGCTCTAATTTGTCCCAACTAATGCAGCTATTGCTGTTCCAGCAACTGAGCTGTCCCATGTTCCCAGAGGAGGGTGGGAACAAAAAGCTGGCAGAGCTGCAGGCTGGCCCCAGGACCAGCCCCAAACTCATTGCTGTAAGCAAGGAGACCTTCAGTGTGGGAGTCCGGTGGGGATTTGCCACTGGAGAGTTCAGTACCTGGCATTTTAGATGATATTGTGAGATGTAGCAAGAAGTTTTTGACAATGAGGGTGTTAAAAACCTGGCACAGGTTGCATAGAGAGGTGGTGGCTGCCCCATCCCCAGCAGTGTTTAAGGCCAGGTTGGACAGGGCTTGGAGCAACCTGGGCTAGTGGAAGATGTCCCTGCCCATGGCAGGGGGTGAGATGGGATGATCTTTAAGGTCCCTCCCAACCCAAACCATTCCAGGATTCTATGAAAGCATTTCTGCCACACAGTGGTGACAGTCTGGGCAGAGCCCTCCAGCCCCTCACTGCTCCTGGACAAACTGCTCCCAAGGCCCTGTCTCTGTTTATCCTGCTGGATATCAAATGGCTGCTGGTTATGGGACCCCCTGGAGCCCCTCTCTCCACACCTGTGTCCTCCTGACCCACAGCCTGTGGGTTCATCCACGTCCTTCCCAGGCAACTTTGGGTTTGGAGGTGCTGCTCCACCTTTACACGCTGCTGTGCTCCCTCCCTACACCTGCTGGAGGGAGAGATGCTCTTCACTGTCCCCTCTCCACACCTCTCCCAATGTCACTCCAGCCTCTCTCCCAACCATCACCAGCAGGAGAAGCACAAAAACTCATGGCCCAGGGAGCAGGGGGTGTTTCCCAGGCACTTTGTGTCCCCAAGCAGTGAGCCTTCCGGTCATCCATGTGTCAGCTGTGTCCAGGCTGGTGACACCCTCACTGTCACCGTGCCTGGGGATGTTCAGTGCTGTTGAGATGCCACCTCCATGTCTGGCACATATTCCCTTGTGTTCCAACCCCCACACAGCTCCTAGCATGGCTCTGGTGTTTGGATGTGGGTGGGAATGATCCCAGAGGTGACACAGACCTCTGTCCCACTCTATGTGGTCTCTGGGCCACCTGTGATTCATTGCCATGGGGTGGCTGGAACCAAGTGAGCGGGCAGGAGGTGGGTGAAGCAGCAAGAAGGTGACAATTCCTGCTGCATTTGGGATCCTGGGATGAAAAACAACCCCTGCCCAACATTCTCCTACTCCTTTCTTATTCCACTTAGCCTGTCCATGCATTGGAGACAGACAGATTTGTAAACCTGTGCCTAAAATCTTTAAAATCTTGTGCCTAAATCGTTAGGCACAAGAGTGAACAGCCCCTTTCTTCCTCCTTGGCCACCCCAATGTGACTTGGCCAGGGCTGCTCTTCCAGCACGGATAGTTCTCAGTCTGTGTTTTGGAGCACAAGGCCCAGCTGATTTGGCCCTGGCAGGTTATCCTCATAGATGGGAAGATGTGAAATTCCTTAGGGATCTAGGTGTGTGTGCTTATCTTCATCATCAAAGAGCCATGGGGAGCAGTGTGGGCTGGTTCTATGCTCCTTTTTGCAGATGGTGTCTCCAAATTAGGGTACTGATCCCCCTCACAGCCTTGGGGAGGGGGCACAGATCCATCCATCAGCCTCTATGTGCTCCAGAGTCAAATGGGCAAAGGTGGCCAGTGAGGGGATTCTGCCAGTGGCCACCTGCCCGTGGCACTTTACCGGGTGGAACTGTGTCACCCCTCGTTCCCACGAGAGGGGACAGAGCTGTCCCTCTCCCGGAGCCATGGGGGGTTCCCTGCCAGGTGGGCAGGAAATTGCACCCAGTGCTTTGAATTTCTCTGGAAAGAGAGAAACTTCCTCAGATGTGGCAAAACGACAGCGAGGGGTTTTGCTATGGAAATGAGGAGTCGTGTGTCCCGCAGGGCTGGGGGCTCCTGGGGTCTCGCTGGGCTCCACCTTTGTCCTCGCTGGCATCTGCTTGGCGGATGCCAGGGCTGGGTGCCACCGGCACCAGCAGATCGGGAACTATGAGCCCCCTGCAGGAAACTGGGAAATAAAGGAAAGCAGAGAAGGACAATTTAACATCCAGGAATGGAAATGACTCAGGGGGGTTAAAATGTGGGGAAGGTGAGGAAGAGGAGGGTCCTGGCTCTGTTTCCAGCCATGCTTTTCCCCTCCCGAAATTCCTAAGAAGAGGCTTTGTGAAGGTGCCTGTGGCATCACCTCCCTGGGTGTCTGTGTGATGGAGAACTGTGGCAGAAGTTGCTGGGAGTGGGGATGTGTCCTGAGTTATCCCGGTGCTGGATTTGGGATGTCCCAGCTGCACAAGAAAAGAGAACCCAGGATAAGGTGGTAGAGAGCAGGGGGAGAAGGAGGAGCACCCCAACCTTCAGTAACCCTCACCTGGGGTCAGCTCCAGCATCCCCTCCAAAACAGAGGAATCTCAGGGCTCTGACTCTGAGACAGACATCTGAGGCATGGAGGGGCTGGAGCAATGGGACAGAGGGAGCAGTGCTGGAGTGCGACCACTTGCGACGCAGCGACCTGGTTCAGGAAAGACACGGCGACCCTCACTTGATCGCTCGGGCTATGAACTTGCAGACACCAATGTGGTAGACAGTAAATGGCATTTATTAGCTTGTAACACGGCCTTCTATAATATTTTAGCTACATTGTCACTTCCGTCTGCTTACGCTATCACCTAAGTTACTATTGGCTATCGGGCATCGGAGGGGGGATGATCCCTGGCTTTCCGTACATTCCGAAATCTTCCAAGCGCCAGACCCTGTCTGCCCACACTGGAGTCATGTCTAGGGGATGGCTCTCCATGGGAATGTCCCCATCAGCCTCTTTTGGATGGGATCAGTCCTGGTCCCCCCATTGCTCCCGCTCTGCCCCCACTGAGGCTGCTTGGGTTTCCCCCTGGATGGGGGGGAATCTTTCCCCTCCTTCCTCCACTGAGGAAGAGCTGTATCAGTCACCTGCTCATGAAGCCGCAACAAGAGGGAGGGGATTGGGCACAACCAGGAGCATGCCAATTCTACCCATCACACTGAGGAGTGTTTCCTGTTGGAGTTTTGGGAATGGAGTTCACCCTGATGCACAGCAGCACCACAGGCCCCCCACAAAGGGATCAGGCCTGGGACACCCCAAAATGATGCAGGTTTCAGAGAGAGGACAGGGAAGAGAAGTCAGGCTCAGGCCTGGCAGCTTGCAGGGGTGTTTCCAGGAGGGCAAGGATCCCTCTGGCTGGGATGCTGGGAGGAAAGGAAGGGTCGGGGCACTGCTTTGGCTCCCTGCCCATGGGCATACAGTGTCCTGGTTCCCTTGGGGGCAGCCTGGGGAATCCTAGTACTGGATTCCTTGTGTGATTCCTTGAGCTCCAGCTCTCCTTCCCAGCTGGTTGCACTTTGAATCCAGAGTTTGAGACAGAAGCAGGTACTTGGAGGGAGCTTTATCGGAAAGATTGCCATGGAGAGGTTTTGGGGCTCAGTGGTCACGGGACGCTGTCACCACTGTCACCATCACCCCGGGACATGCGCTGAGGCTTCAAACATCCTCTCCATCCCAGGCACTGCCTGCAATGCCGCAGTTATCCAGGCTGGGCACAGCCGAGGCATTTTGGGAGCCGCAGAGACAGTCGAAGTGATCTCATCCCACGGGTATTTTCTTGGCTCATTGTCTCGCTCCAACGCCTCGGCGATAAGGCGCTGAGGTCAGTGGGAGGGTTCGGCATTGCCGAGCCGTGTGTCACCCCGCAGAGCCCGGGACACGGCACCTGCGCTTCCCTGGCTCAGGCCAGAGCCCCCGGTCCCTGCCCCACAGCACAGCACAGCCGGGCCATCCCTCAGGATGCTCCCGCCCAGGCAGGGGGTCCACTCAGGCACCCTCCACCAAGCCCCCACCACTCTCTGTGGGTCCCACTAGTATTTCACCTTTTCCAGGGGAAAATGAAAAGGTTGAGGATTTTCTTACCTCCAGGATTAGAAAGAAGAGGAAACTCTTCAGATCACTTTCCAAAGGCTGTTATCAGCACAGGAGGGGTTTCCTGCTGCCAAAAATAGGGCAGTGTTAAGACAGGAAGGGAAGCAGGATGATGCAGGAATAGATAAGGCCGGTGGATGAGCTGGGAGAGGAACCCTGGCTAGGGGGGAGTGGGGCTGGCTGGGCTGGGGCTCAGGGTGGGAGCCCCATCCTCTTGGGAAAGAGCAGGGCAGAGCCACAGCTGTGTCCTATTGGAGGTGCTGCTGCTGGGCTTAGTATGTTGGAGCAGTGCATCATCCATCCATCCATCCATCCATCCATCCATCCATCCATCCATCCATCCATCCATTCATCCATCCATCCATCCATCCATCCATTCATACTCCCGGTGCTGGGCCTTGGCCAGCAGTGTTTCCAGATTCTCTGTGTTCTTGGGGACACAGGGATGCCCTGCTTTCCTCCCCACACAAGATTAGGCCCTCACTTGAGTCTCGGGACATCCCCCACACCCGCAGGTTCGGTGCCAATCCTGAACTTCCATCTGTGAAGATTTTACTTGTGACTGGTAAAACTGGGCTGAAAAATTTGCTTTTTGAGCTTCCAGGTGCTCCTTGTCCTTCCAAGCACCAATTTCATCTCCTTGTGCACCTTCTCCCCTGTTACATGTTGGAGATTTTTTTCCCACCCCCGTTTTTGGGGAATGAGCTGTGCCTGCAGCCCTGTGCCTGCTATTGCATCCTGAGGCTTGCAGGGGTTGAGACCAGAGTGGGATGGAGCAGCAAAACAAGGAGTCGAGGCTGAAAGCCACCATGTCCCCCTCTCCAGACCTGCCTCCCGGCTCAGTGCCAGTCAGAAGATTCCAAATTCCCTCACAAGAATGGGAGCTTAATGTCCTGGAGCTAATAAGCAATTTTCCCCTGCACCTGTCTCTCCATTGCTGCCTCCCCTCGGGCCATCTGCCGTCTGGGGGCCTCTGGGCTCTACATCAGGAGCTGGGGGCCGAGATGGGGTTGGTGTTTGGCTGCTTTGGGGTAGGGGGTGCTCAGTGTCCCCTCAAAGATGAGCTGGGGCCCTTTGAGAGGGGAAGAGGAGTCTGGTCCCTGATGGTTTCCTCCATCCCTGCATGCCCCTGTGGGTGGCCGAGCCCAAAAGGGGAATGTGAGGCTGGCAGAGTGGCAGGGGGTACCCAAAGGTGCCAAGTGTGACAGATGTGAGCTGGCAGGGATGTGAAGAGGGGATATGAGGACAGGGAATGTGAGGAGAGGGATCTGGGTAGGGGGAGTGACAGAAGGGGGATTGATACGAGGAGGATGTGAGGAGGGGGAATGTGAGGAGGGGGATGTGAAAAGGTGGACACAAGGAGGTGGATGCAAGGATAGGGAATGTGGGGAGGGGGACATGAGGAAGGTGATGTGAGGATGGGGGACACAAAGAGGGGGATGCGAGGAGGAGGAATGTGAGGAGGGGGATGTGAAGAGGGAGTGCAAGGAGGGCAGATATGAGGAGGGGGGATGCGAGGAGGGGGGGATGTAAGGATAGAGACATGAGGGAGGAGAGTGTGAGGAGGAGGAGGAGAGAGGGAAGGCGGGGGGGCTGTAAGGAAGCGGGACCCGCGGAGGGGGGCAGAGCAAATGGGGCGGCAGGTTTGGGGTTGCCTGGCCGCGCAGACAAAAGGCCGGGGCAGATTTACGGCCCGGGACAGCTGGCGGGCAAAGCCGCCCCCCCGCCCCGCAGCTGCCACTCCGCGCCCGGCCGGTCCCTGCGCCCGCGGCGGCCCCGGGGCGGAGCGGGGCGGGCCCGGCCCCGCATTCCGGGCATAGCAGCGCCCGGCCCGGCCCCCGGGGCCCCGGGACGTCCAGAGCCGCCACAGCTCCGCTCCGCTCCGCCATGCTCCGGTGAGTGCCGCCGCCGGGACCCCCTCGGCCCTGGACCCCCGGCCCCGGGAACCCCCGAACCGGACCGCGACCCCCTCCCCGAATCTAGATGCCCCCGGAAAAAGGACGCCCCACTGCACAGGGAACCCCCCAGCCGAGATCAAGACACCCCCCCTGGACCGGGATCCTCCCGATCGGGACCGGGACCCCCGGGCACCGGGAATCACCCGACCGGGAGTGGGACTCCCCCGGACTGGGGGACCCCCTCGGCACCGGCACTCAGCAACCGGAATCGGGAGCCCCCCCGCCTCGGACCGGGATTACCCTAACTAGGACCGAGACTCCCTCCGGCACCGGGAACCCCCCAGCTGGGATCCTCCCCGGGACCAGGATCTCTCCCAGTAAAAGGACGCCCCCCGGCACCTGGACCGTCCTCCCCGGGACTGGGACACCCTCTGGGACCGGGAGCCCCCCCAGCCGGGATCGGGACTCTCCCCAGGAACCGGCATTCCCCCAGCCGGGACCGAGACCCCTCCCGGCACCGAGAGCCACCCACCCGGGATCGGGCCCCCCGCCGGCATCTAGAACTCCCGGAAAAAGGATTCCCCCCAGCACCGGGGTCCCCCCTAGGCACCGTGATGCCTCCAGGCACCGGAAGATCCGGGGGGAATCCCAGGAGCCCCCAGGACCAGAACCCTGCCCGAGATTGGGACATCCCTCGCACGTCCAGGACCTCCATGTCCCGTGTCCGCAGGGGGTATGTGGGGGGGATCCTCCCCGCCTCCCGGTGGCTCCGTGGCTGGTCCCGTGGGGCCACTTCCCCCATTCCTGGGCCAGCGCTGGTCCCAGATGCGTGGGGATCCAGCCCTGGAGTCAGCCCTAACTCCCAAACTGGCCCCAGTCCCGGTCCCAGTTCCGGCCATGGGAGTACTGAGAGCACCAGCCCTCAGCCACCCCACCGCGGAGGCTGCTCTGCGCTCCCACCGCCGCCACGGGCTCCCACCCATCCAGCACGTCCCGGCCAGATTCCTAGCAAACAATCCCACGTCCATCAGGATCCACGCTGTGTCCTGCCCCGGCTGCTTCCCAACAATCCCGGTTTTCCCTCTCGCAGGTGTCCCAGTTGCTGCTGAGGTCCCCCGGGACGTCCCTGTCGGGTGGAAACGTGGCTCTGCCGCCGGCGCGGACGGACATGAGGACGGCAGAGGACTCGAACGGGACGGTCCTGCACCGACTGATTCAGGAGCAGCTGCGCTTTGGGAACCTCACGGAGAACCGCACGCTGTTGGCCATCCAGCAGCAGGCCCTGCGCGGCGGCGGGGCCGGGAGCCCCCGCTCCTCCCTGGAGAGCCTCAGCCCCGAGGAGAGCCAGATGGTGCAGCAATCCACGCGGCAGGAGCCTCAGGGCCAGGAGCACCACTCCGACCACGTCTACTTGGAGAACAGCGTCTATCGGCTCTGCCCGCCCAAGGGCGAGGAGCTCCCCACCTACGAGGAGGCCAAGGCGCATTCCCAGTTCTACGCCTCGCAGCGGGGAGCAGCCGGCGCCGTGATTCGGGGGGAAAACCCTCCGCGCAGGGCCGAGAGCGGGGTCCGGCGCGCCGATGAGGGGCTGAAGGAGCTGAAGCACGGCCACGTGCGGTCCCTGAGCGAGCGGCTCATGCGGATGTCGCTGGAGCGGAACGAGGCCACGGCGCAGAGCCCCATCAGCGCTTCCCACAGCTTCCCGCAGCTCTCCCGGCACCACCAGCTCGGCGCCCCGCGCGGCCAGCACCCCGAGGGCACAGAGCCACGGGGACCTCCCCCGGAGTATCCCTACGTCATCCCTTCCCAGGACGCTTACCTGGCCGAGCCCCGCCCCTGCTCCCGGGAAGGTCCTGGATTCCGGCATCCCGAAATCAGGTAAACTGCGGCCCCTGGGACACGCTTTTGGATGCCTGCCAGGAACGTCCAAGGATGGATGCTTGGAATTTGTGGAATGCAGAGAGCAGTGGGGAGCCTGGGGCAGCCACTCTCCTCCTCATCAGCTCAGCCCATGGGGATCTGCTGGGACCCCTCTGCTGGGACCCTTCTGCTCCGTTCTTCTCCCCAGTTCCCTCAGCACGGTTGGGTTTTTCCAACCGGTGATGAAAATCCCACTGCCTCTGCAGAGCCTTCCCCCTCCCTGTGCACCAGGAGGAATTTGGGGGTAATTTAGGAGCTGCAACCAGCTCAGGAAACAGCTAAATGTGGAACAGGCATGGGGAAGGGTGGAAGGCAAATGTGCTCCCTGTTCTGTGGAATGCCACCCCATGGTCCTGAGCTGGGAATGTCCATGTAACACCAGTTTGCTGCTGGGATTGCTGCCGAGCAGAACCTGGGCTGGTGCCGGGTGATCCATGGTCCTTTGGGTAGCTTGATGCCTCTGGCAAAGCCCCAGGTTGACTATGAGGTGGACACAGAGAGGTCTGGGTAGCTGGGCATCGCTTAGAATTTGAGGAGGGCCTAGAAACAACCTCTTCCACTGTGGAAAATGATGGGAAGAAGGGAATTGGAGGCTCGATGGGAGGACACACTGCTCCCAGCCCTGCTGACCTATCCAGGCAGAGTGCGATAGCATCTCCAACAGGAAAACCTTCTCCTTCCAGGGAACAAAGAGGGGAAGGGGAACTGCGAGGAAGATGTATTTATTCTTCCTCGCTCCTATATCATCCTGCAGGAATGCGGGCCCTTGGCAAGCAGCCCGTGGGGGAGTGGAGCAAGGCTGGGCCACGCACAGCCACCCTGCCCAGGGGTTTCCAGGCAGGATGGCAAGGCACTCAGGGCAGTGGCGTGAGGGGCGTCCGGGCTAGGCTGGATCCTCTGAATACAGAGAGGATGAATACATAGTTTGGCAGCGAGGAGCTGTGCCAGGAGCCCTCGCTTTGCCCAGAAAACAAGGAAAAGGGGCAACAATGCTGGCTTCCAAGGTGCATCCTATGTGGGTCTGTCTGCAACATTTCCAGGAACAGGGGGGCCTGGGAGCCCATCCAGGCCCACTGACCAGGTCCTGGAGGGGTCAGGTCAAGGCATCCCTGCCAGATGGGATTTGTGGTTAGAAAGCAAGTGCTTCCCACCTCTAAAAAGCAGGATAGGCACTTCCCAGAGCCTCCCTTCTCCTTTGGGGTGACCCAGAGGCACCGACACCCTCTTGGCCTGTGGGTTTGCAGCAGTTGGTGGGTTGCCAGTGGTTGGTGTTGACAGCCTTGGAGGTCTTTTCCAACTTGAATGAGTCCATGGTACTGTGCTGGACTTGCAGTTGGCTCTCCCGTTCCTCCAAACCTTGACCACCCCTTGTCCCTCCCTCCCTTCCCGCAGGGTGCTGCCCACCCCTGTCCCGGCCACGTTCCTGCCACTGTGCCCAGGCACACTGGGTCCGGCAGGTGTGGAGGCCCTAGTGAGCGCCCAGGCAGTGTCGGCCGGGAGCCGCTTGGCCCGGGCGGATGCAGTGCTGCGGGAGAATGAGAGGCTGCAGCGGGAGAGCGAGAAGCTGCGGCGGGAGCTGGAGAGCTGTGCCGAGAAGGCAAACCGCATCCAGAAGGTGAGGGGATGGTGGCAGCCCCGCATCCCTCCCTGCCTCAGGGGGGACGCTCAACCAACTGCTGTGAAAATTCACCCCTTTAGTGGTTTAATCTCTTCTCCTCCTCCCTCCGGCTGGTTGTTCCCCTTGGAGCAGCTGCAGTGTGGCAGCGGGGGTTGGGGAGAAGGAGCCCATTCTCTGGTGACCCCCTCCCTCTGCCTGTCTTCCCCATCCCGGCTGCCACAGAAAGCCTTTTGTGCGGCCAAGTACAAGGGGCGGCTGTTCCCTGTGGCCAGGCTACAGCAGAGCCAAAATCTGCAGAGAGCCTCGTCCACAAGAAAAAAGACAGGAAAACTCAGTTTCCCTCCTAAAGCAAGTTCTGGGAGTCATTTTGTGGGGTCCCGTGTGCTGAGCTCCTCTGGCAGCATTGGTGGTGTCTCCCTTTTCTTTCCTCATTCCACGGGTATCTAACCCTGGCCTGTCCCTTCTTCCACACCAGCTGGAGAGCGAGATCCAGCGTATCTCGGAGGATTATGAAAACCTCGTGAAGGCATCTTCCAAGAGGGAAGCCTTGGAGAAAACCATGAGGAACAAGAGAGACAGTGAGATGAGGCGGCTCCAGGACTTCAACCGGGACCTGAAAGGTGAGGGACCCAATCCATGTACCCATCCCTGTGGGTGCTCTATGTCCCATGGGTGTTTCCATGGGAAAGAAGGCTTGTCCTACTTCCTCCAGCGAAAATCTCATATTTAAATCTTAATTGGGTTTAATTGTTTTGGACCAGAGCGGTTGGAATCAGCAAACAAGCAGCTGGCCAGCAAGGCCCAGGAAAGCCAGGAGAGCAATCAGGGCAGCGTGGCCAAACTCCTGGCGCAGAGTAAGTCCTGGGGGACACCCGTCCCTGTCTGGCTGCCTGTGGCATATGTGAGTGGGACAGCGGGGCTCAGCTGGAGGGGGAGGAGGAGGCGGGTGGTGGGTGGCAGCCTTTCCCCAGGGAGGATGGAGCAGCTTTTGGCGCTGGACTCGAGCCATTAATCCTGGCCCGCCAGCCTACGGTGTGACCCGCATTCCCCACATTCCTGCCGCTGTGCTGGCTCTTCCAGCACCAAGCCAGCACTCCTGCCCCACGCCAGCCTGGCCATTCTCTCCCTCCTCCCTCCCACACCTCTCAACTGTCCCAACCTGCACTGTTTTTTTTGGAAAATATACCTAAATCGTTATTTTAGCAGAGAGACGTGGTATTAGTGGGAGGAATTGCATCCCCTTCCCTAAGGTGGCTGGATTCACACCAGGCAGGTTTCACCCTTCCCGAGCCAACATTTAGGCTGGAATGTGGCAAGTGGAGGCTTTTGTCCATCTGCCCAAGTGCCTGGGCCGCCCCTGACCCCCATGTGGTAGACGATTTCAGAGGAAGGGTGGCATGGCCAGATTTTGGAGAGGAAAAAACCCCTGCAGAGCTTCATGGGCCAGCCTTAGGGAAGCAGAACCTCTGAGATTTGGGGGTGTTCTCTTTCAGGCTATGAGCACCAGCAGGAGAAGGAGAAGTTGGAGCGGGAGGTGTCCCTGCTGCGCAGTGCCAACGAGGACCAGCGGCGGCGGGCAGAGCTGCTGGAGCAGGCGCTGGGCAGTGCCCAGGCACGGGCGGCCAAGGCCGAGGCTGAGCTCCGGAAGAAACGAGCCTATGTGGAGAAGGTGGAGCGGTTGCAGGCAGCCCTGGGGCAGCTCCAGACCGCCTGTGAGAAGCGGGAGCAGCTGGAGCTGCGGCTCCGCACCCGCCTGGAGCAGGAGCTGAAGATGCTGCGGGCTCAGCAGGTGGGTGCCCGTGACCTGTGGTGGGTGCCAGTGAGGCAATGGCAGGTGCTGCATCCTCTCAGCACCTCACCCTCAATTTGGGCTGTTTTTTGGGCTACTGCAGAGGCAGGTGGGCACTGCGGGCGGGGGAACACCAGAGCTGAGCGCCCACACACTGTCGGAGCAGCTGAGGGAGAAGGAGGAGAAGATCCTGGCATTGGAGGCCGACATGACCAAGTGGGAGCAGAAATACCTGGAGGAGTGCACCATGAGGCAATTTGCCATGGACGCCGCAGCCACAGCGGCTGCCCAGCGGGACACCACCCTCATCAACCACTCCCCGCGGCATTCCCCCAACAGCAGCTTCAACGAGGACCTTCTCCTGGCCAGCCATAAGCACCAGGAGATGGAGAACAGGTACTCCCACGTTGCTGGAGGAATTTTGCCCCCATCCAACCTGTGCTGTAGTCTGGTCAGGCGGTGCCTGCATCCTCCTCTCCCCATCCGGCTCCTCTCCCAGCTTCTGCCTCTTCTCTCCAGGTTAAAAGCCCTCCATGCCCAAATCCTGGAGAAGGATGCTGTCATCAAGGTGCTGCAGCAGCGCTCACGGAGGGACCACAGCAAAGCCCTGCAGGGCTCCCTGAGGCCAGCCAAATCCGTGCCCTCCATCTTTGCCGCCTCGGCCTCCCCGTGCTGGCCAGGGGCTGGACAGAGTGACCACTCAGCCAAGGGCAGCTCTCGGGGCAGCACAGGTAAATGTGGACACCTGCCTGCCAGCAATTTCCCCTGTGGTTTTGGAATTGTAGAGCTTGGGGAGGGGGAATTTCTCCAGGACCAACAGAGGAACCAGCAATTGTAGAATTGTAGAATCATGGAATGGTTTGGGTTGGAAAGGACCTTAAAGCCCATCTCATTCTGCCCTCCTGCCATGGGTAGGGACACTTTCCACTAGACCAGGTTGCTCCAAGCCCTGTCCAGCCTGGCCTTGGACTCTTGAATCCCTTGCCTTGAATCCCTAATGGTGTCTCCTCCAGCAGGCAAAGCCAGTGCCGAAGGAGCGGGAGCTCCTGCTGCCCTTCCCTTGCCCTCCCACTCCAAGCATGGCAGCAAGGATGGCAGCACACAGACGGACGGGGTCGGGAGCAGCGGGCAGAGTGAGGGTACCGGAGTGCTGGGTGAGTCCCCCTGCATGACAGGGGATAGGAGCTTAGAGTTCCCAAGACGGGCTTTGCCTGAGTGTTGGTGATTTTTTAAGGCATTTTAAAGGCCCCAGTTGAGTTGGGGGGGTTTGAATCCCTGTGAATCCCAGTAATTCCCTTCTTCCCCTGCAGAGAGCTCAGCCACTGCCAGAGCCCCGGACCTGTCCGACATGGTGGAGATCCTGATTTAAGGCCCCTCTGGGCTGCACACCAGCCCCTCTGCCCTTCCTGCCAGCACCTCGGGATTGAGAAGCCTGTGGGAAGAGGAGACCGAGCCTGGAGCTCAGCTGTGTCCCCGTGGCTGGTCTCGGCAGTGGCCCCCATGCGTGGGAGGGTCCCTGTCCCCCTCGGTGTCCACACGGGTCCCTGGCTGCGCGGGGCGCGCTGGACCCCGGGGACCCTGCGATGGCAGCTTAGAAATACACCTTGTCAGCTTCATCCTCATCCCGGCTCCATCTGCATCCCACCCAGGGTCTTGGCCATCTGCACCCACCCAGGAGCTTGGCCTCTGACAGGAAAATCCCTCTCTGTTTGCCCTAACTGTTCCCACAAGCTGGTGTCTCTGCACGAGGGCAGAGCTGGGAGGGGGGATCCTTGTCCTCCATGGGTCCCATCGGCCACCTGGATCCATGTGGCCAAGCTGAGTGCTGGGAGCCCCAAACTTCCATCACCTGCATCCTTCCTCTGGGGTTCGTAACGGGGTGACAGTGAAACAAAACATGATCATGGAGGGAATGAAAGGTGGAGGAGAATCCAGAGGTGAAGGGCTCCATGGGAAGCGAGGATGCTGATGGAGGCAGTGGGATGTGCCACCCCTCTCCCGGCTGCATCCCCTGGCTACTGGCAGCTGGCTTTGCCCGTAGCCAGCACCGACATCCAGCTCCTTAGAGCCTCCTACCATTGACCTTCATGTATATATATATATTTCTCTATTTCTTCCTCCTTTCAATGTGTGCATTTGCTGGCCAACTGCATTTTTTATTTTTCTCTCCCCAAACATGTAAAAAATGCATTAGGTTCTTGTGCATTGTTTACAAAGTGGAAAAGAAACAAAAAGTTATGAAAGAGGAAAAAAAAACCCAAGCCCCCACGACTTAATATATTTTATATTAATATTGGTATTTCTTTTTAAGTATTTTTTTCGTGCTGTGAACTTTTTTTCCTGCCAAAGACAACAAGTTCTCATTTGTGCATTTTAAGTTATCTTTAAGTATTTAAATGTAAACCTGGCTGTTTTGTTACGCCACCCTATACTGAGACTGCTGTAGCATTCCACTTGGTATAACAATATTTTAATAAAAAAAACCAAATATTGAGCCCTGGATACTCTTTTTTTCCGTGAGATGGGGAGAAATGGAGGCTCTGCCAGGGAAAAGGGGTCTGGGAGTGGTGACCCCCTGGTTCAGATGTCCTTTCCAGCTCTCCAGGAGGAGGCTGGGGGTGAAGCTGCTTGGGAGAGGGGAAAAAGTCCTCAGGAGCATGTCTGTGTTTCCCAAAATCCCATTGGGATCCCATTCCCCTCATCGTTTGTGGGGGAAAGGATGGAGTTGCCTAGAAATGTTGTAGTTTTCCTTCCTGCCCTTGCATCCCTGCATCCTTGTATTCTTGACTCCTGCATCCCTGTGACCCTGCATCCCTGTGTCCTCAATCCTGGTATCTCTGCACCCTTGTGTCCTTGATCTCTGCTTCCCATAACTCCATTCTGATGGGATCCTCCTCCTCTTCCTCACAAGACCCCTTTCTGCTCTCCTGATGCTCCACCATGGATCTCCCTGAAGGCCAGGACTTCCAGCATGGTTGGCCCTGGTCCCCATGCTCTCCCTGGCTTTGTGAGCCACCTCCAAGCCCTTCTCACCCTGCCTGGTTTCTGGATCTTCCAGAAGACTAGAAGTTCTCCAGTTGTTGGACTTTCATTTTAACAGGTGTGTCATTAGTGCTTCCCAGGGAGCATCCCTGGGGACTCTGCCATCTCCAGCCAGGCCGAACTTTCCCTTTGTGCATCCTTTGGCAATGATTGGCAGCTCATCTTTGTTATCTCGCTATCCCTGGGGACCAGGAGCTCTTGTGCAAGTCTCTGCAATGGGGTTTAGCTTGGATTCTGTGGGACAATGGCATCAGAAACCAGCTTCACTGCCAGCTCCTCCCTGGAATCATGGAATTGTTTAGGTTGAAAAAGCACTTTAAGATCATCAAGTCCAACTGTTAATCCAGCACTGCCAAGGCCACCACTAACACGTGTCCCCAGATGCCACATCCACATGTTTTTGAACTTCTAGAGATGGTAATTCCATCACTTCCATGAGCAGGATACCTTTAGAGCTCCACTGAGGATCACTGATCTTGCTGGGACAGCGATGCTGAATGCCAGCTCAGCTCTACCCTTCCCACTCAGAAATCTGGAAGGAGAGTGGCTGAAAAATGAAAATTTGGGGCTTCCTGTGGCCCTGGGACAAGTCTCTATCCCTAAGGAGCAGGTTAGAAACACTCGGAGCAATGAGAAGCTCGGAGCTGGACTCCTCCTTCCACCCATGCTTGTCCTGGGTGTTGCAAGCAGAGAAACAAAAGCTCCCCCCTGTGCAAAAGGCTGAAAGGGACCCTGAAATGGGGCCAGCGATGGGAAGAACTGGGTGGGAACTCACAGGGAGCTCTCGAAGCTGGGAATATGTCCGGGGGTCCCCGTGGCCACCAGCCAGGGCCGTACCTGCCTTGCCTCCCCCAGCTTCTGCCTCCCAGGAGCTGCAGTAGCCACCCGGGAAGGCCGGCAGCATTCCTGGCATTCCGCAGCTCTCACACCCCACACTTTATTTACCCGAATCCGGATGCAGATCTGGCTGTTTGCAGGCAGCGTTCCATGTCCAGGGATTCAGGGAACAGGCTCCTGTTGGGAGATTTGCTCCCTGTTTGGCCATTGGCCCCATCCCCAGGGCTTTCACAGCCTCCAGGAGTCAGAAAAAACTCCAACCCCCCTCTATGGATGCAGGAATTGGGCTGTGGGGAGAGGGTTCCCAAGTCCAGCAGGTTGGGCAGGAGGTCCTGGCTCCTCCTGCCACACTTCCCGAGTACTTTGGTAGGGATGCTCTTCAACCAGAGCAACATCCCAAGGAGCTCCAAGGCTTGGGAAATGGAGGCTGCTGTGGAGGTGTATTATCACCTGCTCCATCGCTCCATCCTCACAGGCATTTCCTTCTGCCCTTCCCACACCATCTCACAGGGTTTCATCATCGGTATTACTTAGACCCACTGCCCTTTATCCCATGTGGATCCAGGACATGTCCCTGTCACCATAGCATGGCTGAAATGGCACGCGGGAGCCAAGCCTCCTGGTCTCATCCCTGTGTCTGTGATCTCTGACTCCTTGATCCTTGCATCTCTATGTCCCTGATCCTTTTATTCCTGTCCCTGCATCCCTATATTCCTCTTTGTCCCCGTGTCCTTGATCTCTGCATCCTTGCATTCTTGTGTCCCTGTATCCTTATGTCCTTGCACCCATGTCCTTGATCTCTACATCCCTGTAACCCTGCATTCTCACAGCCCTGCATACCTGTATCTCTGTCACTGCATTCTTGTGTCCTCAACCCTTGCAATTCCTGTCCCCTGGGTTCCCGTGCTCTGGGAGGCGGTGCTGGAGTTGCCTGAGGAGTTGCTGGCTGGGCTGTCACCTGGAAGTGACTCCTCCTGCGGGTTACACATCCACTGACCTGGAGAGATGGAAAAGGGCCAGCGGGCTCTGCTCCGAGTGCCACCACTGTCACCTTGGTGGCCCTGGGAGAGACCCTGGGCAGCAGCAGGGAGATGTCTTAGCTGGTCCAAGGGCTGTTCAAGGTCTGATCCCTGTGTGGTCACAGTGGGACAGGACAAGGCCAAGGAGCTCCTTGAGGCTCCTTGGCCGTTCACCAAGCCCCACAACTTGTCCCCCCAGTGCCACATCATAGCACCATCTCTGCCGCTTTTGGCTTTTCCTCATTTCTCTTTGGAGAAAGTTGAAGCTTGGTCCTTGGAGCATCCTTGGATCTCGGTGGGTCCTTTGTTGGCCCTGGTTCCTCATCCTCCTCTCCTCATGCATCCCCTCTCCTTTCCCATTTGCCAAATGCTAGAGCTTGGATGTAGAAAGACAAGCTCATCACACCCTCCTTCATATGGAAAACTCTCTTAAAAACTGAAAAATCCCCACCAGGACCTGGGAGAAAAGGAATTTCACTCCTCTTCCAAATAGTCCCAATCCTTACGGAAGAAGTCTAGCAAGGCTGTGGGCCAGCCCTGCAGCTGCTTCCCAGCAAACCAGTTGGGCAAACCAGGTGCTTTCTCTCGCCTCAAGTCCCAGCTTGCTCATTGGACTGGCAGGAATGAAGCTGTCCCTGCTGGGCCTGCTGAACCCTTCCCTTCCCCCTCTCCCTCTCTCATTCCACCCCATTCCCTGGGGTCCCCCAGGCCTCCTGCTCTTCTCTGTGCCCAGGGCTTGTTGGGGGCTCCCCTACACCGTGCTTTCTTCTGCCAGCAGGTCAACGCTCCTTTCCTGAATTCCTTGCACTGGGCTTTGCATCCCGTTGCAGAATGAGCCACCCCAAGGTGTCCCCTCCCTGCAGAGCATCAGTGTGTCTTGATCTTTGCACTCCCATGACCCTGCATCCCTGTGTCCTTGATCTCTGCTTCCCTGTGTCCTTGATACCTGCATCCCTGTGTCCTCAATCTTTGCATCCCTGTCCCCCTGCCTTCCCATGTCCCTAAGAAGGGGTGGCTGGAGATGCCTGCCAAGAGTCCAAGATATCTGTGTAGCAGGGATGGGACTGAGGGATGGGGGCTGTTTTTTAGGGGGTTGTTATTTATGGGGTGGCTGTGACACCCTCCTGGATGTTCCATCCACCCAGCCATGGGGCATCACCCAGCTTGGGAGCTCCATCCCCATCCTCCCTAGTCCCAGGTCCTCCTGAAGCCCATCCTGAAGAGGGGGTGAGGACCATCCAGGTGTTGTGGCCCAGGGCTGCCCAGCTCCTACCCTCCCATCCAGGATCACTTCACGGGCTTTGTTGGGCTCAGCACAAGCGGTCGGACCCGTGGTGCGAGTGCAGTGAATTCCTCATTCCTCTTCCCTGCGCTGTGCTCCCTGCCTGCCATCTTTGCATGCAAACAGTAAACAGGCTGTTATTATCCTGGATGCTTTGAATAACTGTGGCTATTTTTTCTCTTCCCAGTATTCTAAAAAGGCAAAAAATTCCCTGTGGTTTGCGAGTCAACTTTTTTTTTCCCAGTCTCTTTTCTTTTCTTCCCACCACCTCTGTGACCTTGAAAGCCCAGGCGGAAGAGCTCTGGCTGTTTCTGCTCACACCCTCTCCCTGGCTGTGCTCCTGCTGCTGCTCTCTCTGCTCCCTGTGCCTGGAAACAGGGAAATCTGAGGCTGAGTCCAGTGGTGGAGCAGCCCTGGCTGGCAGTGGTGGGCAGGATCTGGCCTGTAGCCTCCCCTGGCTGAGGGGCTGGGGATGTTCAAGGATCTGGGAATGCTCAAGGTGGCCAGGGATGCTGCAGGAGGGAGGCACTGAGGATGCTGGAGGTGGCTGGGGATTCTTGAGGCACTGGGGATTCTCAAGGTGGAGCCAGGGATGCTGGGGGAGGGTGGGGATGCTGAAGGCCCTGGGGGTGCTGGAGATGCTCAAGGGGGACAGGGATCCTGGGGAAGGCTGAGGATGCTGGAGGAACTGGAGCTGGAAATGCTTGAGATGCTGGTGGTTCTTGAGGAGCCAGGGATGCTGGAGGTTGTGGGGATGCATAAAGAGGCTGGAGGTACTTGAGGTTGAGGATGCTCAAGGATGCTGGAGATCCTTGAGGTGCTGGGGATGATCGAGGTGGCATGGGATCGAGATGGAAAGGGGGAGGGAAGGAGAGGGAAGGGGAGGGGAGGTTTGGGAAGGGAAGGTTTGGGAAGGGAAGGTTTGGGAAGGTTTGGGAAGGTTTGGGAAGGTTCGGGAAGGGAAGGTTCGGGAAGGTTTGGGAAGGGAAGGTTCAGGAAGGGAAGGTTCAGGAAGGGAAGGGAAGGTTCGGGAAGGTTCGGGAAGGTTTGGGAAGGGAAGGTTCGGGAAGGTTCGGGAAGGTTCGGGAAGGGAAGGTTCGGGAAGGGAAGGTTTGGGAAGGGAAGGTTCGGGAAGGTTCGGGAAGGTTCGGGAAGGGAAGGTTCGGGAAGGGAAGGGAAGGTTCAGGAAGGGAAGGTTCAGGAAGGGAAGGGAAGGTTCGGGAAGGTTCGGGAAGGTTAGGAAAGGGAAGGTTCGGGAAGGTTCGGGAAGGTTCGGGAAGGTTTGGGAAGGGAAGGTTCGGGAAGGTTCGGGAAGGGAAGGTTCGGGAAGGGAAGGTTCGGGAAGGGAAGGTTCGGGAAGGTTCGGGAAGGTTCGGGAAGGTTCGGGAAGGGAAGGTTCGGGAAGGTTCGGGAAGGTTCGGGAAGGGAAGGTTCGGGAAGGTTCGGGAAGGTTCGGGAAGGGAAGGTTCGGGAAGGGAAGGGAAGGTTCGGGAAGGGAAGGTTCGGGAAGGGAAGGGAAGGGAAGGGAAGGGAAGGTTCGGGAAGGGAAGGGAAGGAAGGAAGGGAAGGGAAGGGAAAGGAAGGAAGGGAAGGGAAGGGAAGGGAAGGGAAGGGAAGGGAAGGGAAGGGAAGGGAAGGGAAGGGAAGGGAAGAAATTGAGCATAGTGCTAGAGCAGGGTGTTTGTGTGTGGTTTTTTTTTTTTTTTTAAGTTGCTAGCTGGGTTTTTCCGCAGCAGGAAATTTTGAGAGGTTTGTGGCAGGTCCTGGCGCATGGGGCTGGATCTCGCATGGAGCAAAGGGCAAATCCCCAGGGCAATTGGCCACATCCCACCGTGGGGTGCTGCAACATGCTCTGGCCAAGTGCCTGGAGGGAGTCAGGGATTAATAATCTGGATGGAGAGAAACTGTGGTCATTAGAAGCTCATTTGGAAGTAAAGGGGATTGGAAACAACATGAGGCTCTCGGCACTTCCTTGGCTGCACAGGGAAATAACATTCAGCCACAGGGGCTGGAGACAGCTGGAGCCATCGCTCCAGGCAGGGAGCCCAATTTCATTCCCCTGGTCTCTCTCTCCCACCACTGAGTCACTGCACACTAACACTGCTCAGGACATTTCAAGGCAAACTTCAGTTTCAAGTATTTTCCCATACAGAAGTGCCTTGGTTTCTTTTGTTGTTGTTGTTCTTGTTCTTGTTGATGTTTAATTAAAAAATTAAAAACCCTGTCTTCTTCCTTCCAGAAAAAGTTGGGTGTTTGGCCTTTTTGGCCACAGCAGGGGAAACTTTCCAGTGTGATTTTCCTTTCCTCTCCTCTTTGGAGCTAAAACTCTCCTGAATAAACAAGAATCTGTGCTGATTAATGGAAGAGAAGGGCCTGTTTCCCACTTTCCCACTTTGTCATGCTTAGGAAAATCGCAGAATTACTGAAATTTGCAGAAAACAATTGGCTTCAGGCCAAGGGAAAGTTTTAACTCTCAAGGCTTGAAATTTTATGTGTTCAAGGTTTCCTTGACATTTTTCACTGGGGGAGAGGGGGAGGGAGAGAATCGCTTTCCTTGAATTTCCTAATTCTTCACTTGAGAAAGGTGGAGAATAAAAAATTCCAAGTTTCAGGGAGAAAAACACAAACAGCAAGAGGCAGAATGTGAATTTTGGCCTGGATGGAAAATGATACAGGCTGGAAAATATTCCCACCCACATTTTTACAGCCTTAAAGTGAGATCCTTTTATTTTTTTTCCCCCCTTGTATAGAGTCCAGCATGAAGTAACACTATCCAGCCTCGTGATCCCATGGCATGCCCCAGGAATTTGTAAGCAATGTTGTATTTGCCGGGTAAACAGGGGTCGGGACAGAGGGTAGGTCAGGGTCACGTGTGTCCAGAGCCACTGGAGAGCAGCTCCTGCCACTTTTGAGAAGGGAGGGCAAGCCCCCACCACCCTGACTCTCCGTCCTGGAACTCCAGGCATGTCTTGGATCCACCAAAAGTTTGGAATTGTGTTTCCAAGGCAACCAAAACATGTTGTTTTTTCCTGTTGTCCAAAAAAAAAAAAAAAAAAAAAAAAAAAAGTGAAATTAGAGGGAAAAAAAAAAAAGGAAAATGAATTGAACCAAAGGAGGAAATTCTAAGAAAATGAAATCAGATGGAAAACTGGTAGTCGGGTCCCTCTCTCCATCCCTCCCTGAGGAACGTTGGATGGACAAGGGTAGAGAAGATGCTCATGGTTGTCTCTGAGCACACCAGGGCCACCTGTTCCCAGCCGAGGCTATTCCTGAACTGCTGCCCCATGCCCAGACCAGGAGTGGCTCCATCCCAGAATAGAGCCACCATGGTGGATATTTTGGGTTGCGTCCCTGCAGAGTTAAATGTGTCTCCAGCATCCCAGAGGCTCCATCCCTGCAACCCAAACACATCTTGCTCCTGCCCCAAAGCCCCAATATTTTGGTCCTTGCTCCATTTCCATCCATTTTTATCCCCACCTTCCCTGGCTTTACAGCTGCTCAATCAGTAGCGTTGCTTTCCTTCCCCACGTTCAACTGGCTCTGAGGCTGAGCAGTGTGTGGAGACATCCTGGTTTGGAAATGCCCATGGATGAGTAGGGAGGAAGGCTCAGAATGGCTCAGCACCCCAGCGCAGGGCTCATTGGCAAGTCAAGACAACTGGATTGCAAATCCCAGGAATTTTTTGGCACTCTGCTTTCTTGTTTATGGCTGCTTGCAGGGTATAATCCCTGCTGTCCTCCTCTTCTATGCCAGGTATTTGCTGGCAGCACTGCCAGGAGAGCTCCAAGCCTGCAGTGATTCCCTGCCCTGCCATGGAGCTGCCTCCAGGAGAGTGCAAGAGACAATGCAGGAGAGTCCACTCTGGCTTTGCAAGGTCCAGAAGGGAGAACCCATGGAAAAGAGGGACAGGTGTGTCATGGCTGCAGTGGAGTTTAGGAGGCAGCTGGTGGCTTTGTGGGCAGAGGAACAGGAGGGAGAAGGAATGGATGGTTCTCTTGGGACTGTGACACCATGGGCTGGCTTGGGAGGCTGAGCTTGGAGAACGCTTGGAGAAAGCAAGACAGACACCACATCACACCCCCTTTCCTCTTGCTTGCAGTCAGGAGAACCAGTCCCAACCTTCCCAAACCACATGCTCTTCATGGTCCACCAAGCACCATCCCCACTGCCGTGGTCTGAAGGCCACCTCCAGTCTGTGGTCCATCTCCACTCCTAGTGCCCTGGGAGATTGGTGGCAGGTGGGAGAGCACTGAAAACAACCCTGAAGTTGTAGCATCTCCAGCTCCACAACCTGTCCTGGCTTCAGCACTGGGGATCCTTGGGGGTAGAACTAGGGATCCACAGCACAAGTACTTAAGGATGGAATTCTGAGCACACAGGCTCCTTTTGTACTGTGCATCCCTGTTGCTGCCTCCCCACACACAGAGAACCAAGTATTGCACAACCAAAGCACAACTGCATCTCCCTAGCTGTCACATCTTGCTTGTGGACCAGGGAACAAAATCCTGGGATGACAAAGCAGGAGCACGCCAGGGTGAGCTCTACCACCATAAAGCAGTCTGGAGAAGACAAGGCTTCAGGGTCACCTTACTGTGTAGCCTTCCAGTGCCTAAAGGGGTTCCAGGAGAGCTGGAGAGAGACTTCGGACAAGGGCCCGCAGGGACAGGACAAGGGACAACAGCTTCCCACTGACAAAGGGCAGGATTAGATGGCACATTGGGAAGCAATTCCTCCCTGCGAGGGTGGTGAGGCCCTGACACAGACTGCCCAGAGAAGCTGCGGCAACCTGGAAGTGTCCAAGGCCAGGTTGCATGGGTCTTGAAGCAATCTGTTCTAGAGGAAGGTGTCCCTGCCCATGGCAGGGAGTAGGGCTGGATGAGCTTTAAAGTCCCTTCCAACTCAAACCACTCTGGGATTCTGTGACTCCCTCCTGCAGACAAGACTCTGCTGGGTCACCCTGGATGCTCCCCGGCCTTGACTTTCAGATCATGACTAGAAAGCGCTGGTTGGCCCCAACGTGCTGAGGCAGTCGCTGCCTCTTCCTGCAGGTTCTGCAACAAATTGCTGCTGCTTTGCTTTTGTGCAACCCCTGGAGCCTTTCCAGACGCTGGGGCAGGTAGGGAGGTATGGGAGCCTGCGCCGCTGAGCTGCCCAGGAATGCTGCTGGGTCAGCCCGCAGTCCCTCACCACGGCTTTGCTGTTGAGCCCCGTTCCCAGCACAGCAGGGCAGGAAGGTCCCACAGCACTCAGCCCCTCCCCAGGAGCAGAACCAAGGTGGATTTTGTGATACTTTATTTCATTTTATCCCATTCTTGAAGCACAGTTTCCCAGGGGTTGGGCAAAAGTCTCCTGCGTTCAGGCATTGTGCAAAAAATTCCACAAATTCTTTCAAAACTCCCCAGCTTTCTCAGCTTCCCTGGTATCTGGGGGTTTTACTATCCTCCAAAACCTGTGGAATGAGCAGCATTTCCCGGTGTTGAAACACTGACGTAACAGGGTGGTGAATCAGTGGGGATCTTTCTGCCCAAACTGTTGTATCCCTGTTATCGCTAAAGTTTTGCTATTTTAGTCCACAAAGCCCCCTACAATTCAGCCAGAGTAAATGGTGAGTAACTCCACCATATCCAATGTCAAACCTAGGAACTGGTGAGAACTGTATTAATGCAAAACTATTCTGGTTCCTGAGCCCCTGCTCCAAACAGCCCGGATGCCATGCAGTAATCCAAGCGATGTGTAACATTATAAAGTATATAAATAGCCTTGGCTGGGTGTGTCGGAGGGGCAGGGGGAATTAAAGCACACGTGTTTGCCTTGGAAAGATGAGCTGAAAGCCAGCAATGGGCCTGGGGCTTCAATTCACACTCAATCCTGGTTCTTGCCACGTTACAGACGCTAAAGTAGGTTGGCTTTGCTCAATGCCTTCAGCCTGCACTGCCTTTTCTGGGTCTGTGACACTCATCAAAGTGGGATGCTGGGTCCCTAACTGCTCATCCCATTTCCCTGCTGCACTCCAAGGATGGGTTTGTCTTCCCCAGATTTAGAGCTGCCTGCTGCCCTGAATCCAACTCCTCACCTAGCATCAGCCTCACATTCTCCCAGCTTTTCCAAGAACATGCTGACGTTGCTGCAGATTGAGGGCCAGAGGCCACGGAGCCACCAAAACAAGGACAAGCGAGTCCCCAGATGCCGTGGCCTGACATGGGGAGATTCTTGGAGGTGATGGGAGAGCACAGCAGCCCCTAGGTGTCGGCAGCCTTGCCACCGGACGGTCGAGTCCCACCTCCTCCAGGGTGAATGAACTCCAGCGCTGGAGTTTGGAGTGGACACTATGTCCACATTCTTCAGCTCAGGGTCGGGAATGTCAGTTGCTGTTCCGACACCAGGGGCTTGCATTCCTCCCCGATGCTGTTCCCAAAAAATGCCGGCCCAGAAGGGTGCCGGGGAGAGATGCCGCTCGGTCTGGGGGGATGAGGGGAGACGTATTAAGCCCGCAGAAAAGCCCTTCCTGAGCTGGCAGAGCAGGGTAGGGTTAGCATGTGTGTGCTGGCGTGTGTTTACTAAACACTGCTCCCAGCGAGAGGGAATGGCAAGAATTCAGCCCCTCACTCCCCACCAAACCCCAAGGACAGACAGGCGGCAGGCGGACCAGGGGAATTCGCTCCTCCAGCCTGTTGCCATGGCTGCATATTTCTGAGACCCAAGCAGCAAAAAAAAAAAATAAAAGAAGAAAACCAAAACATTTCATTGGGAGGGAAGAAAAATAGGAGGGGAAAAAATGCAGAAGAGTAATGAGAAGGACGAGTGAGTCCAAGAAATTTATTAGATCATCCTTAGAAACTGGTGTCTGAGGAGTTCTCTGTAGCTCAGGTTGTTCCAATATTTATTGTGTGTTATTTAAACCATGACTCCTGGCACCAGCTGGGGCTCCACAGCTCTGCATGCTGTTCAGGAACGTTGGGAAAAGCTGGTCCCGGGCTCCAGGACTGCTTGAGAGGGGCTGGAAGAAAACATCCCTGTTGGCTGCTAGAAGGATGGCAGCAAGCAGGACCCTGTAAGCAGGACCCAATACGGAGCGGGCAAACAGCAGTGTGGGATATAAACTTGTATTTTATAGGATCAAATCCTTGGAGGGCCTGAGTGAGGACAGACCAGGGCTGGCTCAAGCATGAGAATGGAGTTCCTTGAGCGACGGTGAGATGCACCCCTGCAGGCAGGGATCCTGGATCCTTTGATCCTGGAGGTATTTGTTGATATCAATGTACTGGGTATTTAAAGTCACTCCGTCGGCAGTTCTTTATGAGCAGGTTTCAGCACGAGGACCGTGAGGCAGTTTGTGTGTTTTGTGTCTGTGACACCCTGGAAAAGCATCCCTTCCTTGTTCAGAGGCAGGACATGGCATCGGGAGCCTGGAGCTCCCACTCTGGCCTGGGTGATGCAAGCCTGGTTTATGGATCCCTGTGGTACCAGCTGGGGTTCTCAGGGCAGCCACAGGCATCCAAATCCCAGCTGCATTAAACCCCAGCAATGATCTGGCACCTCTGCCTCCCATATCTCCTGGCAGGAATCTGGATCTGCAGCAATGTTTGTTCTCTTGTGGGATTCCCAATGTTAACTACAAGATGTGGAATGATGGTGCCACAGTCTCTGCTCCATGCCAGGTGTGCCAGGGTTGGCTGACCATATGCAAGAGTTGCTCTGGGGCTGGGTACCCGTGGGAGCAATTTCCTGAGGGATGAAATCAGAGAATCAGAGTTACAGGATGATTTGGGTTGGAAGGGACCCAAAAGATCATCTCGTTCCAACCTCCTGCCATGGGCAGGGACACCTTCCATTACCCCAGGTTGCTCCAAGCCCCGTCCAACCTGGCTTTGGACACTTCCAGGAATGAGGCAGAAGCTTCTCTTCCTTCCAGGGAAGAATTCCTTTCCAACATCCTATCTAACCCTGTCGTCTGTCAGTGGGAACCCATTGCCCTTTGTCCTGTCCCTGGAAGCCCTTGTCCAAAGTCCCTCTCCAGTTGTCCTGGAGCCCCTTTAAGCTCTCTCGGGTGATCCCGGATCCTTCCCTTCTCCAGGATAAGCCACTTCCGCTGTCGCTCTCCCGCGCCCACAGCGACACCTGGCGGCCGGGCCGGGCTCCGCACATCCCGGGGAGGCTGGAGCGTGTCCAGGGAAAAGAATGGAGCTGGGGAAGACGTTGGAACAGCAGGAGCGGCTGAGGGAGCTGGGGGGACCTTCTCGCTCTCTGCAACTCCCTGACAGGAGGAGGGAACCGGGTGGGGGGAGGGGTGAGTGTCGGGCTCTGCTCCCAGGCAGTAAGGGACAGGATGAGAGGAAACAGCCTCAGGTTGTGCCAGGGAAAGTTCAGGTTGGACATAGGGAAAATTCCTATCCCAAAAGGGTTGTCCAGCCCTGGCAGAGCTGCCCAGGGCAGTGGTGGAGTCCCCATCCCTCGAGGGATTTAAAAGCCGTGTGGATGTGGCACCTGGGGACATGGGTTACTGGTGGCCTTGGCAGTGATGGGAGGAATGTTCAACTCAGTGGCCTTCTAGAGCTTTTCCAACCTTAATGACTCTATGATTCCATCTTTAAAATTGCATTTAGTTACCGATTCCCCATGTTGGAGCACAGCTGTGATGTTTTCCAGCCAAGTGCTTTTCCCCATGATTCCTTAAGGGGCTTTTCTCTCTGGCTGGCTTCATTCTGCACACAGTAACGAGTCTTTAATGACAACCCCATTGCATGTGTGGGACAAAGCTTATAAATGAGGGATAGGGAATCTGTTGCCCTCTCCAGGAGGGATTACGAGCACAAGCGAAATGCCAATATCACCAAACTAAAAGTAGTTTAGAAACTGAACTGCATGGCTGTAAACTGTCCATATGGCTTTCACCCCATAAAAACGCCTGTGGTTGGTATTCCAAGAGCTGCCTTTTGCTGTTTGTGGTGTTCAAGAGATGTTAAGCAGCACAAAGCTCCTTTCCACCTGACCTAATCCTCACCCTGTCCCAGGTGGAGATGCCTCCAGTAGGAAATAGGAGATGGAGTTAACTGCTGTGACCCATCAGTGTCCAGCCCTGTCACCCACAGCTCAAGAAAATGCTGAAATAAGACCCGTGGAAGCAGTTCATTGTCAGGTTTCTGCTTTACAGGGAAAAGCCAAGGAAACACAGCTTATTTTGCTCATGAAAGAGAAATGGCTGAGCACAGTGATCACAAAGCAAGAAAATTCCCCAGGATTTTTGGCACATCAATGACAAAGTTTTAATCAGCTGGTGCAAGGGTGTGAGGATCCTGCAGCCGTCATCCAAACCAGGGCAAGATCTGGCCCATGCAAGTTCCTGCTGACAGGATCCCTTCTTGCTGGCTCTGGGGCTTTGAAGGGTTTCCCACCACTGAAATCCACATGGGAATACTGGGTATTTTATGGAAAGCATTTAAAAATATTTAGGCTCTTTTGAAAGAAGGAGTTTTCATTAAATTTTGGGTATACTTGGATTCATGTGGTGGGAGCTGCTGGAGAACAAATGGTCCGGCTGGGACTATGAAAGGACCCAGGAATGGTTCGATGGGAGGAAGCCAGGTTGCCTTTCCACAGCCTTTTTCCTCACCCTAACCTCAATTTCAAGATGAGGATCAATGAAAACACAGTAGCCCTGACAGAACAGAATAGAGTCAAAAGCATGAAGCATTTTAACGAGGAAAAAACATCCTGCTAAGTCTTTTGGTTTATTGGTGTTGAGCCCATTCCAAGCTCAGAGAAAAGGACTCTGAATCTATTAAAATAGTTGGCTTGTGGGATCTGCAGTGTAAGCATGATTAAAATCCACCTATTTTTATGTATATGAGAATATATCAGCCACAGGAATCTGTTTTTTTTTTTTTTTTTTTTTTCAGAAGTAAGACATATTTATCTTCAATAAAAGTGTCCATGTGAGCTTAGGGTGTAACAGCATTGCCCAGTCCTGGGAAGAGACTGGTACATGGGTTTGTTCCTTCTCAGCCCCATTGTTGGCTGGTGCTGGTGACATTCCAAGAGCTGTAATGCTACTTGGACAAAAAAGAGGAGACAAGAGTTAGATTGCAGCCTGAAGTTCAGGTTCACTGCTTCCCAGAACAATCTAAGCCCTGAGAGGAATGGGAGAATCCCGCTCTTTCCTGCTTCCAGCTGGCTGGATCCAGGAGTTCCACACCTTTTCTGTAGAGGGTGAGGGATTTGGTCAGTACTTCTTTCTGGTTATCATTTATCCCAATGAAAATGGGGATTTTAATACTTTCTCAGATAGCAAATCACAAATATTTTCCACTTTTTGGGCAAACACTCCAACTGTGCTTTGGTGAAGGAAGGATGGAATACAGTGACTCCTACATCAAATTATCTCCATTCCCACATTATGTGTGGGCTCCAAAAAGCCCTGGTAAACCATAAACCAGATCAAACTGCCAGAGCACAGGGAAACACTTGCATAAGTGACCTGTAAAACACAACTACATTAGTTTAAAGCAGCTGCTCCATTGGCTTCCCAAGGGAAAAGGGGACACCACAGACTGAGCTCCCTGAGGATGGGTGCTGTCTTTGGAGTCACTGCTGTCTTTGGAGTCACTGGAGCGTGGAACTACAGTGCAAAGTCTGTTGTTTCACCAGAGAGGTAAGAAATCCCCTGGAGACAAATCTCGAAGGATCATTCACACTGAAAAGCCAACAAAAGACCAAGCAGGAGACCTGGGAGCAGGTTGAGGTGCCTGTTTGCCCTCTCTACTCCCTCCAACAGGTATCTTTCCAATTCTCCCTCAATTTTGTCATCGAGAAAGGTTTTGTTTGTAATTTTGTGTCCTGATACCAAGTCTCACCTTAGCATTAAGCTCTGATTGAGTGCAGAACAAAATGTAACAGCAGAACAAAATGTAACATTACAAGCCTTGTTGTGCAATCCATGGCCCCACATCCTGGTATCCACTGGCAAGGAAAGCACTTCCAATGACACACACGCCAGCCAGCATCCCCCGGGTGTCCTGGGGAGGGAGGAGGTGGGACAGCCAGCCCCCAAACACAATTTGTTTCATATTTAGCAATATTGTGGCATGCACACTCCCCTTATAAGGGAAGTGTGGAATGGCATGTGCCTTCCCAACCACATGCTGAAACCGTATTCCAAGGCTCTGCTCTCCTCCAGCCTCCCGTGCTTAATGCCACAGCAGCTCCAGCCAGCTTCATGTTCCCAGGATGTTTTTTCCATTAAATGCTGCATTTCCTGGAACTTGTGCACAGTATTTCCCTCTGCTGCTCTGTGAGTGACTTTTCCTCCCTGTATATCCCAGCCAACTCTGCAGTGATGGAGCAGCTGGCCCTTCCTTCCCCAGGGCAGCTTTGGGGACCTGTGTGCACAATTAGGAATTAAATAAAGGAAAAATAGAAGTCTGATGCAAAGAGGAGCAGGTTGGAAGTCTGAAGGTTTTTATCTTTGCCTCAGTGCTATTCCAGAAACAGGGGGACACCAGACTTCCCTGTGCCTCCTCTTTATGGGTGATGAGACGGGATAAAAAGAGTGTGTGAGAAGGTCGGCATGTTTTAAACTTTGAAGTTTCAGCTCTTCCCTGCCCTGGAAGACTCCATGGGTCGTTGCTAATCTGAGGGAAGCCATCTGTCTATTTATATGAGTCGTTCTTCTCCTTGGACTATGGGAAAAGGGATGGCAAAATTAGAGATGTACAAGAAAACAAGCAGCAAGCCCCCCCAGTCTGCCCCATTCAGTGAGGAGAACTGGAAACCCTGGGGCACCCTGCTCCATGAAAGACAGAAGTGGGAAACACTTTAGGAAATGGTGGGAGGTAAAACAGAGCAAATGGAGGGGATTATCTCTACTCAGAGGTGTGGGGACACATCATTGCCCAGGGAAAGGGGTAAATAAATACAAAAAAAGGGGGAATGCTAAATGATACTAAATAATAAAGGAGTCAATCAATACTAAATAGCTTAGGTGCTTTCACAGGCTCAGCTGTGACATCTTTTTCTAGGTCTGCTAAATCCAAAATCCCCTTTGCCCATTTCTAACTGTTGTCCACAAGTAAAGGCAAAGCTCCAGAGCATTTCTGTGGAGAAGCCTTGTGGGCAAGAGATCCTTGTGCAAGTGATGAGCTGAAGGCTCCTGGGTCATGGAACCAAGGTGCAGTTGTGTTGGAAGCCATCCAAGCACTGAGGTCACCTGGTACTTGTAAAGGAGAGAAGCTGTTTGAAGGCAAAAATGTTGGAAGACTGATTGGAAGAGGCAGAAGGACTTCCTTCCTGTGTCTGCGTGAAGGGGTCAGCTTTCCTCTCCAGGGAATGCTGCAGTTATTTACAATCCTAAAGAGGAGGTGGGGAAAGCCCCCTCGTATCGCAGTGGTGTGTGTGAGCGAGTCTGGACATGGAGCAGTCATTCCCAAAGCCCTGTCTCCCATCCCCCAGCACCCAACATCCCTGTATCATGTGTCTTCCGTGAGGTCCTCATGTATCAAATTCCTACCAGTGCCATTGATTGTCAGCTATTTGCTTTTACAGGTTTGTTTTTCATCCAGAAATGAATTGTAGCTCTTCCATCCCTCCTGGGACCCGGCGGTCGTAAGTGCTGATACAGTCAGGCTGGGAGCACCCGCAGTGATGCATCCCAGGGCCTATCCAAGCAAAACTTTTCCATGTGAGCGTTGTGAGTTCACAGCTATTGCCAGCAGCTTGCCATGGAGAGACTTCATGTATCCTCTTGCAATATAAACTTCCCCAGAATGGTTTTGAAAGACTGTGAACTCAATCCTGCTAAAAATAGTCTCTGCAGCCAAAAAAAATCAACAGAATATCTTCAGGGTTTGAGCTGGCCAGTGAGTTGCATTTTTCACCTTTTTCCAATGAGATGTTTCTTGACATCCATGAAACCTTCATTTGGCTTCTAAGCCCCCCAATTATCCTTGCAGACTGCATTTTAATTATAGCTTCAGGGCTCAGCAAGCAATCAAACTCATGGGCGTGAGGGAGCAGCCACCCCAGCCAGGCCTTTAGATCTCTGTCAGGCTGGCAACCACGGCCCAAGAATGTGTTTATTTGCCTTTGGTTTATGTGGTTTTGGTGACCTTTTGTTAAAATCAGCCAGTGGCTTCCAGGAGGCAGAGTTACATACTCGCTGAAAATGAATGGCAGGAAAATAATCCCACACGGGTCCTTCTGCTGAACGTCACGTTTGTGCTGAATATCGTGTTCCTGCGCCCAAGGCAGGGATGGTCAAGGTTAAGGTTAAAGTCATGTTAACCACAGTGCCTGCATGGATACTTCTCTCCCTTGTTCCTCATGAAGACAGAAATGGGTTTGGGGAAAATGAGGTGCAGTGGAAAATGGAAAGCAGAAAATGGAACGCCCACATGGGGTTTTCTGTGGGTCTTGCTACCATTAAAGACTGTCACAGCTGAGGAGCATCCACATTTCCCTGTTTCTTCTGCCAAGTCTTTGACAAACCCATGGAAAAAAAAGAGCTGTTTATCTCCTGCCTGGTGCCTACACCATTTTGGGCTCGCTGGGCTCGTCCTACCTCCAGAGAGCAAGAGTAACTCCTTGCTGTTCCCTCAATGCACTCATTGGGAGTGAAGCGGGGATCTGTCCAAGTGGTGGATTCATGCTGGCAGTGTCTCCCCATGTCAGCTGCCTGTCAGCTCACCTGAAAACGGCATCAACATTTTGCTTGGTCTTTGTCTGATGGGCCTCGGTCTTGGTTTTGATCACATCAGACACCAACATTGTCTGCCTGTCCACGAGTCCCTCACTGAGGTGGATCAGGAGCCAGCTGGAGTCTGAGCTTCAGGCTGTGCCTGCGGGGCAAACAAACACAGATGCCCAGACGCTGGGTTTGGGGGCTGAGGAAATGGCCTGTGGACAAGCTGTGGTGTGGAAGGCTCTCTCTCAGCAACCAGTACTAGTAGGGCAGGCTGGGCCACATCCACCCAACCCCAGACTTGCACATAACTTCCCACTCCATTGCAGGTTGATATTTTATTTTTTTACACCTCACGCTGTTAAGGAAGTGGTGGTTATTGTGGGGAGATGTGTGAGCGATTTCTCTTTCATCACCGTGATTACAAATGCAGAACTTCCCACACACTTTCTCCATTCTTAGGATTACGAGCTGAAAGACTCACTGATTAAACCTCTCCATGGTTAATTATCCTGCATGTCCTGCTGTCATGGTGTCCCACGGACGGACGGAATTCCTGCTGGCAGGTCAGGAGGGAGCACGTAATTTAAAGCTATTAAGTGATTTAATGGTCATAAATGAATATTGTGACGCTTCTGCTGAAAACCTCAATCAAGCAAGGCAGCCCCCCATGACGGATTTGCTGACAGCAAAACTGTCACTGCTCTCTAGACGAGCTGGAGAGCAGCCAGGTGTGACAGCAGGTAGGAAGGTGATGATGGAGGCAGCTCCTCAGCCTGGAGGAGAGAGGAATGAGGCGTTTTTAGGTCAGTAGCCAGCTCAGAAAAACAAAATCCACTTCCCTAGCTGTTCGGAACAGAGGCTTTTGTGTTTCAGGGGAAAGGCGGACATCTTGAAAAAGAGGGCTTGCGCCAAACTGCCACAGAAATCCTTACTTTTGAAATTCTGCATAGCAGAGGATTTCGGGAAAAGGTCAGGAATGTTTGTATAGGAGATTCAAAGTCTCACGCTGGAATTTAATGTTGTTTTCATCATTGGGCTTGATTATTCTTGCATTCTTTTAAAATATATCAGCTGTGAGGCAGCCCTGCTGCTGGCATTCCATACTGTAAGAGAACAGGAGATGTGTTTACAGTTTAGATTTTACTTCAGGATCATGACAGGCAAAATGGCTTGGCTGGGGTTGAAATCGCCATCCTCTGTGGACCAAAGGCTCTTTGGTACAGTGAAATGAAACACTGCTGCTTCTTAGCTTTGACAGTACTGTAAGATAAAAAAGTAGATTAAAATGTTAAATAGAACATTGGTATGTTTTATATACTTATAAAATGTGTATCTAAAATACTTTTTTTTTTTCGTTTTAAAATTATTACCAAAAAAGGACATCTTCTTCAACTAAAATGCTGGTATTCTAGCAGGATTTCCATTTGGGAAGCCTTTTGAGCAGTGTGTTGGGTTCTGGGTAGCAGGGGGCTACAAGGGTGGCTTTGAGAAGCTGCTGGAAGCTTCCCCTGTGTCCAATGCAGACAATGCCAGCTGGCTCTAAAGTGGACTTCTCATTATCCTATTGATCTCATTGGTAATAAATTTCATACATTTCCCCAAACTGGGTCTGTTTTGCCCATGACGGTAATAGCTGAGTGATCTCCCTGTCCTTAGCTCGACTCATAAGCCCTTCATTACATTTTCTCTCCCCTGTCTGGCTGAGGAGGGCTCTGGTGGGCATCAGGTGTCCTACCAGAATTGACCCACCACAATCACTTATTCCAGGATTATCTTTTCTGGGATGTTTTGGCAGAGCATTTCCAGCCACATGGGTCTGACCCCCCTGGCCCATCATGGATGGATGGCCAGGGCAGGCTGTGGTGGATGGCCAGGGCAGGCTGTGGGGCTGGGAGGGTTCAGGATGGAGCAGTGACAGTCAAGGGGGAACGTAGGGACATGTAGGGGGGCTCAGGAGGAGTATAAGGCAATTCGGTGGCAGCCTGGGGTGCAGCACCCACTCTTGCCAGCCTTCCATTGGGATGGGGTCAGAGACCATGAGGGACCTGGAAAAGGCCCTTGGAGTGCTGGTAACAGAGGCTGGTCACAAGCCCAGGTGCACCTATGTGGGCAAAGAGGCCTAGAGCTGTGTCACAACCAGTGTGGGTGCAGGCCCAGGGCAGGGATAGTCCCCCTGTGCTGGCACTGCTGAGGCATCTCCAGTGCTGTGTCCAGTTCTGGACCCTTCAGTTCAGGAAGGGCTTTGAGGGGCTAGAGCATGTGCAGGGAAGGGAACGGAGCTGGGAAGGGGTTGGAGCAGCAGGAGCGGCTGAGGGAGCTGGGGGGGGGCTCAGCCTGGAGAAAAGGAGGCTCAGGGGGGACCTTCTGACTCTGCAACTCCCTGACAGGAGGGCGCAGCTGGGGGGGGGTAGGGGGGTCGAGCTCTGCTCCCAAGGAACAAGGGACAGGAGAGGGAATGGTCTCCAGCTGTGCCAGAGTAAGATCAAGTGGGACATCAGGAAGAATTTCTTCCTGGAAAGAGTGGTCAGGCATTGGTAGGGGCTACTCCGGGAGGTGGTGGAGTCCCCATCCCTGGAGGTGTCCGAGGGAGGACTGGACGTGGCACTCAGTGCTCTGGGCTGGATGACAAAGTGGGAATCGGGCGCAAGTTGGACTCGATGACCTCAGAGATTCATTCCGATCTCAGTGGCTCTGTGACTGGCAGGAACCGCAGGACCTTCCTCCTCCTCTTCCTCCCGGCCCCGGGCAGGATGCGGGAAGAGGCGGGAAGAGCCGTGAGGGGATCCCGCCCTCCCCGCGCTGAGGGGGCGCCGGCGGCGGTGGCGGGAGCGGCGCGTGCGCGGGGCGGGGCCTGGCGGCGGCCGCGCCGTGTGAGGGTCCGGCGGGGGTCCTGCCCGCGTCCCCCGCGTCCCCCGGCCCTCCCTCCTTCCCCTCCCTCCGTCCCTCCGTCCCCGCCGAGCGATGGGGCCGCGGTGCCGGGAGCCCGGCGGGGGGCGGCGGGGCCGGCCCCGTGAGGCGGTGGGGGAGGCGGGCGCGGGGCCGTGGCGGTGCCGGTGGGTGCGGGGCCCGCGCCGCCATCTCCTCCGCCTGTTGCTACCGCCGCTGCTGCTTCTGCTGCTGCTGCCCGTCCAGGGCCAGCCCGGCCTGCACGCCCCGGACTGGCCCCCCGGTGGCCCCGGGCCCAGCCTCAGCATCTACCTGAGCGAGGAGGAGGTGCGGCAGCTGATCGGTGAGTGCGGCCGGGGGCTCCGCGGGCTGAGGTGTTGGGCAGGGTCCGGGCGCTCAGCCGGGGCTGAGAGGCTTCTGTGGGGTTGGGGTGGAAGTTTTTAGAGGCTTTAGGATGGGAGGCTGTGAGGATGGTGGGGTTCAGCAGGAGGAGGGGAGGGTGGCTGTGGGGTCCGTGAGGCAGTGGGGTTGTCTGTGGGGCTAGTTGGAGGGAGGCAGGTTTGGGATGCAGGGGAGGATGGAGAGTGCTGCGAGCGTGGATGAGGGACCTGGCGCTCAGGAGAGGATGGGGGGCCGCGGGCTGTGGTGGGGATGGGTGAATCCAGGGATCTGCGTAGGTCCTGTAGGATTGGCTGTGAGCGGGGATGAAGGACCTGGGCTCAGGAGAGAATGGGGGGCTATGGGAGTGGGGTGGGGTTGGTGGGGGCCAGCAGGATGGGGGTGGCTGTGGGGGTCCGGGAGGCAATGGTGGGGGTCAGCAAGACCGGGGAGATGGCTTAGGAGAGGATGGGGAGCTGTGGGACTGTGGTGGGGATGGGTGATTCCAGGGGCCTGCATGGGTTTTGTAGGACTGGGGGAGCAGGGGGCCGTCGGGAGAATGGAGGAGTTGGAGGGCTCGGGAAGGAGACTCTGTGCTGGTCAGGGCTTCACCCTGAGGGTGAGGGGCTCCTTCGGTTGGAACATCCCGTGGGAGCAGAGTAAGCCTTGGGAGAGGTGAGCTCGGGTCCGGGATTTTATTAGCCAGGCGAGTGACATGCAGAGGACAGAGAGGAGACCTGGCAATAATTGGGTGCATGTGTGAAAGGAATCTTAATTTCTAGGCAGGCTAACATTGCTGCGCAGGGACTTGGAGGCAGTTCCTGAAGTCCCCCATCTGACCTGCTGTGGAAGGCTTTTGCAGGAGTTCTGTGCTTGAAGAACCTGTCTTAAACAAAGATTTGTTTTCTGTAGGCTTTGGCTTGCTCAGGCTCTTGTTTAGAGTTAGTGGCTGTTGGTGTCCCCAGTGATTTGTTTTTCCCAAGTGCCCTTTATCTCTGCAGGCTGGAAAACTAGCAGTGCAAGACTTTATTTGTGTCAAATGGACAAAATAAAAATATCTCCAGTTAATTTGCACCCTGTGAGCACATAACTGACCCAAGTCAGGGGATCTGGGGAGTGAAGAGCGCTGTAAACACTTTTCCCGCAGGGTGATCAGTGTCCAGCTGTCGTCATTTTTACAGGACCTGTGCTTTTTGCTGTCAGGTGCTTCTTTACAGATAGAGGATGAAAATGTCAGGCTTTCTGGTTAGCTGGGATTCTAAACAGGTAGTTAATCTTGAAAGTACTGACTGGTAAGGTTTGAGCTATCCTAAGCCCAGTGCCTGAAATCTGCGTGGTCTGGATTTGTTCAGGTTTCCTTGGCCCACTACAGTAATTATGCATCTTGAAGTAGCAGCTGAGCAGGGAGCATCTGCTGTTATTATTTTTTAAGTGAAATTTCATCCTGTAACCTCCCTTATAGGTGTCTGTTGTTAATGTGGCTGAAGGCACTTATTGCTCAACTTCTGTGGCTGGTTTATGTCATTTTAAGTATCTGACACAAGTGATCTGTTTTGCTTCTGTGACCCGAGAGACTTGGATAAATTGGAGTCTAATGTAGAGATAAACTGGCACTTCTTTCAGTTAGTGGGGTCAGATCATTAAAAATCTGTTGCAAACTAAACTTCCAGGAACTAAATTGTGTTGTTGGCACGAGCAGATTTAAATTTAGGAGTATCCTTTACGTTTGCTGTTGTAGGTGAGGTGAAGTTTAGTGAGACATCTAGAACAGGCAGTTAAATCAGCAGGACCTTTATATATTGCTCTGGCAGAAGAAAATCCAAAGGAACAGACAGTTTTGTTCCAGTTCTCCACACTTCAAAAAGCAAACCCAGCCATTTGATATGTTCCATTTTGTAGTATGTGATTGGGACTTAATACAACAATCAAGTTCATGATGTAAGGGCTTGTAGTGATGTGTGAACTTGCAAAGAGTAGGGAGGGGATTCAGCTTCTGGAACTTCCCCGGGAAAGGCTGTGGTTCAGCAGATGTTGAGCTAGTCAGTCACGGGGGATAGGAAGATGTGAAGCGAAGTGTTAACTTCAGTGAAGCTGTTAATAGAAACTGGATTCTTTCAGCTTTTGTCTCTAAACAAACTCCATCTCTGCTACTGTCTTGCTGTGGCTGAACAAAAACTCTCAGGACTTTCTGTTAGTGCTCATAAGCCCAAATGTTACATGGAGTTACTGCAGCCTGTGGTGTGTTCAGGCTTCTTAATATCATCCCTGTACATCTTCAGGGACTTGCTGCAGATTATTTATGGCTGCTGTTCTTTGTGGCATGGAGGCAGGACAGATACTGTGATTTATAGTGAAAACTGCCTGCTCCTTTCCTGTATGCTTAATGCCAGATTTCCACTGTTGGGCTGCGGGATTCTGGCCACGTGTCTGCCTTAGGAGGAATTGTTTTGAACTTCAGAACTTTATGTAGAGGAAAACTAGAGGAAACTGGCTTGTCTTGTTGTGTGATGTGGATTTTTGTTTCAAAACGCTGCAGAGTTCTCAGGGTGAAGGTAGGACTTGCTATCTGGCAGGCAGATGGTGTCTCCGACAGAAATATCTCTTGCCCTTCCCATGGAAAATGTTCCCAGCCATCCAGACTATAAGACTTTGGGAAAAGGAATCTCTGGTTTCCACACAGTTGAATGTGTCAGATTCCGCTCGCACCATGCAGGTTTCGGCGATAGATGGGATAAAGGTGGAAGGAGAGAGGAGTTAGTTGAGGGGACTTGGTTGAGACAACTCCAGCATGGTAGCAGGAGTCAGAGGTGTCTGGGTGAGAGCAGGGATGGGGTACAGGGCCAGGGAGAATTGAGAAGGAGGAAGAAAAGTGCTGTGAAGAGACACCCAGAGCACCACAACCTTTTTAGGGGTGTCAGTGAAGTCTCTCGGCACTGTGATCTGTAGCTTTTTGGAGCTGGTTCACAGAGCTGAAGTAAGTATTGTTACTTTTCTGGAGTGACTAACTGCAGGTGTGATAACACCACTTGATCTGTTCCCTTTTCTAGTGACTGCCCTGGGATGCTGAACATGCAGAGCCAGTGGTGTGAAGTTAGTGATGAGTTATTCAGCAGAAAGTCTCTACTTGATTTAGTGACTTCCATTCCAATTTTCCCATGAAATCAGAATGTGATTTGCCTCATGTTGAAATGCTCCATTGTTCTGCTTTTCACAGGATCCTGGGATGAAAAGGCCTGCATATCCCTGCTTTGCAGGCAGTGAGGTTCAGAGATTAAGGTAGAAAATATCCAGTATTGTTGGATAGCTAGCTTTCATAATTAAGGATTGGGTCTGGTCTGTTTAAAGCACACGTTGTTATTTGGCACTTGGAGCATTCCTGGTGTATCTCTTAGACCTTCACTGTGAGTTCCCAGCAGTTCTGCAGCTCAGCTTCACAGGAGACCTCAGGTTCTACCCTCTGATTACAAGGACCAGTATCAATAGCTGCCTTTGAAAACTTGGCTTAAACAGCTCTCGTGGCACTGCAGGTGGTTCTTTTGCAGCATTCATGGCAGGAACAAGGTGCTTAAACAGCAAAGACAATCCTTTCTGCCCTTGCAGGGTGTTTTTTTTTTGGAGACTGCATGGCTTTCAACTGTGAACTTGGTCTTTGGATAGCCCTCCTTGTCACATGGCTCTGAGCCATGTGGAGCCAGGTCTGACCTGAGTGTTAACTGAGACTTTAGTCCCATGAGGGGAAGATACTGCATTATCATGTAACTAAGGGTTATCACAGTGGATATGTACAGGGGGGCTAAATTAGAATTGCAGGGGTCAGAAGTCCTACAATGTTTGCATTGAGTTTCCAAATTTAGTATTCTCTGGCCTGGTTTCTTCTGAGTAATCACTGAATGCTGTCTGCTGTTGCTTTTATATTTGCACTTGCTTAATTGCAGAGTTAGATTAATTTGACACTGATGTCAGTTTTGTGTTCTAGAATTTCATTAGAAGCTGCTGTGCAGCTTACCAAAATGAGTTGTCTGGGTGTAAGATGCAAAACTGATGCAAAATTATTACAACAGCGTGTTGGTTGTGTTTTAAATTGTGCTGCTGACTCACAGGAGGGTTGAGGTTGGCAGAGACCTCTGGAGGTCATCTGATCCCACCTCCTGCCCAGGCAGGACCACCCAGAGCTGGTTGTCCAGCACCACATCAAGAAGCTTTTGGACATCTCTGAGTATGGAGACTCCACCACCTCTGTGGGCAACCTGTGTCAGTGCTTGGTTACCCTTGGTAGATCAGTTTTTCCTGATGTTCACACAGACCCTCCTGTGTTTCGGTTCGTGCTCATTGCCTCTGGTCCTGTCACTGGACTCCAGTGGGCAGAGCCTGTCTCCATCTTCTTTGCACATACCTTCAGATACTTACTTATGTTGCTGAGATCCCCCTGAGCCAGCTGTTCTTCAGGCTGAACAGCTCCAGCTTTCTCAGCCTCTCCTAATAGGAGAGGTTCTCCAGTCCCTTTAATCCTCTTTGCACCCTTCCCGGGATCTGCTCCAGTAACTCCTTGACTCTTGTGTTGGGGAACCCAGTGCTCCAGGGGTGACTGAGCAGAGCCCTGGGAAATTATAGGCCACATGCAATTTTGTATGTTAGAAATGGAGTCTAAACATCGTCTTACTGCAGCAGATGATCTTAATTAAAGATGTCTTCGTTTTATACTGTGACAGAACTTTTTTGATGGCACTGTTTCGGGGAGTTGGCCTTAGGAGTTCATGTCAAAAGTGCTTTATGGTACTTGCACTGAGGCTATAGTGACTGTAAATCCTATTGTTCCCTTGTTGCCTGGTTGTTATAAAAGGGAGCTGAAAGTATGTATTCCTTGTGATTCTTGAAAAGCTTCAGGGCCTTGTTAAAATCCTCCTTAGGCCTGTCTTGGGTACCATCGCAATCTGGAGCACCAGTGAGCCAGTGTTGTGCTCTGAGTGCTGCTGTTGTTAGCAGCACCCAAGATCATTTTCCATGGGGCAATGGGTAATTCACAGGTCCTGGAAAAAATACAGCCAAGAGCCTCTGTGGTTGCAGGAGGTTGAAGGAGGTGTCCTGCAAGGAGCAGATATTTGACTACCCCCGAGGTGTGGAACCAAGTGCCTATGTGATACATGACCTAGAACTCAGAATGTGTTTCTGCTGTGTGTGTATTCTTAAGTCTTCATTTTCTAGCTTGTAAGTGCTTGACTCTGAAGAACAGAAGCTTTTTGCATGCTATATGGAAAAATAAGTTTGGTGTCACTGTGGTCCACATACCTGTCTTTGCAGGAGTACAAAAGCCTACCTGGTAATGCTTCATGGTACCATTCAAAAGGGACTTAAAATGGAGATTTATGTAGGTGCACACCTGGATGGGAAGGGTATAAAACTAATCCTGACAGACACCATGCTCTGAAACAAAATTGAACTGCTGAAACTATTCTGATCTATCCCAGTGACAGAAAGTGCTGTTTTTAGGATAATGGTTCTTTTACCTCTCCCAGTAAAGCCCTTTGTCCTGATGACAGTCTGTGATGAGTGTGCAGTAGCTGGTGTTTTGGGTGATGTGATCCAGCCTGCTCTGGAGCAGGGGAGGCTGAGGCAGGCGGATGCTCAGGGGTGCAGCAGCAGCAGGTCAGGACAAGTTCCCTGTGGAGCTGAGCAGGCTGTGCTCATTATGGAGCCTCTCCGTGCTACCTGTCTGTCTGATTTACAGAGCACCACGACTCGTGTCCGTATTGAGGCTTATGAGAACAAGATGCATTTGGGGTTCCTCTGCCCCTTTCCATTCTTTTACCTCCCTTTTAGTTTGCAAAGTTCAAATAACTTGTGGAGAGCTGTTACTTTGAAGATATGTGCAGTCATCTGTACTCACTGCAGTATTTGTAATGCTTGCAGACCTGCAGCGGATTACACTTCAGGAAGCTTGAAATAACCTGTGGAAGGCCATTGGGAGTGACTCCAATGGAGGCAGGCCCTGGCCTGGGTCAGGATTGCTTTGAAATCATAATCTGTGTGATGCCATTAGGAGGGAAGTTCAGGAATTAAACTTCAGTCCTTGCCCGTGCTGATCTTCCCAACATTGCTGAGATGGGGGGTTGATCCTGCTTTAGCACACCAGCTGATGCTTTGGGATTTAAATTGCTAGGGGCTCCATTGAATCCTGCCTGGAGAAGGCTATTTCCTTATGCAAACTCGTGTTTGGGAGGGATTGCTGAGGCAGCTCTGTCTGCGCTCAGCCCTGGGAGGGAACAGCCATTTCAGCTCCCCAGAGGCCAAGGGCTGCCTAGTGATAAATGTTTGTGGCTCTTGGAACATTTATGTGTCAGGGACTTGGAAGAAACCCGACCTCTGGGACTGAAGGCTGGTCTGATTGGAGGGGGAAATTCCCAAACCTGCATTCCTCGCTGCTTTGACTTTACACCTGCGTTGGGTTTGGCCACATCCTATTTATCACGGTTGATTGTTTGGCCTCTTGGAATACTGCTCTGTTTCTCCCTCCAGGGCATGGACAGAATGGGAACAGAAAGGGAGAGGAGATGGAGGCACAACTCCCTGCACGCACGAGAAAAGCCAGCAGGAAGGACTCAGGATACTGGGAAGAAGGCAGGGGACCACAACTGCTCCTCAACACCACCTGGGTAGAGGGAAATACAGGATATAGGGTTTATGTTCATGAAAAGTCCCATTTTTCTGAGAGTGGGAGCTGTGGAGGCAGCTGTGCTGTACCGTCTGGGTACTTCAAAGGATGAAGCATTTGGGGAAGCCTTGTGTTTTTCTCCTTCCCTTGTGCTATTCAGAGCTGTGTTTGGATACTGGAAGAACTGAATTAATGAGACAGATTACAAATGTGTTGATTCATATTTGTGCTGAGCTCCAGCAAAATGGCTTGATGACTAATTCCTACCTGAAACTATCCAGACTGGAATATCATGGAGGCTCCCACTTCCCTCAGAGTGGGAGGGTGTTCAGTTAGAGTTACTCCTCTGTACCTTGGTGTGCAGAGTTTGAGTGGCACTCGAGCCAGAGCTCTCAGCTGGGAGAGCCAAGTACAGGGTGAAGTGCATTTAACGAGTTGTGCCTGATGAATGGATATTTTTTTTCTCCCTTTTTTCCCTTGGAATGGCAGCAGCACCAGCAAGCTCCCATGTGGGAATGAATGCTAACACTCTGTGCTGACGCCTCGTGGGGCACAAAGGCGCTGTGGCAGAGGCTTCAAACGCATTATTCCTCTTCCATCGCCACCTTTGTCCTTCTTCCAAGCGGATAACTCACATATTTGCACTGGCTTGTCCGGAGATCTGGGAGCAGAAGCAGCAGCATGAAACTAATGTGATGCTTTAGAATTTCACTGCCACTTACTGGGTGTTGAATAGCTGTAATTAAATTAACCAGTGTATTGATTTCAGCACACTGCTTGGAAAGGAGCAGAGCAGGAACACAGGCATGGGAGCTGCTACTCCAGGGGCTTGAAAAGCTGCAGGATATGTCAGCAACACCAGTGGAGCTGAGCTGGCTGATAAACTAAAGATGGTGATCCTCTCCAAACTACTTGGGCCTTTATGAAGTTGGTTGAAGGCTTTGTAGAGTAATTTCTATTAAAAGAAAAACACACTAAGCCGTGTGGGTGTAGAGGTGGCCACAGGAGCAAACAGACATGATGTAGTTTGTGTGGAGCTTGGTTTTGGGTTAAACACTCTGTGTCACTGGGATGGAAGTGTTCAAAACATCTCAGAAGAGGTAGAAGGTCCATTATCCCTGCAGCACAGAACTGGGAGCATGAGTTCCAAGGCTGAGAGATCTGAAGCACCTAGGGTGTGTCTATCTTTTCTAATAAATTTTTAATTTACTTGTACTCGTTTGGGTCCTGGTTACTGCAATAACCCTGACCCTTGGCAGGGACACTGTTCTGAAGATCTTGCCTGCAGGGATATCATGTGGGAATCAGCATGTGGGAGCATTACTGTAACTAAATGAAATAAAAATAAAATGGCAGAACTTCTGTGGGCAGGTGACACTAAAATACCTCAAACACAGGTTACTCTTGAGCCCAAATGAAATTGACAGACCTGTGTTAGGTGGTGGAGTTCTGGCTGGGAAGTTACAGCCCCTTCTAAACCTTTGTGACACTACTGAGCATTTGATGGGAAGTTCTATTTTGAGGTTTGTGCTCTTGGGCAGCTGCACTTCATGAGGATGGAGCCCTTTGGTTTTCTCTTCTCAGTGCTTGCTTTCATTCTGTCTCAAAAGGAGCATCAAACTTCATGTTCCAGTAATGATGAGAGTTGCCATTACTGTTGAGGTAAATTTCTATTTCATAAATACACCTGACTATTCTGTGTGCTAAGAATAAAGTTATTCTATTTTTTCATCAGAGTTAGTTTTATTTTTTAATACTGAAGTTCCCTTTCAGTCTCCCCCAACCCTGCACCTGGGCTGTTCCTATTCCCACCTGTCCCATTTCCCTTTGTCCTCTCTGTAGGTCACTGCCACTAATTTTCCTCTACCTTCAAGTACCTGTTTTGTGCATCTCTCCTGCATCTTTCCTTTGGAATTAGCCCTTCACGTAACTCACGTGTACCATCCTGGCTATTTAATAGCAAAGTGGCTGCTGGTTTTGGTGGAAGCTTATTTGTTGGTTTTTTTCCTTGAGATGGGCAAATTTCATTTAGAAAGATGTTCTCAGGACAGAGTTCACTTGTGTTCTGCTTTGAGGTGAGATATGTGGTGTTGCTTTGGGTTTTTTTTCCCCTCTAAGGTGAGTGTCATCTTTTAACTTTCCACGGTGGTCTTTATATCCCACTTTTTTTCTGTAGATAAAGGAGAGAAGAACAAGCAGGCAGGTGGTTGAAATGTTATTGTTGCTGCTGCTCAGAGACAAATAAAGGGTAAGCAGATGGGTCCTAGGAACAATAAATGTCTTTTTAGAATGGATTGAGTTAAATATTGCTTTTACTTCAGCAAGTGACATCTCCTGAGGGAGCTTCTTCCTGTGGAAGGGAAGAAGTCCTCTTTGACTTTCCAAAAGGCCTTTGAGTGGGAAAAATCCCATTTGCCTGTGGTGTTGAACTTGCAAATTTTATTTAACAGCATCAATAAAGTGTGTTGGGGAAGATCTGTCTGTGAAGATTCACAAGGACTTAATGAGAGATTTCAGCTCTGGGTTTTTCTCTCTTTGCTAGATGCTGGGAAGCTTCCTGCTAAGATTTCCTCCTGGGGAGTCCTGTTTGCTTTTCAAGGATGCATTAATGCATTAATTACCTTGACGTTCTGATGAGTGTTTCCTCCAAAGGAAAGCCTTGCACATTATTTTGCATCTCCAGCTCAGGGAAAGTTAACTCTTCACAGGTAACAGCCGCAGTCCACATGCCCTCTTGCTGCTGCTCTTTGGAGTCGTGGAGCTGGCAGAGCTGTGAGTGTTGCTGGATTTGTACTGATTATTTGTCTTTCAACTCAACACTGGGCATCCTTTGACTGTCCCTGGCACCTGTGTTAGGGGACTGAAAAGCTGTTTCTTCATCACCTTCATGTTGCTGAAAGTTTAACTTTATTTCAGCCCCCCCACCCCCCTGTGATATTTTTCATCAGTCATCTTTTCCACAGGCTCCTGGCTGTAAGGTGTTTAAAAACAAGTATTTCAGCCCAAATTCCTGACCAACAGCTATAGCTGGCAGCCTGTAGCTTTGTGGAAAACCTAAGTAAAAATGCAAGTGGAAGGCTGTGATCTGTGGCTGATTTTATGAAAGCAAAGTACACTTCGTTGTTACGCACAAATGGGATGTATAAAGTTTTTGTTGTGTCTCTGTATTCAGATGCTTAGTACTGCATTCCCAATTGTCTGCTCTTTTCTGAACTAAACTGATCCATGGGGATCAGTTTGCATTTGTTTTCCTCATTTTTTTTTTAACTCCCTGTTGGTTGTTTCAGCTCTGCATAAGCTGGTTGTTGAAGTGAATTAATTAAACACATTCAAGCTAAGAAGGTTTGCTCTGGGAAAGCTCTTTTTTTTGCTACCACGAAAAAAAAGAAATTTCAGTACTCAAGAGCTGATTTTTAATTCTTCAGCCACATTCCCTTGTGCTTAGACTGTATTTTTCAGTGGACGTTTGCAGAACTGGCTGCAAAAAAAAGGAAGGCTTAGGCTTTAAAGTCAGTGTTTCAGACTTAGGGTGCACTTTAAATGAAAGGAAAATGGAGGTAAAATAAAGATACTTTTCTTCAAGAAGGTAAATTGTCCAGTAGTGGGAGAATCCGGTGTGTTTATGGGCCAGGACTTGGGAAGTGGGGGGTGGTGGAGGGGTGTTGAAGCTTGGGGTTCCTACTCCTGCAACATGAATGTTCATGCTGGAGTGGAAACTTCTGCTCTGGCCAGAGGACTAACCTGGAGGAGCTGCTCAGGAGCAGAGGCCTCATTCTGGAGCACAGAATAGAACAAATAGAATATTTATGTGAATGTAACAACTCCTTGAAGTGGGTAACTCTTCCCAATTAATTAGTTCCAGTGGCTGTGAGTCAGGAGCAGGAGTGGCTTTGGTCTGGGAGGGCTGAGGTGGTTTGATGTCACACTGCAGAGATTTCTCAGTTGCTGATGAAGAAACTTGTTCAAATTATGGACCAGAGCATTAGGAAAACAGGCCCTAGTTTCAGTCCTTTCTGTGCTGGAACAGATAATTATGTCAGCTCTTGTTACCAGACTGCTCTTAATGAAATGCTGCTTTTTGCAATATTTTAGCCCAAGTCTTAACAGAATTCTCATCTAGCTCTTACATTGCACATTCATTTTTGTAATCTCCCAGTTTAGACAAAATGTACCAGAATTACGTTATGATGATTTGAAGTGATTAAGTAATTAAGTGTAACCCCAGGTGACAGACTCCTAAACACTGCTGTGTTTAAGGAGAATGTGTTATTACTACTGGATGTTGCAGGACAGATTTACATCATAAGAATAAAATCCAATTTTCCCATGCTGATAGAGGCAAGTTTCTTTTGTATATTGTGCTTAAAAAGAAAGAAGGAAAAAAAGAGTCGAAGCTAGACTGCGTTTGCACAAGGACATTTGAAAAGAAGTGTTTTGTTAGGCTGCTGGACTGACATGATTCAATTTTGTCCTGAACACAAGGGCTGCCCAGCATCTTTGGCATCTGGGCATGAAATTTGCCTCTCCCCTTTCTTTCTGAGCTTCTTCAGATGTTTTGTTATGTTAAACAGTGCAAAGAATGACAGGCTTTCTCTGTGCTGCTGCTTAAATTTACCTTTTTATTTGCCTTCAACTTTAATTTGTTCTTCCAAGGCTGTGCCCAAGGTACCAAGATGGGGAAGTTCATAATGAGATTTAGGGGTTGCCTGGGTGAAAGGGTGGTGGCTTTGCCTGGAAATCCAGTCAGAGCTTTGCTCTTCCTGATTTCATGTGGCTTGGTGTGGGTTAGTCAGGTCCTAGTAATGAGAAACCAGATCCTCCAGCGTGTGTGTCGTCAGCACATGGACTCATTTTGGGAAGTTTGCCAGGGCAGAGCTGCAGCCCAGGTTTTCAGACTGATCATCACGGATCACCAATATCCTGCTGAAACTAATAGGAGCATTTTTGGAAAAGTTGCTTTTCCTCCTCTGCAGTTTTTGGTATTTCTTCTAAAGTTCTCCACCCCTTTCTTGGTGTTTTACTGCTCTGCCTGGAAAACGATGATTGAGGAGCTACCCCTTTCCTTCAGCTGTTTGCAGTGCAGGTGTGTTTTCCTCCTAGAGCTGCCTGTTCGCTCCTGTTCTCATTCCATATAGGACATAAAACATGACATCCCGCTTGGGTTTGGTCCAGGGAGCTGCTGGATTTACCGTGTTTAGTGCAAGGTGGTGAAAGCCTTCAGCACCTTTGGAGAAACTTGTGCAATGACATCTTCCCTCCCCTCACCTGTCTGCCAGGAGGTGTTGGTGTAGTAGTTTACTGAGCATTCTTAAAATCTGAAACAACTGAGGAAACAACCCTCGTTTCTCTTTTCCTCAGCAACCTGCTACCTCAGCTGGTGCCTCTTATGCTTCTGCTGTGCTTTAGTGTAAGTATTTTCCAAAAAAGTGGAAAATTGAGGTTGCTGGTTTAGGCTGTGTGTTGACAGTGACTTGCTTCATTTGATACCACCTTTCAAAGCTACCTCTGCTTTGGAAAAAAACCTTAAACTGTCTGGATGAGGTAACAGGACTGTTTTAGTATAAGCTCCATCTAAGTGCTGCTGTAGTCTCACCCTCCATGTGGTGTGCTCCTGAGCATCCTCACTAAATCAGAGTTAAACTCCCCGGGGAGTATTCCCCCACTTGTTTTCATTCCCTGCATAGTGCCAACTGGGATCCCTGTATTTAGCCTGCTGAAGGCTGAACTAAGGAACATTGCCAGGCAGGTGTCAGTGTGCAAGTACGAAGGGAAAAGGTGAAATACAGAATTAAAGCAGTTCTGAGTTAGACTTCAGCCTGTCAGGGTGAGACTCAGAACCCACAGCCCGTTAGTGAGCTCTGGCTTCCACTGCTGTTCTCTGCAGTGCCCTGTGTCATTCCTGACCTGTGTGGACCTTTCCAGTGCCTTCCCTTATGTCTGGGATGTGATGCGACTCCTCTGTCAGGCACAACACACCTGCCTGTGCCTGCCCAGAGCACAGGAAAGGGGCTGTTTGTCACTGGCAGGTTCAGCTGTGATTTTTTTTGGTGTGATTTGCTGGCCTGATTGAGATAAATTACACAGACAAAGTGCTTCAGGAATTCAGGATTGAGGTGGGGAGGCAGCAAGGGGATAACAACTGGTCTGGAAGCAGAACTATCCCGTGGCAGATTGGAGGTAGGGAGATGGAAGCTTGGTTGTAGGGGGAGGACTCTGGTTCTTAGCTGTGCATGGGAAGTGGAATTTTATCTTTAGTTCACCGATGAGAAAAGATGTGCTAGAGAGGAAATGTTTTCATTGCTGATAAACTTAAAAGGAAAGAATCTATCATTTACATTCCCATTTGTGCTGTGGCTGTTTGATTTGAGCTCTGTTCCCTCTGTGTAGAATATTCTGTGTCTTATTTGCCCTGTTGTTCTCCTGACGTGTCCATACATCGCTGAGCACGGAGAGCATTTGATTGGGAGCACAGGAAGAGCTGTGTGAGACAAGGCAGAATGGTACTGATTACAAATCCAGTGTGATTTTTCCTGAGGATATGGAGCTGGGATTAATTTTATCTCTGCAGGGAGGTAGTGCTTACTCTGCCTCTAATTGCTATTGACAAGGGCAAGTTGCAGGGTCCTGCCCTGTGTTCAGGGTGACCTTAGAACTTGTGGCCCAAAAAATAAGGGCAGCTGAAGGAGTTTTAGTATCAGAATATGTGTTTTATTTAGGGAAATGCACCTTAGTCCTTTGTAATGAGTAGTTTTGTGGGTCTTTCAGTTCTCTAGGTATATTAAAATGTTCAGAGAGTGTAGGGTAGCTATAAAATATTAGTATTATTGGGTGAACAAATGTCTCCTCTCACTGCGTGTGAGGAGAGTGACTTTGTACACAAGCAGGCAGTGAAAGGACAAGGGGGAATGGTTTCAAACTATAAAAGAAGAGAGATTTACATAAATATGTCCCTGTGAGGGTGGGGAGGCTCTGGCACAGATTGCCCAGAGAAGCTGTGGCTGCTCCATCCCTGGAAGTGTCCAAGGCCAGGTTGGACGGGGCTTGGAGCAACCTGGGCTAGTGGGAGGTGTCCCTGCCTATGGCAAGGGGTGGGACTGGATGAGCTTTAGGGTCCCTTCCAACCCAAACCATCCTGTAGATCTAATTACCTTGATGTCGCGGGTCGAGGCAGGACACGACACAAACCCTTATGGGTCCAGAGGCTGGAACACTTTATTGCATGATGTCTGCTACTTTTATACACTTTTTAGGCTACACATGTCAACTCTCCACGGGTTCTCACATACATAAATATCCTTCCATTGGCCACCAACGAAGTTATATAACTCTGGTTACTGCGCATGTCACGGAACACATTTTGCTGTGCTCAGCACATTTTACCGGAAAACCATATTGTTACAACTTCCGGGTCTGTGCGTAATTCTCCCCTGAACAAAGGTTCCTACTTAGCTTTAACTCTTCCCGAATCCCCCAGGCCAGCTGGGGGAGAACCACCACACCTTGACACTAATTCCACAGTGCTTATGTGTTTTGGTTTTAACAAATGAGCTATTCCAGGTGGAATTACCAGTGATTGTCCAGCTGACAATCCAAGGCAGTTTGGTTTGAGTGAACACAGTTGTAAATAAGAGCAGAACCAGAGCTGTGATTCCCAGGAGCAGACAGGGAGAGCCTGTAATGACTCTCTTGGAGGATTGTACGAAAAGTCTTGTTTCGTCCCATTTCAGCTTCTGCCTGTTTCTCAGGCTGTGGCACCTCTCTGAAACTGGTGCTTTGTGGGACTTGGAAGTGCTCTGTCATTGCTAATGTGCACGAGATTGGCCTTCAAACCTGCCATGGAATTTAGGGACTTGAGGAAGTATTCGCTGAAAATTCAGATACAAGTGGAGCTGGTGATCCTGAGAGTTGTTTGGTCCTGTTCTTCCTGTGTCTCACTCTTCCCTTTCTCCTTGCAGGTCTCGATGCAGAGCTGTCCTACGTGAGGAATGATGTGATTAATCACTACGCCTTGTCCTTCAATCTCTTAATTCCCAGTGAGACCAACAATCTCCACTTCACCTGGCATGCTAAATCCAAGGTGAGCAGTAACTTCTGTGTTTGAGTGCTTGAGACATGAGCTGTGCTGCCTAGTGAATGTTATCATTAGTGTTATTAGTTCTTGTATCACATAATGGCTCTTTTCTTTGCAAAAATTAGCGTCTGCTTGGTGCAAAATACTTGTTTATGTGACTGCAGGCAATAAGTTTAGATGATATATATCTGAGATGTTCCTTTCTCACTTTAGAAAGGTTAAGCATGTATTTTAAAGTGTTTTATGCTTTTTGCTCCTGGCAAGGTCCATGTATGTACACAGGCTGTGGAATCTCTTCTCTTGGTGCACTGGACACGCAGAAGGGGCAGCCTCTGGAGATGATATGTACAGCAATTGTTGGAGAGATTTCTAGAAACATATGCCTGCAGACAAGGAAAACCTATAAAAACAGCATCTAGTATGTTATTACTGAACCCTGATTAAATGGAAAGGGGTTTTGTTTCACTTAATCACCATGGCTGGGGCGTGCAGCAGCAGCTGTCAGAAACATTGCCTGTACTCTTACAGTCTGAAGCATTTCCAGTTCCTTAACAATTTATTTTCGTATATTAAATGGTCTGTTTAGTCTCTGCCAGATGTTCATTCTGGGTTGTTTTTCTCTTTTTTTTTTTTTTTTTTTAAATTGAGTGATGGTTGTTCTTCTGTCCTCAAGTAGGAAATGCTACAGTAGGAGCAGTAACATGAGTTTTCTTGTTACAGCTCCAGCCATGAGCCACCTGCATCCCTGTCCCTGCCCTGAGCTTCCTTGCGCTTGGCTGGGAATTCTGAGGAGGAAGTTTTGAGCTTGTGTAGCCAATCCTGTGATTCCACCCTCGACACCTTCTGTCCTGACTTGGTGGGGTGGGTGCAGGGCAGTTTGTAGGAGCTCAGAACCTGGGTTGTGTCTCCACACTTGGCATCCTGACGGGAAAATAAATTGATAACAGAAATGAACTGTATTATGTTTTAGAAAGGAGGGACAAAAATAAACTGTTGGGCCAAACAAAGTCAAACAGATCCATTCAACTGACTGTGAAGTGTTGGGATTAATTTCCAGCGGGATCTCAGGACTTAAAGTAGGACTTGTAGTTTTGTTTGAATGAATGTTTGCAGAATCAGCTTCTTAAGTGGAAACAAAATCTCGACTATAGTTGAATAAATTGTTCCTAAGCAATTTTGTTTGTAAAACTGGTTAGAAGAGGGGAAATTTTTTGAATTCCTATGGCTAACAAACTGAGTTTTGAACAAGTAAATTTAAAAGTACTGACAGGTGAGGTTTGTGGGGGATTTTTTTTTTAATACACCAGTCTAAATTCTGCCTCAAATTTTAAAGAATGATTTCTGTTTTGGCTTTCTTATTTTAAACTGTCCCCAAAGTCTGATATTTAAATGTCACATAAGAAACTTGGAATGTGGTCACCTAAAATCACCAGAATTCTTTGAAAATAATATATAGAGTTTCTTTTCTTTTCAAGAAGAATCGTGAAAGGGTATGTAGCATTTCTTTTTACTACCGCAGAGATTTCTGATGTGTTTTCTCTCTCCCAACTCTCGTTACAGGTTGAGTATAAACTGGGATTTCAGGTACATGATCCTGTGGCCATGGCTCTGCCCCAGGCCAACATTTCTCTACAGGGAGAAGTTCCTCGCACCCTCTCAGGTAAAATTCCCACCCCCATCTAGCTAATGGGGGAATAACAGTCATTTAGCCCCAAATACAGTTTTAGTAACCTGTGAACATTTAATATAATTGACATAAATGGATTTAAAATCTATGTCCTTTAATACTCTAATAATAGTTGTCTGAAGTGATGAGACGTGAAGGCTAAAATAACATTTCTTAATATCGAGTTATTTAACAGTGTGCATTAAAAACATCTTCTGTAAAGACCCTTGTCATGGAAAAGTTGTTCCATCGCAATGTCTGGGAAGAGCTCAAACTTACCTGCAATCCCCGTTTGTTGTTTTTACAGTGTTTTGTGTGGAACTCTCCTGCACTGGCAGACTTGACTCTGATGTCACAATACTGATGCAGCTCAACTTAACAATGAATTCCTCAAAAAACATCACAGTTTTAAATTTCAAAAGAAGGAAAATGTGCTACAAAAGTAAGAGATTAAGTTGCAAATCCTTAAAAGTTCTTACTGTTACTAAAGTGTGATAGGAAAAGGGAGTGGGAGGGTGTGTGATCCAGAACAGGAGTAACAGAGTGAGTATTGGAGAGGATTGAAAGAAACCAGGTAAAATTCTGTCTTTCAGAGGTCGATGGGGGACTTTTGGTAAAAGCAGAAGCTGGTGAATGAGTAACTTTCCCCAAGAGTTCTACTGTATTGATTGACCTTTATTTTTATTTTTATTTTTTATTTTTATTTTTTTTAATTTTTATATATATATATCTCAGAAAGCATTTTCTCTGTGCTTCTTCAGGTGTTTCTTCAAAACTGCAACACTCTGAGAATTCAAAATGTTCTAAGAATTACCAAGAAAATCCACTTAGTTTATAACTTATGATAAGATTAGCTATGTAGTGAATATAGGGAGGTGTTAAGTCTGTCAGACATGGAGTACCAAATGATCTTGGGACGTAATCCAGACTCTGGAAATCCCAGATCAACACTTTGGTGTTTCCACTTGGGAATCTGCAAGCATAATTCATTCTTGGATTGTTGCTGCTTCCTAGAATTGTCAAAGTGTTTCCTAGTGTTTTCGTAGGCATCAGAAGAAAATTATTTAGGAGGATTCCCAGAGCTGTACCCTCCTTAGGAATGGTCACGGTGTCCTGTTCCCAGGCAACGGTTGGGGGGTGGCACCTCTCTCTGCATGCTTCTCCTGACTCTCTTCACTTTACTTGGAGCCTTTGAGGGACAGGACAGCAGTTGCCTTTCCAGAGGGAAGTTTGTCACTTTTTTGGAGTATAAATGTCCAGGGATGAACTTGGGGAAAGTGTGGGTAGAAGAGCTGGTGTGGCTTTGTAGCACGTAATGTTGTTCCTTACAGTGATGCTATAGAAAGATAATTCTTAATTATAATAATTAAATATAATAATAAATATAATAATTAATTGAAGAGCATCTCTGTTTCTAGTACAAATGGAGGTCTGGCTGATAATATTGACATTTTTTACCTTTATTTCATGTTTTCCTGGGTATTTTTTCAAATATTCTAGGTGGGGGAAGTCAGCCCTGCTGATGCGTTCGCAGCTGCAGATGTATGGCAGAGGTTTCCATAGGCACCACACAGTTTTCTGAGGGTGTGAGACAAATCCACTTTTTAAATCACACAGAAATGATTCTTAGAGAGATCACATTTCTGCAGGTTCATCAAACCATCAATGACTTGGTGTGTTGATTGGTGTGGTTCACCCAGGGATTTCTGATTTAGTTTAGTGCCTAAGTTAGAAATACACAGCAACTTGCTATTGGATTTGCTCAGGGCATTCCTGAAAGTTCCTCCTCAAGTTTAAAACAGGAATAAAAAAAGAGGAGGAGAGAAAGTCTCCAGTTTTTCCTTGCTCTGGATTACTTTTTCACAAGTTGATCAGGCTGAACTGGGATGGGAAGGGGCTGGGCTGGGCTGGGTTGGACAGAACTGGAAGCAGAAAGGGGGATGTGCAAGTGAGACTGTGCCTTTGCAGCCACAGAAAAATTGGATTCTCTCCATGCAAATCCTCAGGGAGGTTCACCTGAAGGCATCTCCACAGCCTGCATTCCCTGGCTTTGCACTGCTCCCCTGGGTAACCAGACTCACAATAAGCTTAATGAAGATTTGTTCCCTTTGTAAAGGACTACAACACACATGAGCTGAGTATTGTGCCTTTAGCTGCATATTTCTGAGTGTTTAAGTAGGCATCATGTCTTTCATCCTTCACTCTGGTTTTCCTTAAAAGAGGGAATTGGCTTCCTGTGAAGGGCTGCAGTAATATAAGTACACCAAACTGAATGGTTTTGTCTCATCTCTTTAGAGCTTGAACCAGAAGTCAAATCTCCAACAACTGATAAAAACAGCAGCAAGGCTCTCTGTAAGTAATGCTGAATGTACAACTTTGGGTGTGAAACTGGAAAACTTGCGATGTTCTTTGGTGCCTCAGCTTTCCATATGAAAACATTCCCCAGGTAGTCTGTACTATACTCAGTATTTTAGGAGGGGGTTTTGGTAATTAATTATATTAATTAATTATATTAACTAGTGAAGGGGAAAAAAAACCCTATTCCAACTCTCCTTACAAGTCTTGTGTCCCATCTTAGGGGCTCTGGTTTCCCTCCATGACTGATCTATTTTCTTTAGGACTTTAGGACCTGTCCGCTTTGCTGTTCTAACCTGTCATTGTTGAGTGAATAGGATGAGGAAGTTTCTTTTACTCGATCCTGCCTGGAAATACCATCAGCTGACTGTACTCAGCCTCCACAGTGTCCAAAACATCAATGTTTGGCCCAAATGCTGTTGAAAGGCAGTGGAGTGTGTTGCTCAGTGTTCTCTTTAGCCCCCCCACTGTCTCTTTCAGGGTAGTTGTTCTCCAGGGTACCTGATCCCTCCCTGCTTCTAGCCCCTCTGCCCACGTTGCTGTAACTAACTAACAAATTGTAAATTTTGGGGGGGGTTTATGTGGTTTTTTTCCTGTTTGAGAAGAGTTTGAGGACTTTTCTACCTCTCTGTTTCAGTTGATCCCGTAAACGCAGCTCCCACCACTTCCACCCGGGTGTTCTACATCAGTGTGGGCGTGTGCTGTGCTGTGATATTCCTGGTGGCAATAATCCTGGCTGTTCTGCACCTCCACAGCATGAAAAGGATCGAGTTGGATGACAGGTGTGTATTTCAGCTTTCCTGGTGCGTTTCTGGGATGTGTTTGCTCAGATCTGTGGGAGTTAGGTCTCAAAATGAGCTTTCCGTTATAGCTTGGGATTTCTGCTCTCAGTGGAAAGCTGTAGCAGGTACTACTTGTATAGGGTTGTGGTAAGTGCTGTGCTGCAGAAAGGCAGCTTTTGGAGGTGCTCTGCTGTTTATGAGGTGGGAGGGTTGTGGCTGTTCAGTTTTTGTCAGAATAGTTGTATGGAGTGGGGAAATTTGGACAGAATCAGATTTACAGGGGTTGTCAGGATTGAAGGAAAAATTGGGCACACTGAAAAGGCAGGCTGGGAGAGCTGGGGGTGTTCAGCCTGGAGAGAACGGTCTGCAAAGGCCTTTTAGCCCCTTCCAATGCCTAAGGAGGCTCCAAGAGAGCTGGAGAGGGACTTTGAACAAGGACCTGAAAGTATAAAAGAAGAGAGAATGACTTCCCACTGCCAGAGGGCAGGGTTAGATGGGATATTGGGAAGAAATTCTTACCCATGAGGGTGGTGAGGCCCTGGCACAGGTTGCCCAGAGAAGCTGTGGCTGTCCCATCCCTGGAAGTGTCCAAGGCCAGGTTGGACGGGGCTTGGAGCAACCTGGGCTAATGGAAGGTGTCCCTGCCCATGACAGAGGGTGGAATGAGATGAGCTTTAGGGTCCTTCCTAACCCAAGCCAGTCTGGGAGTCTGTGGAAACATTTGTTTTTTACTGACATCTACAGGAGACTGAATTTCAGTTTTCTCTATTTTGATGGATTTTCCGTTATTCTCTTTGCACTTAGGATGCAGTGGGGATTACAACTGCTTGGTTATAAAGCTGGAAATGTTACACTCTCCTAAATGCATTTCCAATCCAGAAAAACCATGGCACATGCACATGAAAGGGACTTGTAATGCGAACCCAAGGGCAGTGGAGTAGGGATTAAACACTGAGGTGGAAGAAAGACTGGAAAAGCAGGTGGACTGAGGCTGCATCAGATACAACTGTTCAGGACGAGTTGAAACAACTGTTCAGGTTGTATTCAGATACAACTGTTCAGGCAGTTTGAAACTGGATCCTTTGGAAGACAGTTGGGCCTGTGGGTGGTCACCCCTGGTGAAAGGGTATCTTGAACTAAAGGATATCTTGGACTGCTGCCGTGCCTCCTTTAACCTCTGAGAGTTGCTTTATCTTTCCATCTTCCTCTTCATCCTTTCACCTGTTCCTCTCAGTTTTTCTCTCTGCCATCCCCTTCCCTGTTGTCCCCAGCCCACGTGGGTTTGGGGAGTCGCTACCTTCAGTAGCTGTGGATTCTCAAGGCTTGATTGACTTGTCACCTTCCCTCAATTCCTTTGTGCCTGATTGTCTGCTGAGGGTTTTAATCACCTGAAGGTGCTAAAGGATGTGCAGCTTTAATTCAGAAAGGGAAAACATTGCAGTTATAGTGTGTGGGCAGTGTCATCATTTGAGGGTGCTCAGCCCAGCAGCAGGACCAGTTGTCCTTCCATCTGCTCCATTGCACTGGATTTCTGTGGAGATACAGTCTCAGAATCCATCTGATGTTGGTCCTCTGTGGTTTGTAAGTGTTAATAATTTGCTGTAAATCAGTTTATACCCTACTGATAAATTCTGATCATTTCAGGGAGGTTTCCCTGCCCATGGCAGAGAGTTGGAATGAGATGATCTTGAAAGGCCCTTCCAACCCAAACCGTGCTGTGTTCTTATGAAGTTTGTGCAGCTCTTGGGGTTTAGCTCTTCAGAGCACCATGTGAGGGCTTGATTTTGGAGCCCAAAGGTGCTTGACCTGACAAAACCTTGTATGGGTTCCTGGGTAAAAGCTGTGGGCAGCTGGTGCCAGAGCAAAGGTGGTAACAGAGGCAACATGCTTGAAAATCAGCATCTGTGGAGTTTTGTTTTCAGCAAACTCACTGAGAGAAGAAACAACTTTTGATTTGGCTTTGAAATACAGTCTCACACTGCTGCTGTAAAGGGGTTCTGAATGGAATATGATAATGCAATTGGAGTTAATAACCTCTCAGGAGCAACAGAGCCTGGAAAACCCACTATTGCTTTTAGTTTCAAACCCCAAAACTAAATAAAACCGAGGAGGGTTGTTAAGTAGAAGCTCAAGGCAGGCAGCTGAGTTTACAGGTGCACACAGATTATTTAAGAACATGGTATTGGGAGTCCAGAGCAAATGCTGCAAAACCTCTTAGAAAAGGCATTAGTAAATGTGCCAAGGAAAGCTGGCATGGCTTAACAGCAGGATAATGGGAGTCGTTAAAGCAAGAAAGCATCATTTGAAAAGCTGACAGAGTATGAGAGTGGGAAAGCTCAGAAGGTGAATTAAAACCTAAAAACCAGAGTGAAGCCAAACCAAAGGGAGTGTTTCAGACTTGCAACAGGCATTAAAAGAATAATTCCTTTCTCAAACTTGCCTCCAGCCAAAGGAATGCATTGGGCTGGTGGATAACTGGGTTACAAAAGAGTTTCCAGCCAGAGCAGGAAAAGTTGTGCATCCATATTTAATGCAGGGACCATGCCAAGACACTTGTTTCCAGGGAAATGGGTCATGTTGAAGCAGCTTGTGGGTGAAATAGTGGGAACAGTTAAAATAAGCAGTAATGAGTTGTCAGTACCAGAGAATATTCATTCAGAAGCTCCAGAGGAAGTTAAAGGGGTGCAGCTACACCAGCAACTGTGGCTTTGACCTCATGGTAAAAGCTGTGCTGAAACCCTGGACATGGAAGACAGGGAATTTGGGAATAATTGTAAAAAAAAGTTTCTAGAGAGAGTTGAGGTCAGTTATAAATCAGTATGTTTGTGTTGTGAGAACCAGCAGGTTCTGTTCTAAAGAAAAAATTCAGCACGTGTATCCATGATTGTGTTATAATGGGGAAGAGTTGACTTGGATTTCTGGTTTTTAAGGGAAGTCTGGCTTCAAAGGTAGTCTTATAGTCCTACAAGGATGGCTGGCACTGCTTGGTCAGCCCTCAACAGCAGCCCAAGAAACATTAAATGTTGATTATTTGGCAAGGCAGAGATTGTATCACAAAACAATGTCCTCTTTGTTCTTTCAATACAGTCAGCAGGAGTTGAGATACTTTTAAGTTGGTTAAAAGGGGGGGATGTTTCTGTGTGTTTGGGGGGGGACATCAGAAAAGGTTTTCTCTGGCCCTGCCTTCTGAGCTAGTAGCAGATCCTGCCTTTGCCTCTTCACCTGTTCTTCGGCCATTACAGCTACAACAACTCTGGTAGGATTTTGGCTGTAAGGATGAGACAGAAGATGTTCTGCTGTGGTTTATCTGTCTCATGAATACTCTTGCAGCACTGGGCCTTCTACCAGAGAAAGCATCAGAAAACCGCATTGTCCTAGAAGGGACAGCTCTTAGTAAGGGGAATGACAAAGTAGGGTACAGCAGTTTGGGCTGTAAAAGAGAGTCTCAGTGGGACATTGATACCATGAAAGAAATGTGTGCAAGTCTTCTCTGGAATATAATGGTTGTTTTTGGAATGACAGCGTGGTTCTTGCTATAAGGTTTTATCACCTTGATTATTCAAAAGTGAGGGCAAAGTACTGGAAAACAGAGCAAATTCTGCAAAAGAAACAAGAGGAAACTTCACGCTTCAGGAACAGAAGTGCTGAGATTTTTGAGTTCCCTGAAATGCAGTTTAATGTGTGAGCGACTTCAAAAACTCCACTCTTTCCAAGCCTTGCCTGGAAAATCTCCTGGTTTAACGTTACTAAGTTAACTTTGGATGTTCCAGGGGCAAGCAGTGATGTTTTAACTGTCCATCTTTGTTTTAAACCAGCATCAGTGACAGCAGCAGCTCTCAAGGCCTGTCCCAGCCCTCCACGCAGACGACACAGTACTTGCGAGCGGACACCCCCAACAATGCCACACCAGTAACCAGTAAGTGTTAATCTAAGGACAGACTTATCCAGCCATGCCACAGTCAGGAGGGAGCTCTGGGACTCAGGAGTGATCCCATCTCCATGTGTTCCTGATGCTTATGTTATTCTTTTCATCTCTTTTGCTTACAGCTTTGCTTGAAATTATATGAAGCAGCTAAAAAGAGCAGTAAATGAGAAGGAAGGGTGGCAGTGGTTTGTACTCTCTGTGGCTGACTGGTCTGGTAACTGATATCATGGAATCTCCTGAGCTGGAAGGGACCCACAAGGATCATCCAGACCATTTCCTGGCCCTGTCCAGGACACCCCAGCAATCCCACCCTGTCCATCAGAGTGTTGTCCAAACCCTCCTGAAGCTCTGGCAGCCTTGGTGCTGTGCCCACTGCCCTGGGGAGCCTGTTCAGTGCCAACCACCCTCTGGGGGAAGAACCTTTTCCTGAGATCCAACCTGAGCCTGCCCTGACACAGATCCAGCCATTCCTTTGGGTCCTGTCTCTGCTCACAGAGGGCAGAGATCGGAGCCACTCCTCCTGAGGAAGCTGCAGACCCTGATGGGCTCTGATTTTGGTCTCCTCTAAGCTGAACAAGCCAAGTGCCCTCAGCTGGGTTCTGTGTTAATTCTGTAATTAATGAACCTATTTATTATCTGTGGAATTTTGCTCCTCAAATTATTGTCTAGTGGAGGGTTATCCCATGCAACATTGCTCCTGGGAAGAGACTGTTCCAGCTGGAGGGAAGCTGGATAGTGCAGGGACACTCCTGGAGTGCAGTTCCTTGGCTGTTCAGCCTCACTGGAGTGACCAGGAGTCTTTCCCTTGTGCTGCACATGCACTGCAGGGCTGCCAGACCGTTCAGGGGACTGAGCCAGCTGAAAATGGACCTTTTTGGTAGAGGAGGGGTTTCTGGTTTGCTTGGCCTCTGCACAGGCTCGTATGGGCAGGACTGGGGCTTGGAGGGCAGAGGTGTCCATAGCTGGGCACTGGGAGAAGGCAGGACTTACCCCCAGTTCAGGTGGCTGCAGGGACTGCTGGAGAGCTGCTGGAGAAATTCAAAAGTGAGGTGAAGGGTTATATTAGAAAGAAAACTGGGGGAGCCTGGACAGAGGAACAAACTGTTTCTCTGTTAAACTCAAATTGCTCTTTTTCTTAATAGAGTGGCAGCTACCAAGCTGGAAAGTGTCAGAAAGTGTAAATTAAATGTTTTCTTTACTGCTACCAGTGATCTTCTCAAATAGAGTTTAGAGCAGACCTTTAAGACCATATAGTTTTGTATGAAATGCCTGAGGAGACTTTGTTCTGCAGTCTGATGAGAGGAGATGACAGTGTAGATGGGACAAGGGGTGATGATTTTAAATGAGAAGAGGGTCAGTTTAGATTAGATAGAAGGAAGAAGTTTTTTCAATTCAAGTGGGGAGGCCCTGGCCCAGGTTGCCCAGAGAAGCTTTGGCTGCCCTATCCCTGGAAGTGTCCAAAGCCAAGTTGGACGGGGCTTGGAGCAACCTGGGCTAATGGAAGGTGTCCCTGCCCATGGCAGGGGGTGGGACTGGATAACTTTAAGGTCTCTTCCCACCCAAACCATCCTGTGACTCTGTGATATGTTATTTAGAACCAGATAAATGTAATGATTTATGACTTGTGGGTTTTTTTAAAGCAACTAATAAGACGACACAGTATCTCCCATTGTCCTCTGGTTGTACTTAGTGCTCGTACTGACCATCCCAGTTCATGAGGGAGCATTGCAGAAAGGTCACTATTACTCTCAGCCCTCCTGTGCTCTCCTGTTTCTTCCACTCTGGAGAAGACATGCTCCAGCCCCTCAGTGTTGAGCTTTTGATGTCCTGATTGACCACCTAAGTGCCACCAATTAGTTACTTTGAATATGACCCCTGGAAGCTCTGAACTAGCCTCTGGCCAAGAGCAGGGACCAATCCCATGGTGATGGTCCAACCCTCCTCACCCCACCCAGAGTGGTGGCCACTGTGCCCAAAGGGGTCCTGTTTGCTTTGGTCAATCCTTGTTGGTTCAGAGAACTCAGATCTGCTCTGGGACATACCCAGCAGCACCGGGAACAGTGAGGATGAAAATACAGAGGAAAAGGGGTGGATGCAAAAAATATGAAGATCATTGCACAGTTGCATTAACTAGGTTTTCAATAACATTTAAATTTTTAAGAAAATATTATCAGAGTAATTCTCAAGATTTCTCTGATGATTCATAAACTTGTGCAAAAATACTCCATCCTTTCTGACTCTGATGGTGTCTGCAGATGTGTGGAAGTGACAGCAGAGGGCACTGATAGTTTGGTTATGTCCTGCTGGGATCAGGCATCTTCTCTCTTCATTTCCTCCTTATCAGGGCACTGCAAGGAGGTGTTAATCACCTTTCCTTGGAGTTAATAAAGAGGCACTTTATCATTATATATTATTAGTATCTTGTGACACTGCAGAGGGTCCCTGTGTGATTTCTTTCCCTGCTGACGATTCTTCACACAGCATCTTGTGTTTTTTGTTGCTCAGTCCTCTTTGTAAGATGCATACATAATGTTTTTAAAGCTGTGCTGGTGCCTGTAGGTGGTGCTCAGGTGAAGCTGTGTGCTTATGTTCTTATTCTAAGGGTATTTATGTTGGATTGTTTGGCTCTGCTGGCTCCTCAGGTTATCCTACATTACGGATAGAGAAGAATGATCTCAAAAGTGTCACTCTCATGGAGGCCAAAGCTAAAGTGAAGGACATAGCCATCTCCAGGGAGAGGATAACCCTCAAGGACGTGCTCCAGGAAGGTATTTACAGCATTCAGAGACTTTATTCCTGCACCATGGTGTAGATACATAAATATACAGATATCGATATACAAATAACCATAGATTTTTATTGCTGGATTTTTCTGAAATTATTCATGGGTGACATTTCTGATCTTTGTAACTTTGGTGGAAGAGAGGAATGATGAGTGATGTTTGCACTTGAGTGTGGGGAAAGCAGTTTCTGGAATTCATTAGAATGAGGGAGTAACTAAAAGGAAATCATTGGGCTTGTCTGTCTTACCAGTCTGGTCCCTTAAAAAAGGAAGGGGTCAGATGGCTGAGGAGTAAGGCAATCAGTTGGGGCTTTAAGTGGCCAGGTAACTCATTTTTCAGAGTTCCTACTTTAACAATAAAAAAAAAAATCAAAGTGAAACCAACCCAAAGCCCAGAAAAACTTCAGTTGTCCAAACTCGGTGTCTCAATTTGATAACTTTTGATCTGGAAATCTAATCAGCAGGTACAACATTTACAGCCCTGATATCAAAAATTGAGAAATTACCTGGAATTCATGGAATGTCCGGAGTTGGAAGGGACCCACAGGGATCCTGGAGTCCACTTTCTGAGTTGTTCACTTTGGAACTGTTCATGCACAACGTTGATTGATTCTTGTTGATACCGAATTTGATAAATAGGCTTAAATATTTAGGGTTTTTTACCATTAATCTCTGAGTCTGTGTTCGCTGAGCAATCAAGCTTCCCAGAGCTGGAGATCTGAGACAGTTATCCTTTGGAGGCAGGACTGCTGAATGCTCTGTGTTAGTCTGAACAGTGCTGGGAGGACACCCTTGCTCCCATTCAGGGTGTGCCTCTGAAGCCTTGGGGGCACAGCTCTGTGCTCAGCTCCAGTGTGGGCCCTGCAAAAAGCTTCCTTGCTTGTGCCTTCCTTGGGATGTGCCTTGTTTTCTCCTCTACTCTGCCTGTAGCTGGGATGTTGGGAATCATCCATGACTAGGAATGACTCAATGCCCCAACAGCACTTCATGTGTTTGGTGACAAAGCTGTCCTGCTCTACCAGATGAGTCTTAAAGGGTTGTTGAATGCAGTGTGGACCCAGTTAATCCTGGGATCTTGTTTCTTAGCCTCCAGCTGGTAATTGGAGTCAAAATCTTCAGAAGTTACTCAAAGGATTATTAAGGTTGGAAAAGCTCTCTAAGGTCATCGAGTCCAACTGTTCCCCCAGCACTGCCAAGGCCACCATTAACCCATGTCTCTAAGTGCCACATCCACACATCAGAGGTCTTAGAAGAAGACACATCCTGGTCAATTTTAGTTCAGGATCATAGCGATGTTGAGCCTCTCTCATTGAAGAAGAAAAGAGCTTCAGAGGGGAAGAAGGGAATAAAGAAATTTCTGCATGGAACTCAATCAAATACATTTTACAGATCCTGGCCAGAGATTCATTATAAACTCCAAGTAACTTCCAATAGCTTAACCTACTTTATTATTTTGGAAATACATATTGAAGGCACATCTTCAAGACCAGGAGGGTTTTAATCTGCTGTTAAATAATTCCTGCTGTGTATTTGTGGTTGCCTTGTAGCCTCCTTAGTTAAGCTGCTCCTTAGTGAGATTACAGTTTGAAGGCAGCTCTCTTGCAGGGTTTACTTGCAGCCCCAGGGTAGGTGATATAAGTGTTGCACTACCCCTGTTTTAAGTATCTAGAAATTCATATTTCATGCTATCAAAGGTCTTTGAACCTGATCAAGCTGGAGAAATCCCTGGGAAAGGGCTGTGACACAGGGTTAGGCTGCATGGGGATGATGCATACATTGGTGCCACAGTAATAATGTGACAGAAAAATCACTGCCAACCTGAGCCGTATAAAACATTGATTCATAGAATCCATGTGTTACCACACTGCTGTTGTTCTGAGCTCCTCCTCTTCATGCATCATTAGTGTTTTTTGAATGGAAAAATGTTGGAGAGACTGAAGAACCCCCAAACAAACCCAACACCTTCCAGCTGAGGTGAAACATTTGAATAATATGATGCAGTTTATTGCAAACTATTCTCTGTGTGTGCTGGCTGAAACCACTGTTTCCTTGTGAACATTGCCAAAAAAACTTCCTCTTTGAGAGAAATGCTTTGACTGAGAATTCCAGAGTGGCTGGATGAGAAAAGGAGCTGGACTTCTCAGTGTAGGGAGTTGACTGAACAGCTGCAAATAAACCCATCACCAGTACTGACATTTAATTTGAGTGGATTCTGCTGCTGTCATTAGTTCACTCTCATACTTGTCCCCCTAAATTTTTAGTTATCTAAAACCTTCAACGTTTACTGCCTGTAGTTGTGAATCCACCTCATCCTGGAGAGCTGGCTGGGCTCTGTGTTGGTGATTTTATGGGATTTATAGACACTTTAACTGCCATTACTCCTCACTTTCTACTGTGGCTGATACGTCCTGAAGTAGTGTTCTCTTAATAGATACTCTCTTAATGTTATCAGTGTGCTTTAACCACTTAATATTAATTTTATGTTCTCTTCCCAGGCACCTTTGGGCGTATTTTCCATGGAATTCTAATAGAAGAGAAAGACCCCAGTAAAGAGAAACAAGTTTTTGTCAAAACTGTTAAAGGTATGCTTGCAAAAGGACTGGGTTTGTGTGGAGGTGTTTGAGTGCAGGTACCAAACCCGGCTCTAACAACAACCCTCCCTCCCCAAAATATGCAAATGATTACTACTCGAAAAGCAAAAGCAATTTGGATGCTGCCTTCAGCCAGAGAGAATAGCAGTGTTATTTGGAAGAAAAATGCATGTGTTCTCCACCACTGCCTTCAGTTATTTTCTGTGGAATACTTTCGTTTATTATTGCTCTAAGTTAGATTGCTTTTTTTTTATTTCATCCAGTGTGTTACTGCTCTTTCCATCCACAGCCTTGTCCCCTGCAAATTGCTAAAAACCACCTGAAATACATCTTAAAAAAATGTGTGGCTGTGCACAAGGCAGGGCATGGGCTCTGCCTTCCTTAAGCTTTGCTAGTGAAGTATGAGAATTAGCATTTAGATCTGAAATGATACAAATAGAGCATCTGTGTCCAAGAAATATCTTGTTGGAGGGATTGAAATGGTGGCAGGTAGACTTAAGAAACAAGGTAAGTAGAGATGAAGACCATAGTATGCACAGCCTGTGTATATATTAATAATAATAATGGCCAGTCTTCGCGAGCGAAGATCCGGGGAAGGTCTTTACACCTTCCAGCCTGCGCATTGGATTTTTTAGGTGAGACACAGTGTGCGCGGAACTGAGCCCACCCTTTAATCCTAAGGTTCATCTGCCGGGACCAAGCGAGCTTGGACGGTGGCAGCGAGGTCCTTAGGACGTAGATGGGTTGCCTTTAAGGGCTAACGAGCTCCATCAGCCCGGGGGTGGCCCTGACCGGGAATCGAACCCGGGCCTCGGCGGTGACAGCACTGCGCCCTTACCACTAGACCACCAGGGGCTCCTAAACCACCAGGGGCTCCTAGATACATGTAAAGTAGGGATACATATAGCATATATGTAATATATACAAGGAGCCCCTGGTGGTCTAGTGGTAAGGGCGCGGCGCTGTCACCGCCGAGGCCCGGGTTCGATTCCCGGTCAGGGCCACCCCCGGGCTGATGGAGCTCGTTAGCCCTTAAAGGCAACCCATCTACGTCCTAAGGACCTCGCTGCCACCGTCCAAGCTCGCTTGGTCCCGGCAGATGAACCTTAGGATTAAAGGGTGGGCTCAGTTCCGCGCACACTGTGTCTCACCTAAAAAATCCAATGCGCAGGCTGGAAGGTGTAAAGACCTTCCCCGGATCTTCGCTCGCGAAGACTGGCCATTATTATTTATTATTTATTATTTATTATATTACATGTATCTACATACATCCCTTCCTCTGCGCTTGTCATTGTAGGAATCTTCTGGTAGCTGAATTTCCAGTACAGCGGTTGTTTCACCCCTTATTTTTATCATATCAGTTGGGTGCATTATTGTCTTTTGGTTTCTCATTTTACAGCTTTTTAATTCTTAAAAAAAAAATTAGTCTTTTATAAGAATCACAACTTTTTACATTTTTTTTGCCTTGCCATTAATTTTTAAAGATCCTGATTTTAAAGAGGGTGGGAAATAGTGAGGGTACTGTATTTTGTTGCTGTTGAATCTTTCTGTTACCTATTTATTCTCTGCTATCTTTAATATGTTGATTAAAGAAAGCAACTTTCTTGGTCTGTTTCTTGCACAATCTTGTGATGCTCTTTTCTCTTGCGTATCATAGAATCACAGAATGAATCAGGGAATCTCAGAATGGTTTGGTTGGGAGGGGCGTTAAATCTCATCTCATTCCACCCCCCTGCCATGGGCAGGGACACCTTTCGTTATCCCAGGTTGCTCCAAGCCCCATCCAACCTGGCCTTGGAGACTTCCAGGGATGGGGCAGCCACAGCTTCTCTGGGCAACCTGTGCCAGGGCCTCCACACCCTCACAGGGAAGGATTTCTTCCCAATATCCCATCTAACCCTGCCCCCTAGCAGTGGGAACCGTTCCCCCTTGCCCTGTCTCTTCATCCCTTGTCCAGAGTCCCTCTCCCGCTCTCTTGGAGCCCCTTCAGGGGCTGGAAGGGACTCTAAGGCCTCCCTGGAGCCTTTTCATCTGCTGCCTTCTGTTCCCCCTCCTGCCAAACCCTTCTGACTGTCATTTTGCTCTTATTTAATATAATTTCCAAAATACTTGGCCCATTGCACGTGAGGTGCTTTTTATAGCGTTGGATTAAACGGCACAACAAGAGATTGTCAGAAGAGATCTTAATTTAGCTGCCTCCCATCACCACTTATGGCATTGCTATCCCAAAATGGAGCTTCCAGTCCTCACCTAAATTCATACTTCTTTCTCCCTTGGATCTGTAGCACAGTTAATCCTGATTCCTGTGCAGGGAAGGATTTGCTGGCTGTGGTATACTGGAGCGTGGTCTTAAGAGAGACTGATAGCATTCACAGGATCAGTCTGCAGAGAATTTCCCAGCTTTGGAAAGGATCCGTGTGGAAAAAGTTCAGAGCAGATTTTTGTGACACTTGTCTGGTTTGGGCAGCAGGGAAAATAACTGTAACCATCCCCTCTCCTCTCAGCAGCTCAGTTGCAGTGCTAATATCGGGCAGCTTTGTTTTCCTACCCTGGCTGTGATGTATGTGTGTGCAGCTGGGACATGTAACAAGTTAGGAATCTGATCTGTTTGGGAAAAAAAGCCCTACTCTCTTGTAACAGGAGTTTTTCCTTGATCTCATTCGTCCTATGGCCACACACACACTGCTGTTCTGGCACAGGCAGAGCAGGGCAGGATCATAAAAGTGTGATGGATATGAGAACTATTAAACTGACTTAAGTATCTTTTTGCTGAAGGCAAGAATGGAACCTGAGGGTCATGGAAAAGACACAAGGAAGAAAGCTTTGTCTGTGGAGTTAAATTATCCCTTCCCAAAAGTACGAGCGGCTCCAGAACTGTCTTGTTTCATTCTGAAAGGGACCAAATGAAGCCCATTTGGTGCTCCAAATGTCAGAAAGCAATGGAGGGGGGCTGTGGGGTATTTCAGATCTTTGGAAAGTCTGAACTGTGAGCTGAAGTTCTTTCAGAAGGTGCTGTGAGGAAAAATAACCTTCTAGAGAGGAGAAATGTCTTTCTTCTCACCAGAATCAGAGCTTGAGAAACTGAAGCCATTGTTTTGGCTGTTCTGACATTAAAGGAAGTTGTTATGGCTTTAAACCTGGAATTGCCAGTGAAACCGTAGAATCATAGATCAGTTTGAGTTGGAAGGGACCTAAAGATCATCCCATTCCACACCTTGCCATTGGCGGGGACACCTTCCACTATTCCAGCTTGCTCCAAGCCCTGTCCAGCCTGGCCTTGGACACTTCCAGGGATGGGGGCAGCCACAGCTTCTCTGGGAAACCTGTGCCAGGGTCTGACCTCGCAGTAAAGAATAAACAAAATTTTCTTCCCTATGTCCAGTGTAAATCTACTCTTTTCCAGACTAAAGCTGTTGTCCTTGTCCTGTCACTACAGGCCATGATCAAAAGTCTCTGTCTGTTTTTTAACCCACCTTTTAGTATTGAAAGGCCACAGAAAGGTCTCCCTGGAGCATTTTCTTCTCTCAACCCAAGAAGCATTATAGATGGGACTGGGAGGCTTCCCTGGGCCATGAGCTCAGGTCTGTTGGCTTTGGGAAGAAGAGCTCTGCTCTCTAGGAAAGGTTCCAAGAATGGTTTATGATTGCTGCTTGTTAGGAAAACCTGTGAATGAATTCTGGAAACTCTTCATGTGTCCCTCCTTCAGCTGCTGGTGTATTACAGCATCCATAACTTTCAAGAGGGTTTATTTCCAATAACATGGACAGAGGGGAATGTGCTCTCAGTTTTCTCGTTTCCTATCCCAGGGAAGGTGACTGTTGTGGCCCTTGTGCTCATCAGGCTGTAGTTACATCTGTGAGTATTTCCTGCTCTGAGGGGAGGGTTTGCAGCCTTGTCAGTTTGCCTCTTCCCTATCTTTTATCTCTCCCTGGGGTTGACTCTTTTCCCCAAAGGATCAAAAAGCACGTAGAGTTGGCAGGTTATGGCAGTAGCTGCAGCAGCCCTTCCCACTTTCCTTCTCTGATGCTTTCCAGCCCTCCAGGAAGATGTTGAGCATTGCTATAAACTGGAATAATGCTAAGTGAAACCTTGATTTCTCTGAACTTAGTGCTTGTTCCCCTTCTTGAAGTGACCTTTTAAAGGAACTAGTTATACATAAAAACTGAGGGAGCCTGGACCTGCCAAGTGTCCTGAGAGGCTCTTGAAGTGGAAGAGCCCATCCAGAGGGTTTCCAGGAACATTCTGTATTTCCTATTTCCCAAGCTGGGATTGACCTATTAGGTCAGACTCTCATGAGGCACCATCATTGCAGGAGGAGAACAAATTGGAGTTTGCTCATTTGGCATGATTGGTTTCTCCTCCACCACAGAATTTGGGACTTTCATTTGAACCATTCCTTAAGAAATTGTTTTCAACCAATTCAGTGATTACTTTTTCTGTAGCTCATAAGTTGATAGGACTGAGAAGTTTGAGACACTTCTCTTGCAGCTTCAACACCACGTCTTTTATGAAGATATGCCTTTTAATAAAGACACAAGCTGAAGGCGGATTCATCCCTTTCACTCCATATCCCTTAGCAGAGTTTTTTCTTCCACCTCGAACTCTGGTTCACTCCAGGGAGAAAGTTATAACATGTCCTGGTAGTGACAAAGTTTCTACCTGCACGTTCATGAAATACATTAGGTTATAATGTTGGGTTTTTTAATGCTGTATCATCTTAACACTTCTGAGTGTGTCTGGATGCCTGAACCTTCCATTAGGGGCAGGGCTCTGTGCCAAGGAGAGCTTAAAAGGAAAATGTATATCGTCTGGCAGAATTAGAGGTGGCTTTCTGGAAGCTCTAATAACTTTGGGAATACAGAGATCCCAGGATCTGGGGAAAAGGTGTCACTTGTTCCTCAGATCCTTCGTGTTGGTCACCCAGTTGTTCTGTTCTCCTGGCAGTTTACAGCTTCACTGTGTTCATTTGCTAGTCCTCATTGTAGAAGTATTAATTACTTTCATCTTTAGACTTCTCTGTGGAAAATTTACCTTCTTCCTTTCTTTAAATAGACATCCATGAAGATTAAGGATGTGAGTCTCATTACCAGTAAGAACATGGATACGTTATCTACTATTTTTGGGGTTTTGGAGTCCATGGATCAACGCAACCTGAATAAGTTCTTTGTTAGAAGATGAGAGGCTTAACTGGCATTTGCTTCCCTCGTTGTGTTCTACAGAAGAATTGTGTTATGAACCTTGAATGCTTCCCTTTCCAGTAGGAGGTTTCCAATCCCTCTTAGCTTTGGGAAGTATATCAGTTGGCATGTTCCTCCAAGCTGGCATTGCATCTCTTACCAGTGATTAACAGATCTCCTCTGCCTTTCTTGGGAGTCTCTTAAATTCAGAGGGAAAAAAACCCACACCTTGGATTTAAAGAACACATTGTTTAATGGTGCTTTTCCTGTGAAGGAGAAAATTCTGTGCAGAACAAAAGGAATTGTGTTATTCCAGGAACATACACAGTGAGAGTGAGCTCTGCACAGCCCTGACTCACTCAGGACCTTCTGGCCAAGGTACACTTTTGGTAAAAACAACCCATCGTGCTGTTCAAGATAACCTGGCTGCTTCCATTTCATGTTCTAACCACTTAACATTTTTCTGATGTACAAGGAAAGAGTATTTGAAAACAAACAACCCATGGAAAGCACTGGAAACAAAGTCAGTGTGTGACAAAGGTCAGCTCTTAAAACTTCGTTTTACCAACTTGAACAAAGCTCTGGGTTTTACCATCTGAGGTCATGAAAAGTGCTTTAGGACTCTTTCAGCGTTCTTGGCTACCTCTGACATTATACTTGAGATTTTTTTATCCATTGCTTATCTAGTTAAGAGGAGATGCCCCATCCCTGGGAGTGTCCAAGGTTGGAGCAACCTGGTCCAGTGGAAGGTGTCTCTGCTCATGGCAGGGGTTGGAATGAGATGAGCTTTAAGGTCCCTTCCAACCCAAACCATTCTGGGATTCTGGTGACTCTTTAGAACATCTTCCTGCAATGAGGAGGTGTAGGGATAGAGATCCTGAGAATTCAGGCTGTGCAGAGCAGGGAAAGCAACAGGACCATTTAGGGGACTTAAGTGTGTTCAAACACCTTTGTGTTAACCCAGTTGGAGGGTTTCTTGCTCATACAAAAGAAATACCACAGTCTGGAGCATCCACAGTTGTTCCCAAGGCATCATTTTTAAATTGATGGAATTTGCTTTTCTGGGCAGTTCATTCTTAAAGCTCAGCTTTGTGAAAATATTTCTAAGTTTTAGGTTCATGGCTTCAATCACAGCAATTAAATTAATTGTTGAAAGTGTTCAACCTCCCAAAATCAGAGTGCAGGATCCTGTTTCTGAAGAATACAGTGTATGTAAAACAAACAAAAAAAATATCAAGAAAAGAGATAGTGCTCATCTGAGCTAAATTCTTCAGTATCTTTATAAGGGAAGACACCTGAATTTAAAGAATTTGGAATAAGCAGCAAATTTCTAAATATCAGCCTGAAAATACACTACACGTGTCATTCAATTCCAGTTCTTTAAGAAAATATCCTGAGACCTAAAATAATACAATATAAACTAAAAAAAAAAGATACTGAGTAGCAGCTCTTAGGGTTGATGTCTGAAGTATTGTATGATTAATTAAAAGATTTGTTTTCCATATGCTAAAAGATAATCACATGCAGTACGCTACTAACATGTAGTTAAAATCACTGCTTGAATTTCAGTTTTATTTGCTGCTGCCCTTTGGACCATGACATCCATCATATCTCTCTTCCCCAGTTTCACTTTGCATTTACTTACACTTTCATCTTCATTCAGGTGGATTGTCTAATGGGTTCATTTAATAGATTATTGAGCAAAGACCCTTTTCCTTTTTTCTTTTTACTGCTGCTCCTTGGATTCTGGTGTTCCTGTTGTGCAGGGAAATAAGACCATCCCCAAATCCTGCTTTTCTCTTCCCTTTTAGAACTGTAAGCATTTGTAATGGAGGGAAAGCAACACAACATTCCCTATTTTAGCAGGGAATTTTTTTCCTTCACTCCAGAGGCAGGCAGGAAGCCAGGGATGTGCCACTGGTCCCTTGTCCCTGTCTGACTCTTGGGGCCTCTGGAAACTTTAAAGCAGAAATATTTTTCTATCTGTCGTTTTCCCTTCTACCTGTGCAAAAGCAGGTTGGATCCTGACTGCTTGCATTTCTTTAGCAGTGCATCCTTGTAGTGAAGGGAAGCTGTGAAAATACCTGGTAGCAGCACTAAAAATGCCCTGTGCAACAGATATGAGCACAGGATAGTCTTGGAGGGTTGAACTTCTTCCAAAGACTCCTGTAGAAGTGTTAAAGCAGTACCCAGGCACGTGCTCCCTTTGAACTGGGGCTGAATTCTGCTTTGGGATCAGTTTTACCTAATTAGTTGCTGTGCAGAAGCAGCAGTAATTAAGAAGGATATGTTGATACTGGGGGCATTCATCACCTGGAGCTGTTCTAGTCCTACACTCTGGACACACTCTATGACCTCTGTGCCTGTCGCCCTTCAAGAACCAGAGCTCCAGGGCTTTCTCACAGGATATTGGACAAAGCCCACAAGGCTGGAGGAGAATAAGGCTTGTGAGAACAGGCAGTTGTGTGGAAAATGGACTGTACAAGTGCTGTGATGGGGGAGAGTATAAGCTTTCAGTATGAGACAAAAGGAGGTTCCCAAGGGAACAAGCTGTTACAAGTGGTCCAGAGATGGGAAAAGCTGCAGGTAAAACATCTTTTTAAACCTTGCTGTTGGGAAATGTGTTTGTCAGAAGCCTTGGAGTTCCTGGCTGCAGTATTTGCAGAGCTGCTGCTGCTGGGAGTGCTGAGGGAATCTGCTGTGAAAGGGCTCTGGGTTGGCTTAGTTCAGTGGATTTTAAGATTCTGCTTTGTCTTCTGTCTGAAGAAACAGATTTCAGTGACTGACTGAAGTCTTTAAGTTGTGATGCTGCCTGAAAGGGGGTTGTAGGGAGATGGTGTCTATTGTCCCATGTAACAGGTGACAGGACAAGAGGAAACATCCTCAAATTGCACCAGGGCAGGTTTGGGTTGGATATCAGGGAAGATTTCTTCACAGGAAGGCACAGCTGCCCAGGTGGAGTCCCCATCCCTGGAGGCATTTAAAGCTGTGTGGATGTGGCACTTGGGGACAAGGTGGTGGCCTTGGCAATGCTTGGTTGGACTCGATGGTCTTAGAGGGCTTTTGCAGCCTGAATGATACTGTGATCTCCTGAATGCTGTGCTTTGCTGTTTAGAGGTTCTGGGAGATCTGACTGAAAGAGTTGCTCTTCAAAGCATCCAGCTATTCAGTTACCCACCACAATATCCAGGCAATTGCTGCTTTTCCCCTCTAATAAGTCCTTTTGGTGTTCAGTGACTCTTTTCCTCATGCCCTGCAGCTGATGAGTTCCTGGTCTCGGAGCGAGCAAATTCCTGCAATCTTAGTGTCATCACAAAACTTCCCCGAGATCTTTTCACCTTGTGATTCATGTCATTTATGAGTGGTGATGAACAGAGATTTAAAAATGCACTTTTGCAGCTGGATGTCGAGAAGTTGGTAAAAATCAAGTAAGTTCTTTCTCCTTGTGAGCCAGGCAGGGCCCCAGCACATCCTAGCACAGAGGAATTAGCCTCTTCTCCAAAAATAGCAGTGCTGAGAGTCCCATTGTGCCTGGCTGCATGCAAATACTGTGATATCATGAGATAAACCTGCAGCTTTATCAAAGCTGCTTGGAATCCTGCCTTGTTCTTGCTCTGGGCCTTGGCAAAGGGTAAAACCAGGCCCAGAAAGGGTGAAACCAGGGCTTTGAGAACATCTTTCTGTCTGGAATGCATTTATATCTATCTCAAGTGGTCTTGGTTTTAAGCATCTTCTGAAAGTTGGACCTTTTTGGTCCTAATTGAACATCCAGATTGCCACTGGGTGTTAAATCGTCTCACCTGAAGTCTCTGCTCTTCGTTTACTCAGCTGTTGGTGTGTGATCACCTTGTAAAAACCTGTCTGCACCTCGTCATCATCCAACTGCAGCTGCATGAATTGCTGAGCTCTGACATATTCTTACTCACAAATAATGGTTATATGTCAGATTTAAGCTCTTTTCAGGGCTCTGAGGAAGTTGTGCATCAAGCCCTTGATGCCTTACCCTGGAGCGTTCAGCTTAAATTCAGGGCTGTTTCCAGATTTAATGCATGGGAGCCTCTGACCTCAGCTGTGTCTTCAAGTAGCTGTCGTAATTTCAGAGATCCCTGCTCTGTGGGAGGCCTTCCCCCTGTTTCCCTCTCTCCAACTGCATGTGTGGCTGTGCTCATATCAAATGACTTCATGGGTCTAGTGCAGACAGGGAGCCGCCGGAGCCCACGGGCATTCTGTGTGTCTGATGGGATCCTTCCCCAGCTCTTGCTTGGGGGGGCTGCACAGACAGTTCTGAGAAGACAATGCCCACATGGGTGTGTGTGCTTACATGGATTGCTCAGGGATCTGATGCCTGGTTTTATACAGGGTGATATTTAGGCCCAGGCAGGAGGATGAAATCTGGAGGATTCATCTCAGAATTGCCTTGTAAAGGCATCTCACTGAGCTGGGATTGCTCTGGGACTCCTATTTCTCATATCAGTCAGAAATGCTATGGGTTTCCTGGATTGATTTGAAGGGTTTTCAATACATAATGGCTAGATTCACCAGGTCCTCACAACAAAACTTCCAAAATCACCTTCATCCTGATCTATGAAGACCTGTTGGATGCTCGACTGTGGTTATAGTTTACGGGACAGAGTTAAATGAAAAGTTAAATGAACTTCTTCTTGTGTAACTGATGAAAATGGCCTTAAAAGGAAGTCTGACTGCAATGGGGACTGTAGCAGTAACAGTATTTTGGTGGTATCTTTCCCCCTTTTGACTAGAATCGCTCAAAGAGGTGATTTACATTCTGTTTTGAGTTATATTGAGTACAGACAACAACAGTTGTATTGTGTGGTGGTACTTAATTGGCAGTGGTCTCAGCCTTGGACTGCTGTTGTTTGTTCTGAGTCTGTTGAATTTGTTGGTGTTGGGTAAGTCTTTTTTCCATGCAGAAAATAAGGAAATAATATTGATAAGCAAACACAATACGGGTGCTGGGACTGTTTCACAAGATAAGATTTCGATTTCTGTATATACATGACTAGGAGTCAATCGTTCCTTTGGGTGCTCAACCACTAAAAGGTGGAAAAAAACCACCAGAACGTCACAGTGACCTGCGGGAAACCTCCCTGAGTACCGGAAAGGGAAAGGCAGTGGCAGGAGAGTGTCATCCCTTACAGAGTTACCGTGAAGAGATAAATAGGTGCATTGTCCAAACCAGCTCGACCAGTTCTGTAGATGTTAAATCCACTCTTAAATAATCTCTGATTTAAAGCTTCAAATTATTGCTTGATGGCTCTTATAATTAAAAGCAAACCAGTTCAGCAAGCACAGGGCCAGAGAGTGCATGGGTGAGTTAATCAGCTTAAACTCACACCCAGGAATCGCTTTCCTCCCTTGTCATGTGCTGGGTTGAAGAAGTTGAGGTCTTTGATTCCTGTAATTAATGCATTTACACCTGGAGCTCTATGCTGGTAACCTGCTCCTCTGATCTCTCACAATTTGCTTTTACATCTCCATTTCTATTGCTGCTTGCCCTTTAGAACAGTTGGCCGATTTAGCATTCAGGCTTGTATCATTTAATGCACTATCTTGTTTTTTCTTACTTGTTTCCAAGCCCCTTGCAGTCTTTCTCCTGCATCTCAAATTAATGATACAACAAACCTGTCATGCCTCTGTATTGGAGTGCAAACCAGAGGCTTCAGCTGGCTGTGGCTTAAATGTCTCCTCCACTGCAAGAACCTGTACATACCATGCCCCTCTATGGGCTTATTATCAAATACAAGGGAATCATGGAGTGGTTTAGTTTGAAAAAGCCCTCTAAGACCATCGAGTGCAACTGCTCCCCCAGCACTGCCAAGGCCAGCACTCACCCATGTCCCCAAGTGCCACATCCACGTGGCTTTTAAATCCCTTCAGGGATGGGTATTCCACTGCTGCCCTGGGTGTCTGTGCCAGGGTTGGACAGCCTTTTCCATCAAGAAATGTTCCCCAGTATCCAACCTGACCTTTCCCTGGCACAGTGGAGGCCGTTCCCTCTCCTCCTGTCTCTTGTTCCCTGGGAGCAGAGCTCAACTCCCCCACCCCGGCTCCCTCCTCCTGTCAGGCAGTTGCAGAGCCAGAAGGTCCCCCCTGAGCCTCCATTTCTCCAGGCTGAGCCCCCCCAGCTCCCTCAGCCACTCCTGCTGCTCCAGCCCCTTCCCAACTCCATTCCCTTCCCTGCACACACTCCAGCCCCTCAATATGTTTGTTTCTTGTTGTGAGGAGTCCAAATGCACTGGTTGATGCATCCCATAATATACTGCAACCATAATTGTCACTAATTTAATGGCACTTCTGTCTCCTGGGCTTTTCTAGAGCTCCCATGTCATTCAAAATTCAGCCCAAGTCATGTTTTTCCTTGCAGGTTCAGGCTCAGTTAGGAAGGGGCACTGGGGCTGCACAGGGAGCAGGCTCAGACATGGAGAAGGGAAAAGAGCAGATGAGTTCTTGCCTGTTCTTCCTCCCAGGGCAGTAAAATCTTGGCTTGGCTCATGTGCAATATGTAAATCCCCCCTCTTAAAGCAGCAGGGAAAGGTGATGGGGCTGAGCTGGGCTCTCCTCTGCCAGCTTCCTGCCAAGGCACACCAGGACTAGTCCCAGCATGAGGGAGGGATGGAAAACGCACCCAGGAATGAGGAGAGTGGGATTGGGAGAGCTCTTATTTATGTCACCTTAAGCTTCCCTGTAGGTTCTTGCCACTTGAGAGGGGGGAAAACCCCAAATACACAAATATTGGCGGGGCAGGAGTTACAGGCACCACTTGTGCTTCCACCCACTGGATGGGGGTGTTCTGCCCATTGCTGTGGGTCCCTGGAGTTACCACAGAGGCCTGAATTTTAGCTGGCAGCAGGGATTTTATTCATTTATTTATTTATAAAGGTGGAGAAGGAAACACCAAACAGGTCTAAGGTTACCCAGAGTCAAGTGGGCCGAGCAGAGAGCAAGGATATAAGTAAACCCAGAAATAAATGGTCTCCAGCAGTGTGGCTGTGAACTGCAGACACCTGTACTAATAACACAGCAGAACAGTGTCCTCTGAGCACATCTGCATTTGGGAAACACATGGCATGGGCCCTGCTTCCCCCAGCCCCTTGGGCAGGATGTGACCCACAGTGCCCACTGCAGGCAGCTGTGCCTGCCCAGAAGCTGTCAGGAAGTGGCAGAAATGCAGCCTGTCAGCACCTGGAGTGTGGCTTGTTTCCTTTCTGGGCTTCACCCTGCTTGTTCAAGCAGAAATAACCCTCAGAACTTGGCTTACTCATGTGGGCCTTTTTAAATTCCATTTTAAAAAACAGAGGCAAACAAGTTCTGTTTGTTCTCCAGTGACCTCAAGTGACTTGAAAACGTGGACTGAATTGTAATGGATGTGTTGGTTTGATTCCAAGGTTGTGTCTGTGGTTCCTTTTTTCCCTGTAGATCAGGCCTCAGAGGTGCAGGTGACAATGATGCTGACTGAGAGCTGCAAACTCCGAGGACTTCACCACAGGTAAGGCAGGCAGGGGGTGTGACAGAACTGTCCCTGGGAGCTGGAAATCCCTGTGCTAAAGCTAAAGCTCCCTGAGAGGGGAGAGGGAACTGTTTGTTTAGAAATCAGCAAGACTTTTATGGGATTGTGGAATCCCAGAATGGTTTGAGTTGGAAGGGACCTTAAAGTTCATCCAGTGCCACCCCCTGCCATGGCAGGGACACCTTCCACTAGCCCAGGTTGCTCCAAGCCCTGTCCAACCTGGCCTTAGACACTTCCAGGGGTGGGGTAGCCACAGCTTCCCTGGGCAACCTGTGCCAGGGCCTCCCCACCCTCACAGGGAACAATTTCTTCCCAGCATCCCATCTATCCCTGCCCTCTGGCAGTGGGAAACCATTTACATTTGTCCTGTCCCTCCATCTCCTGTCCCAAGTCCCCCAGCCCCTTTAGGCTCTGGAAAGGGCTCTCAGGTCTCTGCAGACCCTTCTCCTCTCCAGGCTGAACATCCCCAGCTCTCCCAGCCTTGCAATCCTTGTACAGGATTGTATTAAGAGCAGGAGCAGGTTCTTGGGGAATCATACTTAACACTGAAACAAAATGAACCAGACCCCCTCTCTCATCATTCAGAGTGAGCTGTTGTCCTCCCTTTTGTAAGTCAAACTATTTTTAAAAAGTGCAAAACACTTTAGGCTTTTCTTCTCTACACTGCCCATAAAGCTGGGACCTTCACGGGTCTGTAGAGGGTGTGACACCTGACTGTCAGACACCTTTAGGTAAGAGCAAGAAACTTCAGAATTCCCTTTTGAAAATCATTATATCTCTTTGGAGACTTTTACTAACAAGTTTTAAATAGGAAATACAGGTATTTTAAAAAGTCATTAATGGAAATTTGAAACTATGTCCAGGTTGGCTCAAGTTCCTATGAATTTATATGTTGATCTTTATATATTATTACATAAAAATAATTTGTATCTATTATTAGATTTTTATATATTATTTACATATATTTATATATCGATATTTATATGTTGATACAACAGGAAGATGTTTAGAAACACCTCAGGGGTTTACCTGGGCCATAAGAGGGTTGGAAGGGACATTTAAAGTGGTTTGGTGGTGGCCTTGGCAGAACTGGGTTAAAGGTCTTTTCCAACTTAAATGATTCCCTGCTTCTAAAACTGCTTGTGTAGTTGGAATACAGTTTGATTCAAAAGCTATGCTTTTCTGTTCTGTCTTTTTGCAGTGGATCAAACATGATGTTTTGAATTTTTTTTTTGTTAAACTACTGTAGTGGACCTATATACTTTGTACCTATAGTTGCCTTTAGAATGATACACTTCCCAGCTGAGGATATATCACTTTGGAGTCCAGATGATAGATAACCTGTACTCACAGCAATTTATTTCAGCCCTTTTGGACCAAGTGGAAAATATCTGGAGGCTTCTTCCTAATGGGAAAGTAGCCAAATATTGCATTTACTAAAAAAATTAATGTCTAGGGCTTCACTTATTTGGACGTGTTCTGCTCAAGAGTTCATAATACAAGACTAAATGCTGTTCTTCAACACTGAATTAATTTCAGTTACTGTGTTTAGGGATCAGAAATATTTTTTACCCGGTCCATAAAATGAGTAATTTCTCGGTCTTGCAGGAATCTGCTGCCTATCACCCATGTCTGTATAGAAGAGGGAGAGAAGCCAATGGTGCTGCTGCCATACATGAACTGGGGGAACCTTAAACTTTTCCTGCGACAGTGCAAGTTGGTGGAGGCCAACAACCCTCAGGTACACTCGGGAATCTGGGAATTCGTGCCTATTAAGCCTGGATTTGGTCTGTCACCTTTGTGACAGACCAAAAAGTTGTGGTATGGGTGTGACCCGCAGAGGAGGTTCCCCAGCAAGTGTTGGCCTTGATCCATACCAGAAAAACATTCCTGGCTGTGTTTATCAGGCTGAGGGACCCCTGACTGTGGCAGAGTATATCAATAGTGTCTTAAAATTATACTAAAAAATAGAGAAAATAGTGTTTGATTGGGGATATAAATTAGGGGAAATCCTGTCTGGAGGAATTTCAGATTTCCTGATTTTAGTTTCGTCTAATTAACAGTCCCTTTAATTACTGTTAGTTTTTGTTAGTCAAATCACTTGATTTATTGAACTGTAGATAAAGGAAGCAATTGCTGATTTTTCTTTTTAATTACTGTGTGTGCTCTTTAGCATTCATAGCTTTCCTGTGTTTCCATGGAACCTGTGGCATATATTTCCTGAAAGAAAATACCCTAAATGAGAATGTATTTTACTTGGTTTTAATAATCTGAATTATCTTTTGGTGCTGGATGTGTATATACAGTAAAACTATGCCTCTTGTTAGAATTACCTTGTTTTCAACTTCATCTTGGTTTGGATTCTTCAGACTAAATCAGGCACAAAATGAAATCCCAAGGTGAGAATTTCTCCCTGTTATGTACCAAATTTCAACCTAACCACTTTTATTATCATTTTAACATAATACTTGGTTTATTTTAACCCTGGTCTTGCAACTTCAGTGTGTCCCCCACATCTTTAGGTTCCTGTAACATTGTAGAAGTGGAAGAGGGAAGCCAAGCTATAAATATATGTAAGATTTTAATTTAAGTAGGACTGTGAAGTTGCAAAGGGAGCTGGAGCAACAGCACTGGATACTGGTTTTCAGCAGTAGAGAGCAACAAGGACTGGGACCGTTTGTGCTCCTGCCTGGAAATGAACTGGTTTTCAGGGAAATAAAGGGAAAAAATGTGTGGTAAGAAGGGTAAAATTGACCATTTTTGCCTATGTTCATCTCTAATCAAAGGAAAAGCAGGTGCAACTTGGAAACATATACCCTTGGAATGTCAAGAAAAGGAACGAAAATTTAGAATAAGGGGTTTCCATGAGTGTCCATCAGGTCTAGAGGGACTAGAAAGCATCAGGCACTGAAGGGGAGGGGGCACTGGGATACAACAAACCCAGTAACTCTGCAGGCACTGGGCTCACAGCGTCACAGTGATGGCTGTTGTGGGCTCTTGCAGGCCATTTCCCAGCAGGATCTTGTCCATATGGCCATCCAGATTGCCTGTGGAATGAGCTACTTGGCCAGACGAGAGGTCATCCACAAAGACCTGGCTGCTAGAAACTGTGTGTAAGTACTGTCACCTCTGGGGCTGGAGCTCTTCCTGTCACCCAGATCTCTGCTTCCAGTTTTATCACTGGGCTATTCCCCAGGTTTTAGGTGGACTGGTTTTGTCAGTGGAACTGTTTTCCTCCAAACCAAGGGTGAACCAGGTTTTAAAGGAAGCAGAATGTCCTCACTGTGAATACTTCTGCTGGATTTGTCTAACACTTTTTTTTTAAAGGCTTGAAAAGAATTCAAACTTCCCTTCAGCTTTAATAAGAACTTGGAATATCTCCGGCAATTTATCAATGGATGGATTTTCGTATGAGGTCGTTTTTCTTGTATTTTTCCTCTTAAAAAGCGGCTTCATGGCTTTGGTCATTGGCAGATTTTTTCAGTTGCCAAGTGATGGATGAATACGAATGAGCTTTGGAATGGTAGGAATGGCAGAGCAGGGTTTGAGAACATCTTCTGGCTGGAACACACCCTGAAAGTGTAGAGATAGAGGTGTGTGGTGGCTTTCTATAAACCAAATCCGTCACACAATCTCTGCTCAACCTCCACCTGCTCTTGTGCTCCCTGCAGATGCTCAGTGGGATGGAGTTCCTGGGAGATTCTCTTCCTAATTTCTATTGCTTTTCCTTACTGGTGAACACCTTGAGGACGAAGTGGTACCACAGAGAGCAAAGATCACAAACATCAGGGAATCCCCTGGAACTTTGTTTGGAAAGAGAAGGAGATACCAGTGGCTGGGATCCCTGGAAGGGCTTTGTTCCACCTGTCCCACTTCGTTCCCCAGGTCTGCTCCTGTGTGGTGAAAGGCTGGGAGAAGTTGGTACCAAGTGTGGTCAGATCCATGTCCTCATTTTGAGAAGAGAGCCAGAATTGGAGTGGTGTTGGCAAGCTTAAGGGAGGAAGTACTCTTGGTCTTATGTGTCCATGGCACAGTCAGGTCCAATTCCAGTGGACAGGAGGGCTGCACAAGTCAGAGCTCTCTAATCACTGGGAAATTGCCCTCTGGATTGAATTTGTTTATGGACAAGTCTTCTAGGAATTTCTCTGAACTCTTAACAATAATTAGATATGGCAATTCCCTGGGCTGTAGATTTTGAGGATAATGAACTGGCCTGGAAGTGCATAGAAATGGGATAAATAAGAACGTATCAGAGACAGTGAAGGGGGAAACACACAAATTGGAGTATTTCTATTTATTTTTCTCATTAAAATAAATAAACTGTGAGAAGACGACAAACACCAATTTGTTACAATCTCCCCCAACCAAATGTTGCTTCTGTGGTTTTGTCATGACATGTTGAAGCCAATATCTTTCCCATATTCTGAGGTCACCTGTTTATGAGAACACTGAATGGTATTACACACTTTTGCAAATTCAGACAGTCTGAATTACATCCCAGAGGGGGCAGTTTCTCTGTGGTTTTTTGAGTCACCTTTTCTTGATTAAAAGTAAGTTTCCCTTAGTGTCCTACTTCTGACAAGCATCAATATCTCTTGTTGAGGAGAATAAATAATGTCCTACCAAATTGCTTGATTGGAGACACACTTTTAGGCTACAAAAAATAATTGGTTGCTAAAATATATTACTGGATCTTTCTTTGCTTTAATCTTTGCCTCATTCTTGCCACAGAGGTGCTACAGCTGAAAGGTGTTTAATTGCTCTGGTAGGGGATCTCCAAGAGAGCAGGAATAGTTTAAGGGAGTTATTTGTTTGCTTTAAGTGTATTTTTTTTCACTTGTAAATGTTTGATTTTTATTTAATCAAACCTGCTGGTTTCTCTGGCACTTATCTGTTGGCACAGAACAAATGGGTTCTGTGGGAGGATTTGCTGATCACAGAATAAGTGTGTCCTGGTGCAGGAGAATGCCTTGAAATGTGGATTAGCATTCCCCAGTTCAAATCCTGAGTCTGAAACTTAAGGCTGAGCAGAAATATGTGCTGTAAAGCTGTGACTCCAGGTTTGCTGAGTGCTCCTGTTCTCTCTGAGTTAGCATTGACGATGCACTTCAAGTGAAGATCACGGACAACGCGCTGTCACGAGACCTGTTTCCCATGGATTACCATTGCCTGGGGGATAATGAGAACAGGCCAGTTCGGTGGATGGCTCTGGAAAGCCTGGTGAACAATGAATTTTCCAGTGCTAGTGATGTGGTGAGTTTTTTCCCCACCTCTTAACATTTTGTAAATGTGGTTTATTGACATTTTCCCCTTTTTTCAGCCATTAGAGAATCAGGGAATCACAGGATGGTTTGGGTTGGAGGGGACATTAAATACCATCCAGTTCCACCCCCTGCCATGGGCAGGGACACCTTCTGTTAGCCCAGGTTGCTCCATCCAGCCTGATCTTGGACATTTGCAGGGATGGGGCAGCCACAACTTCTCTGGGCAACCTGTGCCAGGGCCTCCTCACCCTCACAGGGAAGGATTTCTTCCCAATATCCCACCTAACCCTGCCCTCTGGCAGTGGGAAGCCGTTCCCTGTGTCCTGTTTCCGCAGGCCCATGTCCAAAGTCCCTCTCCAGCTCTCCTGGAGCTTCCTTAGGGTCTGCAAGGGGCTCTCAGGTCTCCCTGGAGCCTTCTCTCCTCCAGGCGAAACCCCCCAGCTCTCCCAGCCTGGCTCCAGAGCAGAGGGGCTCCAACCCTTGGAGCATCTCCGGGGCCTCCTATGGACTTGCTCCAGCAGCTCCACATCCTTCTTACATGGGGGACTCCAGAGCTGGTACAGTGGGTCGTGGCACTGGATGGATAACAGTGTCTTGTTTAGAGCAGCGTGCGCTCCTGCTCCCTACATCTGCTGCTCGTGGTAGATGGTTCTGAGAGCAGTCAGGCCCTTGTGCACAGAAAAATTGCTCATTGCACCCTGTTTACTTGGGAGTGTTGGCAGGAAAGACAGTTAAATTCACAAGGATCATCCAGTCCAGCTGCACAGGACACCCCAACAATCCCACCCTGTCCCTCAATGTTGTCCGAACAATCCTTGAGCTCTGGTAGCCTTGGGGCCATGACCACTGCCCTGGGGAGCCTGTTCAGTGCCAACCACCCTCTGGAAGTCAAAGTGGACATCCATGGCTCACCCTGTGTCCACTGACAAACTGTCTGCTCAGCACAGAACTAGTCAGGCACAGCTTAAAATAAATCCACAGCCCTCATAAATCCGTGCTGACTCTTCCCAGACTTCTTTATGCTTCATGTGCACAGAAGTGTCTTCCTGGATAATGTGCTTCTAGACATAAGCAGGAGCTGATGTTAGACTATCTGGCCTGTAGTTCCCTGGATCCTGTCTTTTCCTGAGGGTGCCTTTTATTCCACTTGCAAGAACCTGCCCTGGTTGAGGTGACCTTTCAAAGAAGGTGGTAGGAGCAGCATTGCGCTGACCTCAGCCTGCTCCCTCAGCACTCTTGGGCGCATCCTATCAGGTGCAGCACTCTGCTCTGGTTTGGAAAACTTCTGAGAAGTTCTGGTTGGCTTTTTTCCCCTCGTGATCTCTGTATTAGACCACACATCAAACCACGTAAACAACAAGAAAAATGAGGAAGGAGGGGAAGGTGCCATCTCTTCTTCACAAGTACTTCTGTATTCATTGGAAAATGCGTACGGGGCTTATATTGTACCAAACTTGGAGAGAGAAGAGGAAATCAGAGTTCCCTGTAAGAGCATGTTTTTAGAGTGCTAAATGGGCTCGAGTAAACATTGATTTATTTTTTATTATTATAATAACTCTGGAACACAAAAGCCCTGTTTTTGAAGACTGGACTTGGAAATAAAAGCTTATGTAAAGGTGGCAGTGAGACATGGAATTTATTAGGATGAAGGAACCTCAGTATCATAAACAGTGCAGTTCAGCATCTGTTCCTCCCATTTTAACACAACTCCTTTTTCCCTTACATAGGGATAAATTCCACTCCCCTTCTAATATGTAGTTTTAACTGCAAAGACATGGCCGTCTGAGAGTTCAAAAACAGGCAGTTTTTCTGTGTGTTTAGAAAATACCATCCGCCCTAAATATCAGCTTTGCATCTACCTGGATGCTCTTCACAGCAGTCTGATGTCATATGTTTTTGTCTGCTTGCAAGGAACAAATCCAGTGATCCCGCTGCATGTAAGTGGTAATGGGTGATGAAATGTGGTACAAACAGTGTGGGTGGTGTCTGCCAAGATGTTCCAGCCTTGCTTTTTGGATGACTTTCTTCCAAAATGGTTTTGCTGGCTTGAAACCTTCCCAGTAATGTGTTCCTTCCCAGCCAGCAGCTCTATCAAGCAGCCAGGGTGTAGGAAAACAAACCACCATTCCTGCTGAACTGTGATTCCGTGGCTTTCCCACTGTTGGACATGGAGCTCTGCGTCTCTTCGTACCATTTTTAGGCAGTTCCTTATGGAAGTACAATAGCGGTATTCTCAGAGTCGTTTTGCTTGACTCACCCTTCATCCCACGTCCATGATCACTACTTGTCCCTCATTTCTTAACTTTTAAAAGGGGTTTTGTTTCCTTTGGTGGCTGTTCAGAGCTGTGTCTGTGCCACTGCCATTCCCTGACCTTCTCAGCCAAAAACATCCCTTTCTTAAGGCTTTGATCAAGGGGAGTGGTGGGATTTCTCTTGATTAAAACAAGAATCTTGTGAGCCATGCAGAATTCTGCCCTTTTTTAATAAATCATGATGCTTACAGCACGTGTAACTTGAGCAGTGAGTCACCAGTGAGCAGTATCAGCTCCATCTCTGGTCTCCTGGGTCTCTGGATATCCGCTCATACATCATGTTCCTTGTACTCTACCTGTGTGTGGATTGATTGATGGATTTTTTCATCCTTTTAAGCTCCTCCTGGCAAGGAATGTCGGCTGGATGTGTTGAATGCTGATCCAGCTGTCAGGTTTACTGGGATGAAATCCTTATTTTATTCTCATGAGTTCTAATTCTGAGCATACCCCCCAAATATACAGATGACTTGGATTCAAAAGAGTGGTGGTCTCATTCAGTCCACCTTTCTGACCCCTGGAATTTCACAGACCTCTTCTGATGACTTATTGAGGCATTTTGAAGAAGTAAAATGTAGAAAAAATTACCAGTTTTATATTAAACAGTGGTTCAGTGCTCAGTACTTTTTAGATTTAAATGTTCTGAAAAGTCATGTTAAAAAATGCAGTAAACATGTGATTTTTAGCACTGATATCTTAGTGCACTAAGATTTTGACTTTAGTTTGATGTCATAGAATCATGGAATGGTTTGGGCTGGAAGGGACCTTAAAGCTCATCCACTTCCATTACCCATGGGAGGGACACTTTTCACTATCCCAGGTTGCTTCAAGCCTTGTTCAACCTGTCCTTGAACTCTTCCAGGGATGGAGAATCCACAGCTTCTCTGGGCAACTTAATACCAGTTCTGGGATTCCTAATTAGCCCAGTTCAAGACAATGTGTTACCATGTGGTTATATAAGGAATTTACATAAGGCTTTCTTACTGTGCCTGCTCTTATTTATGACTGATTCTGTGCAGTGCCTGGAGGAGCTGCCAAGGTTCAACCTGGTTTGTTGACCCCTCCTCTATTCCTTTGCAGTGGGCCTTTGGAGTGACGCTGTGGGAGCTGATGACCCTGGGCCAGACCCCATACGTGGACATCGACCCCTTCGAGATGGGCGCATATCTCAAGGATGGCTATCGAATAGCTCAGCCCATCAACTGCCCTGATGAGCTGTAAGTGCATGTTTGTGGGGAGAGTGGGAAACACCTGCTTTCTAACCTGCATGTTAAGCCAGGCTTGTCAGAGAAGGAGCCAGGTTTACCTTCTTCCCCTGCCCTTTTGTTCTGCCTGTCAGACAAACCCTGGGGTAGGTGCTCCTTGTGTGCACTGCTGCTTCCAGCTCTGGGATCTCCAACAGAAGGTGACCATGGAGCTGCTGCAGTGAGTACAGAGGAGGCCACAGAGGTGCTCCAATTGCTACTCTGGAGACAGGGTGGGAGAGCTGGGGGTATTCACCTGGACGAGAGAAGGCTCCGGGGAGATCTGAGACCCCCTTCCAGTGCCTAAAGAAGCTCCAGGAGAGCTGGAGAGGGACTTGGGACAAGGGCCTGCAGGAACAAGACAAAGGGGAGTAGCTTCAAACTAACAGGGGCAGGGTTTGGTGGGATATTGGGAAGAAATCCTTCCCTTTGAGGGTGGGGAAGCCCTGGCACAGGTTGCCCAGAGAAGCTGTGGCTGCCCCATCCCTGGAAGTGTCCAAGGCCAGGATGGACGGGGCTTGGAGCAACCTGGGCTAGTGGAGGGTGTCCCTGCCCATGGCAGGGGGTGGGACTGGATGGTCTTTAGTGTCCCTTCCAACCCAAAGTGTTCCATAATTCCATGCTTCTAAGCTGTTGAGCAATTTCTAATGCCCATGTATTGCTCCCTCCTGAATTGCCTCAGGCTCGTATCCTAAATCAAACCAGCACCTCTAGTCCCAGCCCATATGTTGATCATTCCAGGTGTCTGTCCTCTGAAGGAGCTGTTCAGCATCATGTACTATAAGATCCTGGTCTCTCTCTGGTTGATCAGCAGGTGTCCCAGTGGCAAAGGCTGGTTTTCCCCTTCTGACTGGGCTGTGGTCACCTGGCTGACGTTCTCCTCCTGTCTCCATGTGCCTCTGTCTTGCAGATTTGCAGTGATGGCCTGCTGTTGGGCCCTAGATCCCGAAGAAAGACCCAAGTTTCAGCAGCTGGTGCAATGTCTAACTGAATTTCACGCAGCATTGGGAGCCTATGTCTGAAACTGCAGCAGAAGATGGAATTCCCTGCTTGGGAGAAGGCATGGCATCCATCTGCAGCTCCCTACATCCCTCGAACTCGCACACGTGATGTGTATAAAGCAACACCAAAGGGAGAAAGCACTTCTTCCAAAACACTGTGCCTTAGATTGCCTTAGTAGTCTCAAGTTTGTTTTTTTTTTATAAGACCTCTTGGTGTTGAATGTTTTCTAGGTATCACTTTTGCTAAGTTAAATCGAGACCTTTTGGTTTGCCATCAGGATTTGTAAAGTGTAGTGCTGGTGAAGTGAAACATGAGATTTGGATGGACTTTGCACTCTTGACAGCAGACAATGTGATTTTTTTCAGAAGGGTTTATAGGACTGGTAGAAAAGTGAGGAGAGGGGAAATGGAAAGCTACACTGCAGAAAATTTTCCCTGCTTTTTAAAAAAAAAAAAAAAAAAAAGTTGAAACTGAATCTTTCTGACCAGCTCTAGTGTTTGTGCTTGTATGTATCTGGAATAGCTTTTTAGTATCAACTTCTATTTTGAGACAACAGCACATTGTGGTTGGATCCACACGCGGCATCTTAAACCTGTTTAACCCATTCACAAATGTTCCTTGGAAAAGCTGGTCTTCAGGATACAACATCTCCTTTTTAAAGTGATGATGTAAAAGTGATTCCAGTTTACCTCATACAGAGAGTAGTGAAGGTGGGGTAAGAATGGTGTCCCCTCGTTTCAGATCACAGGATTTTGGAGATGGTTTTATGTGCTAACTAAAGGCCTTCAGAGAAGTGCCAGAGCAGCCCTTGGGTGGGAGTCTGTCCCCTCAGACTTCTGCCTCGCAGTTTCTCTCGTTCAAAAAGGTACTGGTTGTTTTTTTATGGGCTTCTATAGCCTGAAATGGGCTTAAATATATAAATATATATTTGTAAAGACAACTTGCAGAGTAAAGAATGTTTTTCTATTACACCTAACGTGAAAGCTTGGTCCCTCACCTTGCCCTGCATGTGGAACGTGGTGGAAGTTGGGCTGGAGTTGGCAGGAAGGGAAGGTGGATTACCTGCCTCCCTCCCTATGGAACTGGGACCTCAGGTATTGTCCTGCTGCCTTCCTTAACCCAAGGAAGGGTTCCACCCCAGCTTGTTTGGAGTTGAACACTGCTGAAGAGGACTGAACATGGTTTTTCGGGAAAATGTGTGCTGTGTTCAGCCTCAGGAGCTTTCATATCCTACATATAACAGAACATATTTGCAGAACAGCTCCCAGCTCTCCTGGTCAGCTGTAGGTTCCATCCTCTACCTGGTGGCACCACAAGGCTTCAGCACAACGTGGGACATAGAGAATTGCCTCTTGTCTCTCCCCCTCTGCAGAGTTGAGCACCCACAGCCTCGAGTGTCTGTGCAACTGCAACCGTGGGAGCATTACCCTGACAGGCTCTGGAGCCATTGGAGTGTTCCAGGAGGCTGTTGTGCCAGTGGGAGCAGCTGGATTTGCCTGTGTCACACAGATGTGCAGCTTTTCTTTCCAGAGTTCTGAACCTTGCAGAAGACAATTAATCCTCCCTAATCAGTGTCACGTGGGGCAGAGCTTTGGGTACTCTTTGTCCCTCAAGACACTGCGGCTTTCCCATCTGCCCTTCAGTGTCAGTTGCCTGTGGCCAGTCAACCAAGCCTTGCTTTATCCTGAAAGGAAATTTTCCTGCTGGATCATGTTTGGGCATATTGTGATGGGCTGTGCTTGCCTGACTGATCTAAAACTGGGTTTGTTTGGTTTAGAGTTGTGGGGAAGCAGCACGGCTTTGGCTGAGTGGGTCTCTATGGTCTCTTCCTTTTCTGAGCCAGGGAACTGCCCAGTGGCAGGACTTTGTTGACAGTGATGTGGTTGTTGAAGCTGGCAGTGGGAGAGTTACTGACATCCGGGTGGGATGTGCTACTCTGAGAGTTAGTGGGGTTGGCAAACAGCCTGGGGTGAAAATGATACGTCCATTGTATGTACTCTGCGGGGTGGAGTCACATGCATCCAAGGTGTGTATCTGGCAAGATCTGCTCACATTCCACAGGTGTCAGAAGTGACACCTGACCACTGTGGTCTGGAGGAGGTTTAGGGATGTGCTGCACCTTAACCTGCTCTGCTCGGTCAGCCCGAGCTGTGGGAATGGGAAACTGCGTCAGCTTTCCCTTCCCTAGGCTGCTCCTCATCTACTCCCACCAGCAGAGACCAGGAAGTGCTTTAGTGTGAGTTGAGGTACAGATACAACTGTTCATTTTGGAAATTTTACTTTCCTTCAAACAGGCTTTACTTGCAGGTGTTAGGCTGCCTAGGGCAGTGGTGGAGTCACCACCCCCAGAAGTGTTAATAAACAAGTAGACGTGGCCTTTAGTGCTCTGTTTTAGTGGCGTTTGTTTAAAGGTTGGACTTGATGATCTTGGAGGTCTTTTCCAACCTTTAATGATTCCGTGATTCTGTGGCAGGCATTCTGCTGATAGCAGAGCTACCCCAAGTAGATTCCTTGCAGGAATTTATTGTACCTGAGATTGCAAATAGCTTTCATGCTGGTGTTTGCAGTGCTGCATAGGCTGTATCTTAGCTCCATGGCCTTCTAGGGAAGCTCTTGAGGAGCAGGTCACTTGGGTGTAGAAGATTGGAAAGGCAGACTTCCTGGAAGGAGAACATCATCAGTGACTTCTAGTCTTAAAGTACACAGAAAAGTTTCAGTGTGACCCTGGGGAGAACTGGATGGAGCGTGGCTGGTAGGTGAGTCAGGGAGATGAAAGAACAGAAAGCTGTGGTAATAGGAAAGAAGAAATGGGGAAGATTGTGGTTTCCAGGATTTTTTCCTCTGGAGGGTGATACCAGAGGTAAAAACTAGGCAAAAAAAAGGTAAAAGGCAAGAGGTGTTGAGCATTCAGTTGGGTGGCTTATCTGGGAAGACCCCTGAAGGGCAAGGTAGGATGGGATTCCCTTTGAGGGCAGAGGTCAGAGTTGTTGGGAAGACTTCAGATGGAGAAGGTCTATGAAGTAAAGAGGAGGATCAAATCATGCAGAGAGGAGAAAGCTGAGAGCCAGCAGTGGTTCATCAGTGATGGGTTGAGAGCTGCGGAGGTGCTAAATCAGGGATATGAAGGGCTGCCCCAGGGTATTTCTGTGGAACTCAAGGGACACCTTGGAGAATCAAAGTGCTTGTCTTGGCCAGCCTCACGTTCAGGTTGTCTTTTGCTTCCCACTGTGACTGTCACCAGGTTTTCAGCAAAGGATGACATGGAAAAAGAAGGTGTGAATGAAGATGGTTCCGTTCGTTTCCTCTGCAGGTGATCTTGTTTTATTGAGTTATTTTTTTCCCCTGGAGTTTGGCACTCGGAATTATCAGCCCACCCCAGAGGGTTCAACAACCTTTGTGCTGGGATCTGAGAAGGCCTTCAGCTATTTTGCCTGGAAAGACACGTGTGTGTTGTGCTCCAAACTATGTGCATGGCAATGTCAGCGTGTGCTTTCGGAAGCGAGTTGGAAGTACTGCCAAAAGAGTGGAATACCTGTGAGGGCATTTTTGTGGTAGCTGATGGATATGAATCATTTTGAAGAAATGAAAGAATAAAAAGAATGAGGAGCAGTAGTCCTCTGTGACAGGAGTGGTAGGAGTGTACCAAGCTCATGCTGGGTGAGTACATTCCTCGCAGGTAGATCTGTGCACTTGGGGCCAGGGGGATCTGTCCACCTTCTGCAGGTCAGTCCCAAAGCTCCATGGTGCCAGCTCCCAAGTATTTCTCTTGGAAAACATCAGATACACACTCCACACATCAGTCCAAGTGCCACGGCTAAAGCCCTCACCTGACACGTGAAGGGTGTTCACAGAGCCCTTGGGAAACAGCTCTTAGTGTGTTTGTACCTCACACCAGGTGTGTTTTTTCAGCACAATATGTGGCCTGTAGTCCAGATGATCTCTGAACCACAGATTTTGATTCTTCAAGAAATCCTTGTCTGTCAGGTGCACTCCTGTTGGTGCTGGCAGATTGTTATCCAAGGATGCCAGGTGAATCCAGCCATTGCCTTTGATCTCAGCATGGGAATTTTAGTGAAAAGCCACTGGAAGAAATTAAAGAAACCTGTTTAAAATAAAAATGGCTCTCAGAACTGGTGTGGGGGATCCAAATAGCTCCACCAGGACCATGGAGTGCCCAGTAAGGAGCCAGCCTAGAAACTGGAATCTGCAGAGCTGCTCTGCTGGGGGGAGTCAGGAGCTCACACCCTGGCACATCCAGGTCCTTCCAAACAGGTAAGGACATTCCTGCAGCCATTCATGTGTCCCACCCGGTGATGCTCCTGGTAATTGCTGCTCCCTCCCAGTTAAAGAGAACCTGTCATTGCTCTGGGGTGCACCTTGCAGACATCAGATGGCAATGGCATTGCAGGGAGGGAGGATTTTGGGGTAGAAGGGAACATGCTTTGTTCCTGGTGGTTCATCTCATTCCTGTAGGGAGTTCCTGGGCCTGTCCTGACCTTGAGCCTTGGAGCAACATCTAAGTGCTGCTGAGAAGAGGCTGTGCTGCTGTGCAGCAGCTCTGTAGCAGGAGGCAAGGTTTGACTGTAAGATTTGGTGGGGGGTTTGGGTCATTTATTGGCTTGATTGGGGCTGAGTGTTGATTCAGGACTTGGCAGACCTTGACATATTCTCACAATGGTTTATCTTGGTGTCCTGCAGCCAGAAGTGGTGGCTTTGCAAAAGCTTCCAACAAGAACATTTTTCCACTAAGAAACCCAAGAATTAGGCAGAGTTACACAAAACAACATCTGGCTTCTGTGCATTCCTAGAGTGGGAGAGGCTGGATGCGCCAACCCCATCTCCTCCTCTTCGTCCCTCCTGCCCCCCAGCCCCTTCTGCAGCTCAGGCTCATCCATTGTCTCAGCTTCCACCTTGATTTCTTAAACGAGATCATAGATTCATAGAATTAACTGGGTTGGCAGAGACCTCCGAGATCAAGACCAGCCCTTGATCCAACCCCATTGTGATTAAAGATGACTTTAGTTTACTTTATTCCAGGGTTTTTTTTAGCTTAGGAAGTTTTAGCAAATCCAGTGCTGCAGCCAACATGTAAAAGCTGTTTCCAAGCTCACCTGGCCCTCGGAGTGCTTGGCCTCCTGCCCAGGCCCTCTGTGTCCCACCTCTGGCCAGGCAGCCTTGGGCCAGTGCTGCTGAGGGCAATTCTTGGTTCTTCAAGCCCCTTGCCCTCGGAGAATCCAGCTGGCCCCCAATCCATGATATTGATACCATGGGCATGAGGAGAGGGTGGTATTGAGCAGGGAGATAGTCAGATATCAGGTGAGCAGGTAGGTTGTCCTGACAGGAGGCCTCAGGTTTGTTGTGGGTAAAGGTCGGTTTTGGAGCTTCTCTTTTTGATGTATAATCAGCTGTTTCAGGGAGCAGCTGGACAGGACATCCCTCAGAAGGAACCCAGGCTTGGTCCTGGCCGATGCACAGGACCATGTGTGGTCTTAGTGGAGAGCTGCTCTGTGCCAGTGACCAAACTGGGCTTGGATCTGCAGTCCTGCTGGGCGGGAAAAGAAGAAGAGCAAAGAGGGGGAGAAACCAGGAAAAATAAAACAACCGAAACCCAAAGCAAACAAAAAATCCCACGACTTCATAAGTATTTAATTGTGGAAGAGGAACCATGTGGAAACAAGAGCAGTTTAAGGATAAAAAGCAAAGGGCCGGCAGGTGATGGAGGACAAGCTGTTCCTGGGGTTGCAATATTTGAGCTCTTCAGAAGCAGCAGTCACTAGGGGCAAGGTTGTGTAAAAACTCTGTGTGTTTTAAATTTTACACAGAAAGAGAAAGAAATGGCTGAGGCTGCCTTGCTAAAGGATTTATAAGAGCAAGGCCAGGGCAGGTTTAGGTTTGATACCAGGAAAAGTTAATTCACCAAAAGGGTGGTCAGGGATCGGATCAGGCTGCCCAGGAAAAGTGGTGGAGTCCTCAAGGCTGGAGGGATTTAAAGCTATGTGGATGCGGCACCTGGGGACTTGTGGTGGCCTTGGCAGTGCTGGGGGAATGGTTGGACTCGATGATCTTGGAGGGCTTTTCCAACCTAGTGACAGCACAGGGAAAGGTGAGAGGGAGTTGCTGACACCTTCTTTGGGACTCATGGGAGTTGGAAACCTGTGCTGCATCCCCAAGGGACCTTTTCATATGTAGATTAACTACCAGATTTTGCCTCCCAAACAAAGGCTATTACAGGACTGAGGAGACAATTGGCCTTGATTTGTTACACCACCACACTGGGATGATGAAAACCTATTGACAGATTCTCTAGTTAAACGATTTTCATCCAAGTTCATCCTTTCTCCAGGCAGGACGGTGCTGGCAACTGAGTTAGGGGTCCAGCTGGTCTAGAAAATGCCACTTGTAGCCTGAGTGATGGTAGCAGCCTGTGTGGGAATCAGGGCTATCTCCATGAAAAGCCCTTTCAGTGCCAGTGTATCCAGCAGAAATCCCAGCTGCTCATAGCTGTTTATCTTGCAGGGCAAGTGAAGCTTCAGGCGACTTCAGATCAGTCCCCTTTCCTTCTCTGATGTTATTTTACCTCGGAGGATCTTGACCCTGTTTGCAAGAGGCTGTTCCCAGCTTTGTTTTGGCACAGCTGGAATATAACAAAGGCTGTGGATTCTGAGAATAGCTGTGAGTCCCAGCCCTGCTCAGCACTTGGGGAAAACACTTTTCTTGTACGTCAGAGCTGGGTTTGGGTGTCTGAGGGAGCTGTTTTGCCCCGGGGGATCTGGAGGGTGCGTGCCTGACTCCTCGGTGCCTGGATTGTGTTGGCTGCTCCCCAGTCTCCCTGTGGTGCCAACGTTGGACTGCGCACGAGACTGGAGCCCTGGCTTTTGGGCTGCAGCTTCCAAAGGCTCTCAGCCAGAAAGCTGTACCTGACAGCAGTGGGAATGCTGCTTCCAAGAAACAGCAGGACTTCCTGGGACGGAACAAACTGCCCTCATGCTGATGCCACACATTGTAAGGCATGTGGTCACTTGGGTTGGGACCATCTCTCAGGCACAGGGTGTGACTCTTGGGGATGGTCCTGTGCAGAGTTAAGTGTTGGACTTGATGGTCCTTGTGGGTCCCTTCCATCTCAGCATCTTCTGTGGTTCTGTGGTCTCTGGGGATGACTTCTCCTCTTTCCAGTTGTGCCAGTGGCCCCCCTGTGTGGTTCATGGCCCCGCAGACTGGACACTTGTTCTGCTCCTTGTTCTGAGCTTATCAGATACAATCCTGTTCCTTGTACATTAAAAATCACTGCCCAAGGAATTCTTAGAGCACAAGTCTGATGAGAGAGCAGCTTGGGGGCCTCAGCCTGGAGAAAAGGAGGCTCAGGGTGGAATTTCTGGCTCTGCAACTCCCTGACAGGAGGGGGGTGCTGGGGGAGGGGGTCAGGCTCTGCTCCCAGGGAACAAGGGATAGGAGGAGAGGGAATGGCCTCCAGCTGTGCCAGGGGAAGTTCAGGTTGGATATTAGGGAAAATTTCTTCCCTGAAAGGGTGGTCAGGCATTGGCAGGGGCTGCCCAGGGCAGTGGTGGAGTCCCCATCCCTGGAGGTGTTCAGAAAATGTGGATGTGGCACCTGGGGACATGGTTAAGGGATGGCCTTGGTAGTGCTGGGGTAACACTTGGACTTGGTGGTCTCAGGAAGATTTTCCAACCCAAAGGATTCTATGAAAGGTTTTGGAACATCCATTCTGGAGCAGATCCATGGTCATGGTCCTGGTCCTGGTCTCCTCCCCAGCTCTGACCAGAGCAGGTTCATGGAGCAGAGGAAGAGCAGGGCAGGCTGGTGCAGCACATCCTTTGGTGTCCTCTTGCAACCTCCAGCCCTTGCCAGCTTGAATGAAAATTCAAGCCAAATGGTCCTTCTGTTTACCAAGACAGGAATTTCTCTTGTCCAGTGTTCCCTTGAAACCCTCTGGGTGTTCAATGTCCCCAATGTCCTGAGCTGTTGAGTGAGGATCCAGCTCTTTTTTATTATTTATTGTTTGGGGATTTTGTTCTTTTTTTGCTCCAAACCTGCCTTCTCATCTGCTTCGACACCCTGGGACATCTGTGTTGGAGGAGGCTGTGGACACAGTCCCCTCTGGAGTGTGAAAAGCTCTGGATATCCCCTGTAAGTCCCATTTTACACAGACCAGGGGGCCATAAACACATGAACAAATTCTGGCGTGAGTAAACTCTGGATTTACCTATCAGTGCAATGAAATCTGTCCTTTTTTTTTCCCCCTCTGATCCTTTCCACACACACTTCACACTTGGTTTCCTCCTGGGGAGGGAGTGATGTGGTCCTGGAGCACTGGAAGTACAGTAAGTCCTTGGGGATAAATTAAATGTTGTTTCTGGTGCAGTTCCACAGGTGTGAGGATTCTCCTTTTCCCTTGTGTAATGCTGGTGCAATGAGGAGTGCTCCACATCATGGACAATTATCCATACTGGAAAGCCTCAGTATGACTCCCAAACAGGTAAAAAAAAAAAAAGATTGTAATAACGAAAAGCTTAATGCCTTTGGTTGCACACGCAGAGCCCTGAGTTTTGCTGCAAGAAGGGACTTGTGGATATTGTCTCTGAATCTATAGAAACACATAATTCTCTCCAAGCTCCTTTGTTCCTCTGGATAGCCTGAGCCATGCTGGGTGTGTTTCTCTAATCTTGAAATCTGTGAGCTTTAAGGAAAAAAATTAAGTTAATTGAAACAGTTTTTACATGTATTCTCCCCCCAAGTGTGGGACTTGGAGCAGTGATCGCTGAAAGAACAGGAATCTTTGGCCATTATCCCCTCCCTAAATCTCTGCTTAATTTGGACCAGAGCAGTTTGAAACTCTGGTGTTTAGGGAATGAATATCCTATTTCTTAACGTGTCTACTCAATAGACACAAATCCCAGCGGGGAAATCAGAACCCATAGGAAGGAGAGGGGGGTGGGAGCAGCCACCACTCCCACGAATATGTTTCCTCTCTGGGAGTTGTTGATGAGATGCTCTGCGGTTGCAGGAAGCTTGAGTGCTGCCACTTCTTTTTTATGTTCTTCCTGTGTCCTGCCAGAGTTCATCTGACATTAATTGGTGATAGGTTTGTGTTTTCCTCCAGCTCCCTGGAGCAGAAACTCTCCCTCCCCTCCTCTGCTGGTGGCGGTGAAGTCATGCCTCCAGGGGCCTCAGTGGCTGGACCCCCACGTGGAGCTTGTTGGACCCTCATGTCCAGCCTGTCCTGTGCCTGGGGCAGATCCCTTCATGTCCAGCTTGTCCTGTTCCTGGGGCAGACACACAGCTCCCTGCCTGTCCCAGCCCAAAGTCCATGGCTGGACTGTGCCCAAAGCTGGAATTTGGTGGTATATGGACACCTCCTCCACTTTCATCCTGGCTCAGCAGCAACCCAGTTCCTCACCCAGGAGCAGCATCTTGTACCACTTTAAAAGTTAAGTTGGGCTTCTTTCACCTAGCATTGGTGTCTGGCAGGTCTCTGTGGCTCCAAAACCTGAGGGTTTCCTGGTTTTCCCATCTCTGTGGGGTCAGGTCACTTCAGAGCCCAGGTTTGGTGAGCTGGTTTTGCTGCCTGTGCCATCCCACCACAGCATGAGTGTGAGATCTGCAGAAAACAGCACAAAACTGCCAAATGGGGCTATTTTAGCATTACTTTAAATCTACCTTAAAAATCCCAAGGTCTGGAGTCCAGTCCTTACGTGAATACCTCACTGAGGTGCTACAGCAAATTCCAGCCCTGAAGAACTGAAAACTGGAAAACAAGTGGGCTCTAATAGGGAAAATATCTCAATGAATGTAATTTCATTAACAGGCTTTAATTAGTTTGGGGATTTTTTTCCATGTTGGAGGGGAATTGTTTTCCTTCACGCGTGGCGCAGATACCGGGAACACGTCAGTCCTTGAGCGTCGCCCGGTGCTTGGACAGCCCTGGCACAGGAAATCAGGAAATTGTTTGTGTTTGACTGCAAAAATACCGTAATCTAGAATACCATTTGGTGGAGGAAGCGGCTCTAAGTGGCGATTGTTTGTTTTTGATTTCCCAGTTGCAAGCTTTTATTCTTTCCCCAGACAGCCCAGAACCCCCCGTGCCCTGGGCTGATCCCCCAGCATGGGCAGCAGGGCAGGGGGGGAATCTGCCCCTCTGCCCCATCAAGGATGACCCCCCTCCAGCCCTGGGGAACAGCACAGCAAGGACATGGAGCTGCTGGAGAGAGTCCAGAGGAGGCCCCAAGAGGATCAGAGGGATGGAGCAGCTCTGCTGGGAGGAAAGGGGGGAGAGTTGGGATTGTTGAGCTGGAGAGGAGAAGCCTTGGGGTGATGTGATTGCAGGTTCCAGGAACTGAAGGATCTACAAGGAAGATGAGGGGAGACTATTTCCAAGGGCCTGGAGTGAGAGGACAAGGGAGAATGGTTTCCCACTGCCAGAGGGCAGGGATAGATGGGATGTTGGGAAGAAATTGTTCCCTGTGAGGGTGGGGAGGCCCTGGCACAGGTTGCCCAGAGAAGCTGTGGCTGCCCCACCCCTGGAAGTGTCCAAGGCCAGGTTGGACGGGGCTTGGAGCAACCTGGGCTAGTGGAAGGTGTCCCTGCCCATGGCAGGGGTGGAATGTGATGGGCTTTAAGATCCTTTCCAACCGAAATCATTCCATGATTCTATGAAGGCTGTCAAATAAGTTGTAAATGCATTTTGCTTGTGTGGGCCCTTAGTTCCCCCTACCCCAAAGAGATCAAAAAATATTCCAAGCCCTTTGGCTGCACTTTCGGGAGGGAATCCTCGTGTACCTTGTGCTGCCCTGAGGCCACACAGGGGACTTTTACCCTGCTGGGCTGCACCCTGGTCCTGCTGCAGAGGGTTTGGTGCCACCAAAGACACACGAATTTGCTTGATGTCTTCAAATTGTGCTTCCCCACTGCAGTTTGTCCCTTTGGATGGCAGCTCCACCCTTAGAGCCTCCTTGCTTTGCTTGCTCAAGCAAAGACAGGTGGCTGATGGTCGGCAAGGGAAACACAAGTGGTGTCGGAGCTCGGACTGAAGGAAATCCATGGATGGGAGCTGAGCCTTTTGTGGTGAGGCCCTCCAGAAACAAAGCAGCTTGTTTTCCAGGCTGAGACCTGGGCAGGGCCTGGAGAGAGGTTGGAGCCCCTGGCACAGCTCCAGTGACCCCAGGACAGTTCCTCCACGCCCCAGGACAGTGCCACGTACCCTGGCCAAACAAAGCAGTTCCTGTGTGGCAGCACCTGAGGTAACACTGGCAGGATGGTGGTGTGGGGACAGCACAGCAGCGTGGGATTAAGTGGGAAGGCAGGCTGAAGGCACTTGATTTCTAAGCTTCCAGGAATGTCAAAACCTGGAACAAAACTTGTCTGCATCACCCGCTACCCCCAGCTGAGTTGTGGGAGTCCCCAGAGGTGACCTGGCTTTACTTCCTCAATATCCCTCAGGCTTCCAGCACCAGTGTTGGGTTGCCTGTCCCTGCTGCTGTGTCTGGGGCTTTTCCATTAGATACTAGGAAAAATTTCTCCATGAAAAGTGTGGTCAGGCATTGGAACAGGCTGCCCAGAGCAATGGTAGAGTCCCCATCCCTGGAAGTGTTTAAAAAACATGTGGATGTGGTGCTTGGGGACACGTTTTAGGGTGAACATGGCGCTGGGTTAACAGTTGGACTTGATGATCTGGAGGACTTTTGCAACTTTAGCAATTCTGTGACCACTAGGAGCAGGACAGTGAGGATGGCAGCAGGATGCTCCAGCCCAGCAGCATTTGGAACAGTCACACGTGGGCTGGGAAGAGCAGACAGGTGTCACCTGCACAGCCAGTCTGTCCCTGGGGACATCCCTGACTCCGCAGGGGGCCAGGACGCCATGCCCTTCTGGCATGCCTGACTGAGGGATGGGCACACATCAGCAGGATGGTTTCACTTGCTTGAGGATAAGGCAGAGCTGCCAAACATCCTCCCCATTAAGTTGTTTGCTGTTGGGTTGGTTTGTTTGCTGACCAAGATAAGTGTGGAGTAAGCTCAGCCAGGCAAGCATGGCCCTGCACGTGAGGCTCCAGCTGCTGTTGTGCAACCCTGTGTGAATCTTTCCTTCATCCCTGTCTGCACCATTTAGTGGAAATGCTGATGGGTCTGTGGTATTTTTGTGTTTGTTTCTCAGTTTCTTTCTGGCCAAAGTCCGCGTTGACGCAGACTTTCGGTGAAGCTTTTTCCTGGAAAGCTGTGCCTTTGGAAGAAGAGGAGTGCCTGGAAACAACTTAGGCTCTGTGCAGGTGCTTCAGAGGAGGCAGCGGTGGGATGCACTGACCAGGGCTGAAATAGATCCATCTCCCGGCACCAGGAGGAAAACAGATGAGCAAAAAAGCCCTTTTGTTTTTTGAAGATGGCAAACCCAGAGAGGAATGCTTTGGGTTGTGAGGGACCTTTAAGGGGCAGTTGTCCTGCAGTGACGAGTGAGTTGGACCTGGGAGAAGCTCAGATGCCACTGAGGGTGTGCAGGGAGTGCTGGGGAGCAGCAAATGTTGGAGCTGTGACACAGCGCCAGGGTTGGGGTGGCTGCCACCTGCCCGCACTGTGCCCTGCACCACAGTGTGATGTTTGCTGAGTTGCTGTGTCAGGATGGGGCAGCTTGGCCCTCCCTGCACCGTGTCTTCACAGGGAGGGACCTGCATCCAGGGAGCCACAGGGGCATGAGAAGTCCCTCACCAGAGGTGAAGGTAAAAGCTTTTCTCCTGGGGCGTGAGGACCTTGTGGTGACCCAAAGCCCAGTGAGAAAGGCAGAGCTGGGCTTTGCATGGTGGCTCTGTGGGCCTAGTGGGTCTTTTCTTGAAAAATCTCACCCTGGGTTTTTCACAGAATCATGGAATGGTTTGGGTTAGAAGGGACCTTAAAGATCATCTTGTTCCACCTCCTGCCACAGGCACACTTTCCATTATCCCAGGTTGCTCCAAGCCCCGTCCAACCTGGCCTTGGACACTTCCAGGGATGGGGCAGCCACAGCTTCTCTGGGAAACCTGTGCCAGGGCCTCACTTACACTTTGAGTAAGGGATTTTTTCCTAATATCTAACATAACTCTCACCTCTTTTCGCTTAAAATTGTTCCCCTCTATCCTATCACTATTTGCTTGTGTAAAAATTCGCTCTCTCTCTTTTTTATATGCCCCATGTAAGTTCTGAAATGCTGCAATAAGGTCTCCCTGGAGCCTTTTCCTCTCCAGGTTGAAAACCCCCTGCTCTCTCAGCCTGTTATTGGCAGCTGCTGCTCTTCCCAGCACTCTCATCCTCTGCTCTTGTCCTCCCCCCATGGCAGGCATTGGTGGCCAGCAGTGTGATGTGGTGATGGTTGTCTGGGCTTTGGGTTGGATGTTCCACCTGGGCCTCTCTGGTCAGACCCTTCTCCTGGAGCAGTTTCCTTCGGCACAACCCCTCCTAATGCGGGCCATGCTGGATGCACTGGTTGGATCAAAATAGAACAATGACTTCAAGGGTTTTCCTTTGAGAGTGTCTTGAGGGAGAACAAATGGGAAGGACTAGGACAAGCCATTGCCTCCCCTCCCATCTGGCCATGCTGGGCCAGGCCCTGTGACAAGGTTGGGTGAAGGGCGAGGTGTGCCAGGAGGTTTGGCGTGAAGAGCGTGAGAAGGGGCAGCACACAGGGGCCTCTTGAATCCCATCACACCAGGGACCACTCATGGAGAGGAGAAGTCAACAGAGCCCATGAGAAACTGCTGTCCCTCCCATCCTGCTGCCCCTGGAGCAGCTCCTGCCCTGGGCATCTCTGCTTTGTGCTCTTGGTGGACTTACTGAAGTCCGCCTGGGCTGGGCTGTAGGGCAGATACTCTTGCAAACACAGCTGGTTTGGACTGGGCCTGACCTGGTACCTGAAGCTGGGGAAGGGAAGCCTGGGAGTCATCTCCTGAGACCCAGAGACCAGGTGAGTCAAGTTGTGAGGAGCAGGGAGCCCCAGACTGACAGCTCCTCGTTAAACCCCGATGTGTGAGGGCACTGTGATGTTCAGGGCTGTGTCCTGAAGGGCACACCCTCCTTCTGAAGAGCTTGGGGTCTTCAGGGCAGGATGTTCTGGTTTTGGTCCTGCTAAACTCCTGTGGGCTCTGCCCTGCCGCCCTCCCATCCTCCTCCCGCTCAGGGAAGTGTGGGCCAGCCTGTGTCACTCTGCACTATCACTATCATTAGTGGCAGGACCTCACCAAGGAGTGTACCCATGGGCAGGGTGAGTTACAGGAGCCCTGGCCAGCACAAGGAGACAACAGGACTTGGTGTTCCCAGCCTGGTGTGGAGGGAGGGGGAAGGACCTGTGGGGCAGGACGCTGTGCCCTTGTCCCCAGGCAGCGACGTCTCACCTGGGTGAGCCAGGTGCTTTCCTCGCCAGTGGGATCCTGCTGCTGGAGCAGCAGGCACACCAAGGTGGAAGAACTTCTCAGCAAACAGGGCACAAACCCGTGCTGGAACTATCACATCATCCCTGTGTGTTCATATCTCTGGGTGTTAGATCATGTTTCTTTAACCTTAGATGCCCTCCTGGCTCTGTTTGTTTGGTGAGGAGTGAAGGCTGGGAGGAAGGCTGGTGCCCTGCTGGTGCCCTGCTCATGGCTTTGGCCCAGCTCTGCTCATGAGGATGTTTCTGCCTCTTCTCTGTCCCTGAGGGCTCCCAGGTCCATGTCAAACCCAGCCTGGGAGCTGAGTGGTGAGGAAAGGAGTTACCATTGGTAGTGCTGGGTGAACTTGGTGTTTGCAGTTCTCCCAGCTTTATTTTGGCAGAAGACAGGTCCTGGCAGTCCTGCTGGCAGAGGGACAGCTTGTGCCTGTAGCAGGAATGGGAATGTTAGTGTGCAAAGCCAGGACCATGAGAGGGTCAAACATGATGACTAGAAGCAGCTCCCTTCCTGTTTTCCAGGAGTCTTTCCAGCTGCTCCCCCAAGCTGGTGCCAGCCCAGCCACATCGCAGGCTTTCCCTGATGCCCAGGTTGAGACTGAGTGTCCTGCAGATGTTTGTTGGCTCCAGGAGAAACCCCAGGGCTAAACCTCCCAAGATCTGCAAGGCCTTGGCTTGGGCTGCACCACAGCTCTACAAGAGACAGCATGTCACGGCCTCTGTCCCTGCACTGGGCAGAACAGGGAGGGATGTGCCCTGGGCTTGTTCCTGGCACTTCACATCTCCTGTCACGCAGGATAACCCTCCCCGTGGGCTGGATCTGTGGGCAGGCAGCACCAGGGCTCTGCCCCCTCCCAGCCCTGTGCAGGGACGGGGTGCCCTCACCATGGTGGGTCCTGCTGGGCCGAGCCCCAGTGGCTGCCTGGACATGACTCGGACTTGCGCTGAGCCTCGTGTCCAGGTGCAGCAGCTGGGGTGCCGCAATGCGCCTGTTCCTGCTCAGCAGAGAATGTTGCTCACCTGCCTGGGGAGGCACAGGCGCTTGCCCAACTTGGCACCGCCTGCCAAGCCTTAATCTCCATTGTTTGACAGCTGGCATGCTGCTGACGTCAGTGCCATGGCTCAGGGGGCTTTTGGGGAGCAATGGCAAGTCTTCGCATATGTGGGCTTGTGGGCTTAGCAGGAAAACATCCTACTGAAACCACAGCTGGAGAAGGAGGAGAAGGAAGGATAAGGGGGTGCAGCACCAAGGAAAGATGCTGCTCCTTTGGGGCATGGCCTGGCCTCAGGAGCTGCCATGGCTCTTGGCCTGGTCAGGAGAAATGCCACTTTATGTGTCCAGCTGGCTGGGTATCACTGCTGGATTCCCTTCCCCTGCCCATGCCAAAGGTCCGTATGTGCCCTGTAAGCGTCTCACCTACCTTGCTGATCCCTCTCCTGATCCCAGGGGATTGGATTGTTCTACTGACAAGGACAGCTGGCTGTTGTCTGTACAGCTGGGTGACTGCTGCTCTGCTCTCATCCCTGCCTCAGGGCCTAGGGAAGAGGTGTGGTTCTGTCCCTCCCTTTATTATGTATCATTAAAGAAACTGCTCATCCCTGTCCTGATGCGCCAGCTTTGGACATCACTGTCCTGCCTTAAGGGACCATTTCAGGATGTGCCCTGGGAGCTGTGCCCTGGGAACTGTGCCCATGTCACTTTTGGCATTGGCCAACTTATGCTCAGCTCCTCTACCTTCCTCATGGAGAACAACGTTATGGGAACAACACCCTGTGTCTCCTGTGGACTGATCCCTCCTCCACCCACCCACAGGTGCCAAGGGCGACCCATGTGGCACTCGCTGCTCTGGCCAAGGCTGAGCATCCATTGTTGCTCCTTGCAGGACTGGTCCAGGCCCAGCTCCTCCTTGCAGGTCTCGCAAAGCCTCACTTATCTTTGAAGCCTGGATATTGCTCACTGGGGAGTCTCGGCATGGAGATCACGGCTTCCAGGCTGAGCCTCTGGCGCTTCTGCTTCCACTCATGACCTTAACGACACATCCTGATGGCAATTGTTCTCCGAGCTGGAAATCCTGCCCGCTCTGCCACAGGACTCATGCTCCTCAAGGAGTCTGAGGTCTTCAGTCAAGGCAGTCAACCCTTCCTGCAAGGGAAATTACTCTCACCCCGTGGCATGGTGGCAGCCATCCCTGGGCTGGGCTGCTCTGCTTTAATGTCTTTAAATATTTTTCATAATATTTTTCAGAAAAAGAAAATAAAAAGCAGCAAGCCAGGGAGTGAGGGAAGAGGAAGTCAGTAGTACCTCAAAGGAATTTTTTTTCCTGGGTTAGAAAGCAACTTGTTGGAAACTGTGCTGAAGCTGAACCTGGATCACACCTGGGAAGTGGAGAACCCTGAAAGCCAGCCCAGGTTCTGAGCTGAAAGCCAGGAGGGTCAAAGGACTCTGTAAATCTACTGCTTCCACTTCTCAAACATAAGTTGTTTTCCCTGCACAGTGTGAAGGAACATAATTAACCTTGGAGTAAATTACTCTATGTCTTGATTAATTTGCCTTTGGTTATGTTTACACCACTGGCATGGGGCTGTGTTCCTTCCTGAGCACATAATTTTGAGGCCTTGGAAACTGAAAGTTGGATAATATCCACCAGGCAAGAGTTTTAGCTTTCAGATCTCCAGGGAAACATATTGACTGTTTCTTGGTCCAGAGGAGGGGAAATAACAGCATTTGTGCCACGGTGAGTTTTTCTGAGGAAAGCTGGATTTCTTGGTGTGATTAGTCAAACACTGTGATTCAGCCCTCCCTCAGCAAATGAGGTATCCAGAAGTATGCAGGGAGTTTCTTTTCCTTGAAATTCTGCTCCAGAGAGTACATGTGGGCTGTATAACTTAAGTTTTCCTTTGTAGAGATAAAAATTGCTCTTGATCAACCAAGAAGATCTCGTCTGAATCACTTCTCTTAAACCAGCATCCTCTCGTGTATCACCTTGTCTTCTTGCCCAGCTCCTGTCCATCATGACCTCAGGGGGCAGTGGCAAAACTCAGTGTTTTCTAGCCTATATTCCAACAACATTTTTTAGCAAATATTCCAACTGAGGCTTCATGTGTGCATGTGTCTGTAGCTGGGGGTGTAGGACATGCTCCAGCTGCCCAGCCCAGGCTTTGGAGACCCATGGCCAGTTCTGACCATCCAGAAGCAGTTTGAGTGTCTCAAAATAATTAACAAACTGGGGGGAAAGTCACCAGAAACATTCCAGAATCTTCCCCAGAAATCAACTGTGAAGACTTATGAGAAGTTCTGTGCACACCTTTACCAAGATGAGGCTGAAGAGGAGATGTGGTTAGAAATATTAATAAAAGTGTTGCTTTCTCTTCAACAGACCTGGCCACGCTGTCTCAGTGACCCCAGCGCTGGTACGGGCTGTGATTTTATCCATGACTTACAAAATTTGTGCTCACCTGAAGCATCAGGGAAGTTGATCCGGGGAACTGAGCAATCCTGTTGAAAAGATGCAGCTAGCTTGGAGACACAGGAGTGAGGGGTCACAATGGAGTCTTCTCTTGAATCCCTCAGCCCCCTAGTACACTCAGAAGTGGGATCTGAGCTTCAGGTTTTCTTACTGGCTCATCTTTTGAACACCCTGTGAACGGTGCAGGGGGTAAGTTGCTGCTGGTGCAGACACGTTTGCAGAAGCTGAGGGGATCCTAGACTGTTCCCTCTCCAAAACACTCCCAACCTGTGTTTGGGCTGAGCCTATACCTTCCCCAGGAGGGCTGCTAGCCTTGGCTTGATCATCACACAAGAGGGAGAGTCACATAATCACTTCCACCACTGAACAGAAGCATTTCCTCAGGAACTGCTTTTCTCTCCAAGCCACAGTGGCAGATGCCATCTCCCTGGTGGCCAAGGACTGGTTGTCCCAAACTCCTCCTTGAAATGCTGGCTGCCCAGAAGCATGCCCTGGGCTCTGCTCGCTGAGGAACTCCCATTGCTTCCTTGCCCTCAGGAGCCAGGGATTGTCTGGCCAAGAGCAGATTCCTTTGGGGTCCTTTCAGTGAGAAATTGGATGTTTTCTGTGGAAGGAAGATTGTGAAAACTGACATCTGAGAATCCATGGGTTTCAGCTCATTGTGGGCAAATCCAGTCCCAGGCTGGGTTCCTCTGCCGTGTTCTGCTTGCCCATTCCAGTGGTTTTGCAACACCCAATTTCCTTTTCCTGGTGCCCAGACAGGGACACAGAGGCAGGGCAGTAGGATGGCAGAGGAGCAAAGTAATATATATAAACACAGATTCACTGGAAACCAGGCTTCGTAGTCCTTCTAGTAACTAAAGCTTAGCTTGGTGCTCACTCATTTCTCCAAAACAGGGGCGGACAGTTCTTTGGCCATTCACTTCTGAGAACAGCCTTTCAGGACACTGAAGTCAGCAGTCAGTACATACTGATTAAGTCAAAATTATGCCATTTGTGGCTTGCTGTGTGGTTTTGAATTTTTTTTCTAGCAGAGAATGTGTTTTGGAGGAACTGAGTTACTCTAAAAAACTCTCCTCTTTACCCTCAAACATGGCAGCTTTCAGAGAAAAAGCAGAAAGTGGGGGAGAAGCTGCTCTCCCTCGCTCTACCCACCTCCCTGTGGATTTCCTAAGCCCATGAAATGGGGTGGGAAAGACAGTTCCTTACCCTCAAAAATTGAAGGATGAGGTTGGCTGTGCAGATTCTTGGCCAGCCTGGTTTCTGTGAGCTGATGGTGCATGAAACGCCTCAGTGAGAAGCTCTACTCACCACAACAACAGACATGAAAACCTGCTTCTGGAAAAAATACTTTCTTTCTGCCTTTTAACAGCCAACTGCAGGATGTTCCTTGTGGAACCCAAATATTTTCAACTGGCTAAATAATCATGTTCAATTAGTTTTTGTTAAGGTGGTGCCAATCCACCCTTCTCTTTGGAAACTAGCTTAGCTTCTGAAATGGCTTGAAAACAGTGAAGCAGGGAAAATATTCTACTTGGACCTCACTCATCTCCATCTGTCATGGAAAAGAAAGGGACCACCAGTCTCCTGAACTTCCTGGAGAAAGGGATTACCAGCCTCCCTGGGGCTTGCAGTGACTTTCCAGCACTGTCAGGAGCCTGGAGTGAGTTTAAAATATTTTGTCTCCATGATACATGTACATTTTTGTTCTTAAAGCACAAAAATCTTGCAGGATTGCTCCTAGTCCCCTGGTCCTTCAGGACTATCTTCTCCTGGGCTGGATTTCCATGGTGGCTGGTGGCTGTTGGGGTCACCACCAGTGATTGAAGGCAAGCCTGAAGCAGCAGCAGTGGATCTACATCTCCTCCCCTGTTAAGGTCATGCAGGAGTTTCTTGTCACATCCCTGTGCTCCCTCCCAGCCCTGACCTACTCAGGAAGAAGAGGGAGGATGTGGAGGTGCTTTTTCCATGGTCCAGCAAGGATAAGAGCCTGGAACTGCTTACTGCTGGAATTGCTGCTCTGGCAGCCACAGGTGAGCTGAGCTGAGCATCTCCAGCAAGGGGTGTGACTGCCCAGTGTTCAATGCCCAATCCCAAACAGGGCCACAGCCCTATCTCTCCATCTCTACGTCAGCAGCACATGCATTCCTGCATCCTCTGTACACTCTAGGGTAGAACCAACCAGGTGGGATAAGGCAGGATCAGGCTGAGCAGGATCAAGGTTCATGTTCCTGGATGGGGCCACCACTGGCCGATGTGAGGAAGCAGGACCAGAAAGCACTGAATCTCCACAGCATCTAGGTGAGGAAGGTGCCCTCCCTGGCCAAGGGAAACCTTTGTATGTCCTACTGGAGGACAGAGGGATTTCCCCTCTCTGTCTGTGTTACGTTGTCTGCAGAGTCAGTCTGACACGACCCCAGCAGTGGTGGTGGGTCCTCAGTCCTCGCTTGCTCTACGACCGGCTCACTGGTTTCTCTCTCATACAATCACGGAATGGTTTGGGTTGGAAGAGACCCTAAAATCCTTCCCATTCAACCCCCTGCCATGGCCAGGGACCCCTATCACTATCCCAGGTCACTCAGAGCTCCATCTAACCTAGCCTTGAACACTTCCGGGGATGGAGCAGCCACAACCTCTGTAGAAAACCACCCTTATGCTTGAGTCTATGGTATTTGATCCAAACTGATATGTGTTTGCACTGGTTTCCTCAAGTTGTGCCTTTTTTTGGTCTCATTTCTGCTATTTTCCACTGAGCTGGAGCACAACCCATTCCCATTTAACTGAGGAATTAAATCTGGGGGCAAAACCTCTTCGGACCTGCACCTGCTGGGTGCACGCTTGGTTTTGGTATTTCTCTGCTGCAATCACTGAGTTTCATCCCACATGCTGAATCCTTCACAGAGAGAACCCTTCCTACAAGAATCTATTGTGCACATGCAATGGTGGGAGAAAGGAAACCCAAGATAAAGGTGCCTCCACACCTCCAACTGTTTTACCAACCTGGCAGAGCACAGCCACCTCTTCTCCTGGTCCCAGTCCAAGCCTATCAGCAGCAGGAAAAGTTTCCCACCCCAGGAGAAGCTGTAGCAGCATTCAAGTCAGCCTTTCCAAAATATTTTTTGAGGAAAAGCACACACCCTCTGGTTAAGACCATCGAGTGTCCTGTTTACTTTTTTTCTTGGACGCAGCAGGAGAAAGTGGGAGATGTCCCAGTATCACCTGGCCCAAGAAACAGGGAATTACCCATGAAGGCTTGAATAAGTCCCTGTCCTGGCACTTTGCTGAGGTGGGAAGGTGCCAGCAGCCCAGGTGAGGCGTCCTGGGACAGGGATTGCGAAAGAGGGTAAGAAGCATCTGAGACTTGGCACTGTGTGGTGGGGCTAGCTCTGCTGTAAGGAGCTGTGGCTCTTCTTTCCCCCTTTGCACCCTGTGTGTGTTGGGTTTGCTCTGGGTCATCACTGTGTTTGTTCAGGTTCTGTGGTGTCTAGTAAGTGGGAAGGGACTCAGTGCTGCTGAGGGAAGTGTTGGCATGGGAACCCATGAGAGATACCCTGTGCTCCTGGATAGCGTAGCAGGAGCAGGAGAGGTGCTGGATTTCCCAGGCTGTTGTTGTGCAAAGAACGAGAAATTGGTAAAAGGACCTCATCGTGTAAATACTGAGCACGTGAAATCAAACCCCACATCAGACTCCAGGTCTTAGATCGACACTGTCCCCATGGAATTCCCAGCAGCACTTCCAAGACTGAACTGGCAGCCAAAGCCCAGCATCCTGCACTCTCCATCATCTGGATGGGGCCCTGAGCAACCTGGCCCAGTGGGAGGAGTCCCCTTCCAGAGCAAGGATTTGGAATGAGATGATCTTTAAGGTCCCTTCCAGCCCAAACCATTATGGGATTCAGTGATCCTACGATCTGCCTGCAGCAACCCCAGGCAGTGCAGCTGCACCAAACTCTCCATATGGAGCATCTTCAGAGTGTCCCTAAGGTGGTTGGAACAGCCCATGCCCCAGTGTGATCCCAGCCCAGGACTTTTTTCCCAACAAGGGGAAATGTCCCTTCCTGTGGGAGAGCCCTGGAGCACTCTGGGATGTGGCCACAGGTTCCTGGAGGAGAACCTCCCACATGGGTGCTGGTGGGAGAAATGCAGCCCCCCTCTCGTGCTGGTGCCCAGAAGGTGCTCTCCTCACAACGAGGGGCACAACCTGCTGCCCTTCATTCTGGATTTGGGTGCTGAAGGCAAGGCTCCCATGGCTGGTCCCCCCAGGAGGGAAACAGCTGTCGCTCAGCACTCGGTGAGTGGCTCTTATCTCTGGCAATGGAGAGCTGTAGAACAAGGAGTCCTGGGCAAGATTCCAGCTGGGGATGCAAGCAGCAGGCTGTTTACAGAGTGGATCCTCCCATTTTGGTGCTGCTGGGCTCTTGTGAAACATCCTGGCTGACAGGAGGGGGGTTGGCCTCGGGCGTGCAAACTGGAAGAGGCAGGGCAAGCCTGGGGGCTGCTGGTCTGGGCAGCAAAGTCCTCTTTGCAAGGGGAAGGGGAAGACAGCCCCAACCCCTGCCCTTTCAACCCCTCTGGTGCTGATGACCTGTGAGGAGGATGCCCAGTGTCTTATATCAACAGTTATTTTCCCAAAGATCCATCTCTGGGCCATAGCACAACACTGCTCTACAAAAACCCAGAAACTTTGTCCATCTGGATGGCACCAAATACATCCAAGTGCCAGAGAACCTGCTGCCTGTACCCACCACTGCTGTTTATTCGACTGGTCCGTGACCTTCCCCCTCTTCCTTCCAGTTCTGATGAACTGTTAAAGCCTCTCTAGTTTCTACTTATCCCCAGCTTTGCATCCATCCTTGATGTCTCTGAAGGGTTTCCTGGCTGACAGGATAGGTTGGTGTACCTGTCCTTGGGTCTTCCCCCACCTCCTGGAGGGGTAGCAGTATCCAATCAGCTGCTGCCAGCGCCAGCAACCTCTGCAGGAGTAAATTTTCCTTAATTTAGGTGAGTTAGGAACCTGCTTCAGGATGCGTGGATGGACCAAGTGAGATCCGCATGGCTGTTTGTGGAAGCAGTTAAGAACTGGCTTAGTCTTAATTCCTTGTGGCATCTTCCCATCCTACCACTGCTGATCTGTTTGAGTCCAGACTGGGTTTGAGTCTGTGTCGTTAATCAGGAGAGCAAATCTCCTGGTGGGACCAGGAAAGGAGATGGGTCTCCAGGTGCCTTTGGCTTTCTCTTAGCTTTGGGGGTTGTCAAAGAAGGCAGGCAGTTTGGGTCCCTGGAAGACTCCAAATACAAGGGCCTCTGGGGGTGGGAGGAGGTGCAGCCTGAGTCATGTGGGAGAGGAACTGTCACTGGGCTCCACCTATTCCAGTTGCGTTCCATCCTCTGCCTCACTGGGTCTAGCAGGGGACAGGGATGAGTCAGGCATTGTCTAGATAGTCTCCAAGGGACAAACATCACACTATCATCTTTCCTTGGCTATCTTCTTAACAACTGCATCCTACAGCTGGCCTGGCAGCCTCTCTTCCTGTTTGCTTCCTCCTGGCCACGGAGCACTGACGCTGAAAGGGGAAGTGCTGACGGTGCCTCTCGGTCTGCTCTACCTAAATTTAAACCACTATTTTTGTCTTTGCAGACTCATTGTGTTTTAAATTTGGAATAAGAGGTCACATGAGGAAAGTTGTTGTCTTATGTTTAGTGCCGTGGTGATGAGACTTGGGCCAGGACAGCCCCCTCATCTGCCCTGCTGGGGCCAGGGATTTGTTTCCTGCTGCGGTTCCCTGAAGGAGCAGAGAGGAGGCAGGAGCAGAACGGGATGTCCCACTTCTCTTCCCAGTTGAGTGTTTCCAGTCAAGAGGCTCTTTCAGAAGCCTGTAGACACAAAGATAACACAGAAGGATGCATTCCAGGAAGCGGTTCCCAGAACCGGCTTGACATTTCTCACTAGTGTGACCTGGGCTGATGGGTGACCTTGCAAAAGAAAGAAGAGCAAAGCCAGGGGTCAAACAACAGGAACAGGCGTGGAAGAAATGATCTCTTGCTGAAGTTAAGGGACTAGCAAGGATAACACATGTTGGGTGTGAGCCAGAGCTTTTCCCTTCGTGGTGCTGAGGGGAGCACCAGGGTGTGGGGTTCCTGGGGTTTCTTTGGTGTCATGGATGCAGGAATCTGGGCTGAATGGGATGAGGACTTCAGTGGTTCCTCATTGGAAGAAGGACAGCACTTGGGAAGGGATGGCTGGGCAGCTCCCACTGACATCATCCCAAGGGCTGTTTGCAAAGAGCTCAACAACTGGTCCCAAAAAGGCTGTTGGTGTCCACACAGCTTTCCCTTGTCCTTGCTGTAGTCCATTGACCACCCTGGCCAGATGAAGGCAATCCCCCTCAATTCCAGCTCATGAGGAGATCTGAAGAAGGGAGGGAACTGCAAGAGAACTGTGCAATTCCAAATGCTGACCAACTCCCACAGTGCAAAGGTGGTGCCTGGTCCTCCTATCAGGTGAGTAGCTCAGGGGAGTTTCTTCTCTAAAGAACATCATCTCCTCTCCCTCTCCTTTTGCTCAGAGTGCAGGAAACTTTTAAAATGCCACTTCCAAGGGAAAGCAGGCAGCTTGCTCCCTGAGCTGTCAGCTTGCTCTTGAAATGATTGATTTGGGGTGATCTCCAGTGGACCATCACTGACCACATCCTTTTTGTTTTGGAGTTCAGCTCCCCTTACAGCTACTCAAGCTCTGTGTTGGGATTTTCAGAGAGCTGGAGTGGAGTCTGTGCATCCAGCTAATATGGATCCAATTTATGGGATCTCATCCATGCCCTTTGCTCCAGGATCCAAACCCAAGGGCAGCACCTCCACCTAGATTTCAGCTGTCAGACACAGACAAGGAACACAATGTTCTTGACTCAAAACAATGAATTCCTAAGGCAAGAAGAGTCAACCCCAACAGGAAGAAGACGGTTGATCAAAGGAGTTCTGTCAGGTGGGAGTGCTCCCTCATGGTTGTCAGAACAATTTACTGACTGCCCTGTAAAAACAAATATTTGCCTTTTTTCCAGGGCAAGGTTAAACAGCCATGGCAGAGGCACACCTGGCTGAGGGGTCAATCAGTCACTCAGCTGGTGGATGGTTCTGAAACCAGCACTGGTGGAGCATGAAGACACATTGTGAGTGTCATCAGAGCTGGCAGCTCCTCGCCAGACCTGTTCAGTGCCTGATGCTCTGCTCCCTTGTCTGTGTGTCAGTCCATGGCCCTTGAGCAGCTGTGGACAGGCAGGTTTCTCTGCTGATATTGTGCCTAAGGTGGCCTGGCAGTGCTGACACCTCCAAGGACTGTAGTGCTCAAAAAGTCATGATCTAAAGGAAATGTTTTGAAATTGTGAAAAGGTAACATTACAGCCAACCTGAGATTGCAACTTTCCTCTCTTAATGAAGCTTTTCAAGAACAGGGATTTTGTTCAGATTGGAAGTGGGAGTGGCTTGAGGTTTTTTTGAGCTCTCCAGATATGAGAAATCTGAGACAAGAACAAAGGAGGGCTGTGATTCCTCAATTATTATCTTTTACTGCTCACCTTCCACTTCTTCATGGAAAATTGACAGCATTTTTTACTTCTCTGCTCTCCCGTGCTCCTCTGGTCCCCTGGACACAGGTCCACAGGGACTTGCTCCCACCTTTGTCTCCTCCCGCAGCCCATGGAAGAGATGCAAAGAGTTCTCCTCCTCCTGTCAGGTAGAAACTCAGAGTTTTAAAGACTATCCCCTGCTGTTAACCTATTTTACAATTTCAGAGGTCTTGTCACATTTTATCACCTTTCTTTTCCTAATTTGTTTGCCTTTCCCCAAGGTCTTATGGCTCCTCAGTCCAAAACGAATCCCACTGGATGCTTTGCCCCTCCATTTTCCCCATTTAAAGAGGTGTTTTCATTAGCTGTGCCCATGACGACTCCTTGGATGGCTCTCCGCCCCCTGGATGTGATGGTTGGATGGCTCTCTATCACTCTTGCATGTGGCTTCATGGACCCCTCCTGCAGAAGTGGGAAGGGCCAGAGGAGAGTGGAAACTGTGATGGGATGGTTCCCATGTGCCTCAGCAGAAACAAAATGTCATTTCCATTGGAAAATATTTCAAGGTGTTTCAGCATTTCAAGATGAAACAAAATCTTTCCTTGCAAAATGTCAGTTCCAGCCATTGTTCCAGTTGGACCTGCCTGTTCCAAGGAAAACAATTCCCACTTGCAATGGCCAATGCCGATAGCAGCTCGAAATCAGCCCTTCCCTGCTGCACATTCAGAGTTTGCAGAGGCTCTTATGATCCAAAACCTTGCTGTTTTGATTCTAGCTTCTCCAAACAGAAAGTTTCCAGGACGTTTTGTACAACGGATAGACTTCACAGCTCTCCATCCTGCCCAGGGTGATGCCCACATCCCTCACTGGGGAGGAAGCCTGGGATAGAGCCATAGTTGCCAGTAGCAAGGTATGGCCAAGGCTTCACCTTAATTTTGGTCTTCGAGCTCCTAAATATCAATGCTGGATGGAACTCCATGGGAAGAGATGCCTCCAAAGGCACTTTGTGTGGGGATGTAAGGAACACATGGCAGCAGCTCCTCCCGGGAAAGATCTTGTGGAGGAGGAGGAATGAAAAGATCCAAGTGCTTTGGGCATGAAGAAATGGGGCTGTCAAACCCAATTTCCAGTGGAGCTCTACAAACCACACGTGTCAGCAGGGCTTGGTGGCTGCCAAATCTCGGCGTCTTACTCAGAGCTGCCTCTGCCTCACAACCAGCCCAGGGAGAGCAGGTTTTATGGGCTTGTTTTGGGTTTGCTGCTGATTGAAATTCAGGCTGGTTTACAGAGCGGGTCAACCCTTCTGTGGTGACAGCCAAAGCCCTCTCACAGCAGCAGGGGAATCTGGAGGATTTCAAGCCAAACAAGGAGTTTTTATGAAACTCCTGAGTAGCTGAAAAAGAAAACAGAAAAAAAAATTAGATGCTTATGCAACTTTGTTGGCACTCTGTTGCCATCATCATTAAGTAAGTCAATATACAGTATAATAAAAATATTTCACTACCTATTAGTGTCGGCTGAAGCATTTGCTTGCAAATGCTCACATAACTCTCATTCCGTACTTAACAATGCCCAGAGCTGCAGGACTTGCATCAGTATGAGTAGGATCTGCAGCCAGATATATTGAGAATGAGATGTGATAAATTCACTCTCCTTTACCCTCTTTTTATTGAATTTAAGCTTTTTCTTCCAAAGGGGAGTGCACAAACACCCAAAGTATGTGGTTTAACTGTCCTTAGCAAGGCTTCAGGAGGGATCATATCAGAGCTGTGATCGCTGCACAGTGCTTGGACCAGCTCCTGTCATGTAACAGGGCAAGAATCATTAAAGCTTTGGGGTATTTAATTTTTTTAGTTTAATTTCCATTCAGTGGTGGCTGCCAGAGCACTCTGATGTCTTTTAGAGGTGGCAAAACAGCTGAAAAAGATTTTTTTAAGTTTAAAGGTCATAGAAGCTGTGGCTGCCCCATCCCTGGAAGTGTCCAAGGCCAGGTTGGAAGGGGCTTGGAGCAACCTGGGCTAGTGGGAGGTGTCCCTGCCCATGGCAGGGGGTGGGACTGGATGGGCTTTAAGGTCCCTTCCAATACAAACCATTCCATGGTTCCATGATCTATCCAACAAGAATCAGCTCTTGGGGAAGGTGAAGATTTCCAGTGTGTTATGACCAAAGTGGGCACATGAGTCTGCCCATCTCCAGACCCACATAGACCCTCCCAGACTTCTGCCCCTTCCTAGGCTGTCTCTGGAGATTCTGTGGTCATGTTCATCCCTCGTCTGTCAGAGAGCAGGGACTCATCACCCAGAGTGTGTCACACCTCACCCGTCACCTGCCAGACCTTCCCAACAGAAGGAGGAGGCTGAAACCTGAGCTCTCCATTGGCTCCTTTCCTGGGGAACCAGTGCAGCTGGATCACACCCAGCTGGGAGCAGCTGCTGAGGCAGGTGAGGCTTAGATGTCACCACCTTCTTCCCTGGGCTGGGATGTGCCACCAGCCACCAGCCAGGGCACGGGGTGTCCTTCTGGATAGGACCTTCCTTGAGCTGCTCAGGGTCTGATCCAGTCTCCCCTCTCCTCCTCACAGCTTGATAGCTCTGCTTCCAGGGATTTAGGACACACCTATGAGCAGCAGCTGGTTTTGGGACTGCTGGATGCAGCTTTTCAGGTGTGAAACAACAGATTTACCCTGAAATCCATTTCAAGCCACAGGAGAGCCTGGAAAAGTATGTCTCTCTGGAGTGTGTAGGTCCAAGGAGATAATGCGGTTAGGGAATTTTACAAAAATATTTGACTCTACCTTTCCAGGCAGCAGAAACCTTGCTTAGGGGCACTGTTTCTGAAATATTTACTGACTGTAAAGTTTATTGGCAGTGGGCAGAGATAATTTAGGTTGTCTCATCGTGATCACTTGAAGCAATTTCAAGGAAATGCAATCCCGCTTTGAAATGGCTCTGTCAGATCCTTGTCTGCTTCCTTTAATTGCTTTTCCTACAGGATACTGATGTTTTAGGTTGCAAATCCTTCGAGGCAAAGACTGCCTCTTTGTTCTAGTGTGCAGAACACATCCTGCAGGGAAGGCAGGGGCTCCTGGGCGGGCTACAAACTTCTGGTTGTTTTAAATACTGTGCTCAGAGAGTGCCAGGAGGGCTGTGGGGTCCTGGCCGGCACAGCCCTGCTGGGTTCTGACCCCTGATCTAACATCACAGCGGGACTCACATCATCTCCCACCCTCCCAGTTGTTGTTGTTTGTGGCATGGCAGCGTTTATTGTGCATACAAATGCCATGCAAATGACTGTATGGGGAGGGTGTGGAATGAACAATCTTCATTCCAATCTTTAACCAACCATCAGAGTTTCTTCTCTGGAATGTGCTGAGCTAAAGGCCTAAAACATGACACCTTGGGGTTGGCATCTCCAAGAGCTCTTGGAAGAAAGGAGAGGTGGAGAAGGATGGAGAGGATGGAGAGCTGGTTCTCCCATGAAAATAATCCACGAACCAGGTCACCTCCACTTTAACTTCAGTGTGCTATGGCAGGGATTTAACTGATGGTAAAACTCAAGTGTTCTAAGAATAAACAAGATTTACTTGAAACAGAAAAGGCAGAGGAAAAGAAAGTGGCTTTTTAAGAGACATGAGACACTACCACAGCTCATTTAAAAGCATTTCCTCCACTCCCCTGTTCACTTACAGTGCTCTTAGAAGTGGAGGAGCTTCTGCTTTCCTCTCTGGTCCTCTTAAACACTCTGTCAAAATCCCAGCCTCCCAGTTACCAGGCTCTGCAGGCACCCTGTAAAGCCTGTCTTCCCATTTATTCCTCCAGAATGCACCTTGCTCCTGCCACTGCCCTGCAAGAGGTTTGGTTGCCTGGGTTTGGATGTGGGATGGAGTTGCTTGATGTATTTATTAGTCACCCTCTCCTCTGCTCTGGGCCAGCATGACCACCCATGGCAGGGATGGTTTAATGCCGACACCCACCTCTGCTAGCACCTCCAGGATGAGTCCCTGCTCTCCCAGCCTACCCTGGCCTCGCTCCTAATCTCTGGCTTTGCTGCAGGGGTGGTGGTGCCTCAGATGGAGGACAGGCAGTGTCACCTCCCACTCTGGGACTCGGCTGTTGTTTGTCCCTAAAGAAAATCCCCTATGGATCTCTGTACCCCTGTGGTGCTGGAAAACCACATTCCCCTCACTCTCCATCCCCAGGAGCAGGTTGGGCTCTGAGCCAGCCAAGCCTGTTCTTCAGGTATGGCTTTGTACTTCCCTCTGAGAAGTATTTCTGCTCCAGATCAAACACACATTGCTGGCAAATTAAACCCAGCCTGTCACTCTCTGTAATTCTCAGCCACAGGCTCTGGCAGGAACTGCTGTCCTCACTCCTCTCTGTGACACCCCACCAGCCCTGGAGAATAAAGGGGGGTTCCAGAGGTCTGACATGCTGGTCTGAGCCCCCAGGGACTGGCTCTAGTAACATGGCTCTGGTGTTTTTAATCTGCATTCACTGAGCAATGTTTGTACTTGCAACTCCAAAACCTTCCAGGAGCCTGGGGGCTTTGTGCTTCCTTTCACAGAGGCTTGTGTTGTCCTGGTTCTGGTGTGCAGCAAGGAAATGGAGGGTCACATGGCTCCTGGAAGCTTGTTTTTGAGCTGTGTGAGGTTCCTGAGTAAATACAGGGATCACCTTTTTCACCCTGCTTGATCCTGCTTTTGACAAGCAGCACCCACAAAGCAGGAGACCCAGCTCATGGTGGGCGATAACCTCCAGAGCTGCTGATTTTATGAGCTCTGTGGGGGCTCTGATCCTGTTCTTGTTCCTTCCTCCTTTGCAGAGTCTCCCTGGGTCTTCCCACATGATGTGTCTGTCCACGCTCACATGTCCTTCCATGGTCGTAGGATCTTCTTTGCTGCTATGTCTGAATCCATAAGTTACTTGGATCACACATCACACCCTTCTTCTGCTGAGCCAGGGGCTCCTGAGGTCCAGTTTTCTCCAGCTTTTAGTTTTATCCAAAGCAAGAGGATTTCCCAGCTTGGAGATGCATGCAGGCTTCCCTGCTATTCCTGGATGACACAAAGCCACCGAATAGTTTGGAAGGCAGCTGAGAATCCACACCTTTGGATTTGGGGAAATAACTTCTGACCTAGCAGGAACCAGGTTCTTCCAGCTGTTTGACCACAGAGTTCACATTTTTCCAGCTCCAAGACACAAAAATCAGTTCCTTGTTCCAATGTCCCAAAGGGTCTGGCTGTCTGGTTCCACACCATGGATGGTGCTTCAAGCAGGTCTGTGTGAAGTGAAATACTGAAGCAGCAGTTCAGTGTCAGCCCTCAGACACTGACAGGGAGGCTGCTAGGAAAGAAGCACCTTGGAAGGGGCTTGGAGCAACCTGGGAGAATAGAAGGTCTCCCTGCCCGTGGCAGGAGGTGGAATGAGATGAGCTTTAAGTTCCCTTCCATCCCAAACCATTCCATAATTTCTATGATTTTAAAGCCCAGTGGGCAACTAATTATTGAGAAGAACAGATCAGTGATACTGAGGGCAAAACTGAGATGTTTCAGTCCCTGCCAGATTGAATCTAGGTGGTGAAGCAGAGTGAGTCTTCTCCTCAACCCAGGAAAACATCACTACTTGGTAGAAAGAAGTGAGGACAATGATGTGGTGAAAGAGCCTTCTCTTTCCTCACTGTCATGTTGAAGGAGTTTGACCCAATCTCATCCCCAGCAGAAGGCAAGTGGCTTTAGAGGGTTCTGATGTTCTGTGAACAAGGTGAGCATCCCAAAGAGGGATCTGCCTTGGATCCTGCACAACTGCACCAGTGAAAAATTTGGTCTGCTCATTGGAAACATGCCTGGTGGGCAGGTTCAACTGGTAGCTTGTTTTTGGTGAGGGAAAGGGTTGGATTAGAGGATGAGCTGGTGGGTGCATGGAGAGCTTGGCTGAAGTAGCTGTTCCCCCTCCGTCAGTAGCACAAGGTCTTCTCCTTCCAGCCAATTCCTTGGCCAGGGCAGCATGGCCACTGTAGGAGGAACTCATTTCAAAGGCTGAGGTACAAGTACAGCCCCAGGAGCCCTGTAAAATGAACCAAACCCTGCTAATGTGGAATGTTCCCTGCCAGGCACTCAGTGTGAACTGTATGGCCCTGACAGAGCATGATGAGTTGAGTCTGAAACCCGTCTCTCCTCCCCTTGTCAACACCACTGTAAATCCCTTCTTCCTGTGCACTCCTCTGCAGGATGAGCAGTTCCTTGCCAAGGCTGGAACCCTGCAGGAAGGAAAACATGGCAGAGAATCCTCAGAAAGAGTCAAGAGTCCCCCGTTTTCTCACCTGCAGCTCATTTTTGTTGCACAGTCTGGAGTCCACAATTTAAAAGCAATGTCAGTGTAAGAAAGCGGGAGACGAACTTATGTCCAAGGGCTGGAGTTTCTCTTCCAGCGGGATAAAACCCTGGGAGATGTTAGTAGTGCTCTCTGAAGGTCAGAGATGACTGGACTTTTAAATTCAGCTTTGTCAGCTTTTACTGTGTCACTTACTACAGCTATTTGAGGCTTGTGCAGTGCTCCCTGCTTGGGAATGATTTCTCCTCTTTCCAGTTGTGCCAGTGGCCCCCCTGTGTGGTTCGTGGACCTGCATACTGGACACTGTTGTTCTGCTCCTTGTTCTAACTGAGCTTATCAGATACAATCCTGTTCCTTGTACGTTAAAAATCACTGCCCAAGGAATTCTTAGAGCACAAGTCTGATGAGGAGTAGCTGGGGGGGCTCAGCCTGGAGAAAAGGAGGCTCAGGGGGACCTTCTTATTCTCCCCAGCTCCCAAACAGGAGGGAGGAACTGGTGGGGGGGGGAGGGGTCAGACTCTGCTCCCAGGGAACAAGAGACAGGGTGAGAGGAAACAGCCCCAAGCTGTGCCAGGGGAGGTTTACATTGGATATTTGGGAAAATTTCTTCCCTGAAAGAGTGGTCAGGCATTGGAACAGTCTACCCAGGGCAGTGGTGGAGTCCCCATCCCTGGAGGGATTTAGAAGCTGTGTGGATGTGGGGACATGGGTTAGTGGTGGGTTGGCAGTGCTGAGGGCCTGTTGGACATCTTAGAGGGCTTTCCCAAGCTAAATGATCCCCGTGGGGAAGTGGCATCCAGCCCGCCAGAAGGGTGGGGTTCACCAGAAGCTGTTTCCCTTTTTACTCGCCACAGCCTTTTGCTTTGCCTTATAGGGGTTACTGACCCCCCCACAACCAGGTACCCAACTCCGTGGTTATGGGGCAACAGGGCAGGGATGTTCCTTCCCACAGACTGGTCAGGTATCTTCCCTGCTGCGTTTTGCTGGCTGGAGACATATTTGTAGGGAAAAGCTGAAGTCAGTGGCTGAAACATCTGCAGCATGGAGGTGTTTGTTATAACAAAGTGAGCGTCACAGGCTGCTGCAGAATAAACTGAGCACAGGAACAGCAGTAAGCGGGTCAGGCACTGCCTGAAAAATGAGGTCAGTGGAACGCTGGACTCACGGGGAGGGTGGGAGAGAAGCAGAGATGTTGGTTTGCTTGAGCTTATCTTTGGTGAGGCTGAAAATCTCCATCTCTTGCCACAGGATGGTGCATGAAAGGCCTTGGTTAACTTTGATAGGGGAAGAAGGTCTCTTCACATCGTGTCCTCCCCCTGAATGTGGCAAATTTGGGGATGGGAGTGAAAAAGGAGAGACGGAAAACCAGGATGCTTCTATTGCTACCCCAAGGCTGATGACACCCAACTGTTCCAGGACAGGCTTAGGAAATTGGGAAGCTGACAGAAAAAATTAGCTCTTTTTACCTGAGCAACACTGATTTTCCCACTGCCCTGGACCTGGTCAGACCCCAGGAGTCCCCCACCGAGGGTCCTGTCTCAAGAGGGTTTGGGTGAGGCGGGAGGACGGTGGTGCCCGTGGAACCTCTTCACGGGTACAAGGCACCCTCTCGTGGTGAGCACCCACGACGGAGCCCGGGCAGGCCCAGGGTCGGGGGATGCCCGGTGAGAGGGACTCGACCCCTTGGCATCACACAGGGGCCCGCAAGCCCTCCCATGGGAAAACCATTCAGGGCACTGGGATGGATTTCTCCAGGCTCAGGACACCCCCAGGTGGGCTCCAAGGCTTCTCACGGGGTCCCCTTGCTCTCCCCACCTGCTTTTACAGAGAGGAAGGTGATAATTTTGACTAAACACTTGTAGCTGCCTCCCATCGGGCAGGATCAACCTGCCCTTCTGCCTCTGACGCGTTTCCCCCCCCGAGAGGAGCCTGCAAAATAAATCAGAACTTTGCATAAACAAAGCTCCGGAGAGGTGTTGAGGGAAAAAAAAAAAAAAAAAAAAAAAAAAAGGAAAAAACAGGAAAAGTTTCTTTTTTCCTTCACAGCCCCCTTAACCCAGGGAGGGATTTCTCTATCTGGACATCCAGTTTCCTCCTCTCACCACCTGGGCGCCAAATCTCAGCTGCTGAAAGGTGCCTCCCCTTCCTCTGGCCCCTTCAGGGGGGCTTTTAATTAAAATCCCAGTGGCTTTCCCGCAGGCTCCATTGGCAGTGCCGTTTCCTTGTCCAGCCCAGTCCTGCAGCCCGGGCTGTGAGCACAGCGGTGGGCTGTGCTCTGGGTGTTCCCACGGGTGGGCAAACACCGTCCCACAGCCCCCAGCCGCGCTGTGGTAGCCAAGCCCTCGCTCCCACCTGCTCCCTGCGCGCTGCTCTTCGCTTCCTGCGTCTTTAAAGTTCCCTCGGCGCACAAAGCAAAAGAGGGAGGAGAAAGAAAGCGTTTCGTCATCGCTCCCCGGAGCCGACTTATAAAAACTTGGCACTCGCGCTGCCTGGCTCACTCACAGCCTCGGAGGGTTTTCGACACAGACCGTGCGGGCGGCGGGACAGGCCGGACAGGGACGGCAGCCCAAGCTCAGCCCAACTATTGGTGGCTCCCCGGGAAGTCCTCACGATGGGAGTTCACCCCGAAGCTGGCAAATCCGCTGTTGACATCCCCCAAAGCTCCAACACCTGCTCCCGGAGTGTCTTCTGCAACATCAAAGTAAGGATGGGAGCCTGGCAGGGATGCGCCGCAGGGAGGGAGGAGGTGCTTGTGCGGGGAGTGACCCCAGCATACACCACGCGTCCCCGTGTCCCCCGTTCGCACCGCCGGTTTGATGATGCAGAATTTGAATGTCATCTCCTGGGGCGGTCCGGGGTAACCCTGTCCTGCTCGGTACATGGGGAGGGCTGAGGGACTCGCTGGGGTTCACAGTGGTACGCGGCATTGCACATGGGTGTTGTACCCCACGGAGCAGCTCTCCGTGAGCTTCCCCACAGCGTCTGATACACTGTGTGCTGCTGCTTAGGGAATGATTAACCACATCCTGGTGTGAAAAGAAAACACTGCCCTAGAATAGCATGGGCTTGCTCTAAAAACTTGGGAGAGCAGAGCTTTTTGAGTGACAGAAGCAAAGGCTTGGTGGGTTGAAATGGGTTTTCTGGCATTGGCTGCCCAGTTACTCACCTGCTGTCGTCGTGGAGCCAGTCCCTGCCTGAGCTCCAGGCTCTTGAGCTCACTGCCTGCGTGAGATAACACGGGTCACCCCCGCCACGTGTCGCGTTTTACACCCTGCCAACCATCCTGATTTTACACCACCCATCACCCTGTCTTTCCACCCCTCCACTTTTTGGCCGTTTCTGGAGGCGCACAGAGGCTGCTGCACGTGCTGGTCCCTGTCCCCGGGGCATTTGCCTGCGCTGGCCAGGATTCCCCTGGTGGGGGGAATTTTCATGCCTTGCTTGGCAACACCTCCACACCTCAGCATCCAGAGCAGCTGGGTGCAGTTTTGGGGAGTGGCAGCTGCTCGTAGGCAGAGCAGCTTTGGGAACACATGAGAGGCAGCCCAAAGGGCAGGACCCCCTTGTGCCAGAGGTGCCAGTGGTGCCCAGGGCTGGGATGTGATTTCCCACCAGTGTTACTGGATCCGAGCCTGTGTGTGATCCAGGGAAGTGCTTGTCAGGGCTTCCCAGCCAAGTATGTTCTCAGGATGTGTGGCCATGGGTAGGGCATTGCAGCTAGGATAGATCTGAGGTTTGTTTGCCATCCATCTTCCCTCACCTTCCATGGAGGATGGTGTTGCCTGCTCCTCCTGGGGCTATACTGGAGCCCCAGAAGTTCTGTGGGGATGCTCTAGGGTACCATGGGGATGTTCCCAACTGGCTCCTTCTGGGACCTGTCAGGAGTGGAGGCATCATCCCAGCTGATGTCTTCCACTCCTACATCCCTGAAGGTCCCCACTGCCCAGGCTGAGCTATTCCAGCAGGTGACTTGCTGGCACTTTTTGGCTGAGGGCTCCAGGAGGAAGAGCTGGAGGTTACCCTGGGTGATTTAGGGCTACCTCTGTGATACACTGATGTGCCTCTGGCGGGGACTGGTGACCTGCTCCCTCCTCTGCTGGAGGTTCAAAAGGTGGCCCTAACCCACTTCGAGCTGCTGCAGTAACAACCATGACTCGGGGTGAGTAAAGCCACCCAAAAACAGAGCCCTTCTTGCAGTTCATGCTCTTTCCTTCAGACAGGCACAGCTCCCCTCAGCTGGCAGCAAGCAAAAAATAGCCTGGAGCTGAGAAAACATTGCCAAGCTCTTTTTCAGGATGTCACACTTCAGGATTAAAAATAAAAAGCCCCAACAAATACTTGTTAACCCATTTGTGCATCCCATGGGCAGCCGCAGGGCTGTGGGTGCCCCAGGAGTAGGGCTGGCTGCTCAGCACCCCACACACTCCAGGGCACTTGGTCAGGGCTGTGTCTCCCAGGGCAATTTGGGCAAGGGCAGATGACTCGGGGGTGTCACTTTTCTGGTGGCAGAAGCTCTGACAGTACCAGGAGGTGCCCAGCTGCCTGTGCCCACCAGCTCCTGCGGCTGGGGGACTCAAGTCTTCCTTCCAAAATTAGGCCAGAAGCCTGGATCACCCACCACTGAGACAGTTTGAGGGTCCTCAGAGGTGATTTCAGAGGGAGAGGTGGTGACCCATGTGGGGAGCATGTGCAGAGTGACCCCACGAGCTGGAGACGCTGGCAGGAACTCCCCACTCCCACGTGCCGTGGTGGCTGCAAGTCCAGCTGCACTGAGGGAAAACCAATATCTGGAAAAAAGCTTTAAAAATGCTTTTTAAACTCTTGTAACTTCTTCCCCTTTCGTCCCCCCCGCCCTTTTCTTTTTAAAGTTTCTGTGTTATAAAGTGCTTCTGGTTTCAAGAGTCAAAAGCCCAAAACGGGCACCGAGCAAGCGCGTGAAGGAACAGTTTGAGCTCTATCCAAACATGTTTGTTGGCATCAGGTGGATGAGTGCACCTTCTGGGATGGTGGGGAGTCAGAACACCCATCCCTTGGAGAAAAATTCATGCTTTTAAGAGCAAATGTATATAAATCGAAAGGCAACAACATCCCCCAATCTCTCCTTACCTGTCCACTCTTCCTGTGCTGAGACATTTATCTTAAAAATATATATACCTTAAGAAAATAACTACTTCTAGGTGGGAAAGCATAGCCTGTGTGGAGTGTCAGTCCTCCCAGCCCCCAAAAAGGAGTAGCAAAGCAAAGTGTCCCAATGGAATTTCCAGGTTTGGGAACTTTTGGAGGGAAAGGAAGGCTTGGAAGGCTATGGTTTAGACTTGGAAGCCTTAATCATGAAGCTCACCACGTGCCAGGATCACTTTCAGGGTGCCTATTGCAGTCCTTGGGCCAAAATAACCAATTATGGTTCTGCACAAACCATCTTGCCCCTTCATGTTCCCTGTGAGGCAGCCCCCTGCTTTGTTTCCCATCTTTCTTGGGGTGTTTTCCAGCACTTGGACCCATTGCCACTGATGCTTGGAGGTGTTGGGGATGCGCATCAGGGAGAGAAAGGTCCTGGTGGAAAGGAGTGGTTTGAGGAGTTCTATGGGGGTTGAAGAGTGGGATGGGGATGGTAGTCATGGAGTTGCTGCTCGGTGTGCAGGAGTGATGCAGCAGCACTTCAGGAGGTAATAAATTCCCTTTGGATGTGGTCCTGGCTCAGATCCGTGTGGTTACAGCTGATCTCTGTTCCCTGCGGGAACCTGTTCCGTGTTGCTGCTGGAAGTTACTCCCGGTCACATGTGGTAATTAATGACTGTGGCAGTGACACCACTTGGGCTCAGTCAGTGTTGATATTCCCGGGCCCTGCCCGGCTCAGCTGGCAGCGTGTCAGTGCCATATTACACCTGGAATGAACCCAGGTAATCTGCTTTCGGTTTGAGTGCCTGGTCTGAGGGGGCAGGACTGCTTCAACCCCTTGAGAAGCTGTTTGCCTTGATTCACCTCGGAGAGAGGGCAGAAGGGAAAAGGCCTTCAGTTTTTAGGGTTGGAAGGTGGCTGCCACGTGCTGTCCCTGGTGAGAAACCTGGAGCATCCTGGTAACGCCCCACTGATGGTGATGTGTGATGATGACACACTTAGATTGGATATTAGGGAGAAATTCTTCCCTGTGAGCGTGGGCACAGGTTGCCCAGAGAAGCTGTGCCTGCCTCGTCCTTGGAGGTGTTCCAGGGCAGGTTGGACAGGGCTTGGAGCAACCTGGGCTAGTGGAAGGTGTCTCTGCCCATGGCAGGGGTTGGAACTAGATGATCTTTAAGATCCTTTCCCACCCAAACCATTCCATGATTTCTATGAGAAGGAAGGATAGCCAGAGCTCCCAGAGTTATGCTAACTGGCTCTCGGTTGTGCTGCTCAGCAGATGCAGAATGAATCCAACCTTCAAGTGGATGCCTGTGCCCAGTGTCACTGGGGACATTGAGGACCTCACAACCCAGAGGAACAAAGCAGGTTTGAAAGGTGGAGAGGTGGATGGTTGGTCTTTTTGATACCCACACATGGTCATGGACCCCATCAATGTCTCCCAGTCCGGAGTCTCAACTGTGTGATTTAAGCCCATGTTTGCCCTGATGATCCTGGAGGTCTTTTCAGCCTTAATGTTTGTATGATTCTGTGTCTGTCTTGCCCTTCCATGCACTGCACTTTCCAGGTATGCACTTGAAAAGGATTATTTCACAGGAGTTCTCTGTTTACAAAGCCTCATATATTTTGGCTTCTTTGCCTTTGCTGTCTGTTTCATGGTTTTGAGCTTTTTTAATTGATTTTGGGATCCCCAGAAACATGACAAGGAGAAGAGCTTTATAAATATCTTGTGATTTAGAGGAGCTGGACTGGTTTCAGCTGGAAGCTGGTGAGTTGGAGAGTGCAGGGGAGCAGCCTGAAAGTGTTGGGAGTGCAGGGGTTTTTTCCATGCCTCTGGACTGCCTGGCATGGAAAAGGAATCAGGAGGATAACAGAGAATTATTCTCACTTATGTGAGCTGGAGACAGTCCAGTAAAGTTTAAAAGCCCTAGGAGGGATTTAAATTAAGTGTTATATCATGGTAGGGAGATGAATGGAATGGAAGAGGGTAGAAGAGGGGACAGCAAGTTCAAGAGGAGACTGTGGGCTCCCAGAATGTGATAAGGCTTTAAAGCATCCCAGAGTGAAGGCACTGGGAGCATGCAGGGAGCAGTGGACAAGGGTGGGGAGTGCTCCTGTCCCTGGGGAGGCTGGATCCCTTCTGCAGAGAAAACAGGAGCCCTGCGTTGGTGTCTGAGGTCCCAGCAGCAGCAGGGCAAGTCCCTTCCTTTGAAGTGACTAAAGGAATTTGCTGAAGAGTGTATTTCAGAAGCCTGGAGGTGGACCAGTTGTGCTCTCATATCCTACTGGAAAAGATTATGAGTTGTTTTGTTTAGCAAGAATGGGAGATTCATCAAGTCATGGGTCTGGAGGCTGTAGGTTTGGAGAGGGAAACACCAAGAGGACAGAGTCACTGTTCATTAGGGATGTTGATTTAAGCAAGAAAATCAAAGCGTATTCCAATACTGGGCACTGTTCAGGGAGAGATGTTGGATTGGAGAAGTGTTTGTAGCAAAGAAACAAGGAAGGTCCTTAGGACAGCTGGGATGGGGTGGGGAAAAGGACCTGTGGTGACTGGGCTTCCAGCATCAGACAGCACGAGTTGGGTTTGGATGGATCCCACACTGTGTTATGTCTGGTTTTAGTGGGCTCAGCTCCAAAAGGGAAGAATCTTCTGGCCTTCTCCAGTAACACCAGCAGTGGGATAAGGAAAAAGATGGGAGAGAGCCAGATGGTAAAATGGGTTGGAAAGTTTAGTGGGATCAAGGTCTAGGAGACATGAAACAAGGTAATTTTATGAGGGGCGAGGTGGTTCGGTGCCCAAACACAAGCAAGGAGTGGTCACCGTAGATAAGATTATCGTGAACAGAGCGGGAGAGGAGTGACGCTGATACGGAGTGTGAGGCATGGCCAGGGCCGGGCGGGAGCAGTGTTTACACACACTTGTGGGTCAGGGGCTGCTTGGAGATGCTACCCTCAAGGAAACCGGGATTGGACCCTGATGCACCACAATGAAAACAGACCTTCAGAAAAAGATGAGAGGGCAAAGACCACCCAACCTGCGGGAGGGTTGAAGGCTGCTGAGTGCTCTGCATCATATTTTACAGGCAGTGTTTTCTTGGGAAACATAAAACTCTTACACCTCCCATGCTGAGGGTCTGTCTCAGCAATCCTCTGCAGCGAAAATCATCTGCTCTGGGCAAAGTCAGGCTGGCAAGGACCTTGCAAGGGCACCGGCACACAGTGCTGGGAAATCTCCCGTCTGAGTTTACTGCAAAAAGGGCAAATATTATCTCTACTCATGACAATTGGAGGCTGTAAAAGATGCATTGCATGACAGTCATTGTTCCAACGTTCTCCAGGCAATCCCTGACCAGCTTAATTTTTATGTTCTTTTACTATTTGCAGTAGAAATAAGATTTGACAGCCAACTTCTGCCACTGGGCTGAGCTCTGAGGTTTCCTGCTGAGGGACGGGCTGTGTGCTGGGTATTTGGTTCCCTCTGTGGGAATATTGCTTTTGTTTTCATCTTTCACGGTGCTTTTTGATGTATAAATCCAGGCAGCTGCCATAGGAAAGCGATGCCAAAAAGGGATGTATTTCCCTATTCTTTCCCTTTCCAGTTGATATACTTCTTTTAGACCAAGTGATCTCAGCTGTCCTACTGCAGGAGGGTCTCCCAGTGTAGTAAGAGCTGATCATATACAAGCTCTAAAAAAACAGTTTGTCTCCTCCCTTTTAAAATTTGGGAGGTATTCTTATTAATTCTTGCAGTTCCCCCCTTGCTTTTCTTTCCTTTTTTTTTTTTTTTTTTTTTCTCTTGGAAGCTTAGGAGATTAAAGTGGAAGGAGCCTTCAGATGTAGGCAGGTTGGGGTCTCCTACTTTGGGAGGAATGCCCCCTGACTTTGGGAGGAAAGTCTCCTGACTTTCCACCACGGTGAAACAATTTTGCTTAGGGTCTCTGGAGCCTAGAACATGACTCTAGTAGTGCCATGTGTAGGGAAAGAGATAACAGAGCATCCTTGTTCCTAGTCCTTTTCAAACCAGATTAATTTTGCTCAGGGCAACGTCTTACCTTGGTGTCATCAGTCACCTGGGAATGTTTGGATAGGTTCTGTGAGGGACTCCACTCCCCAGGCCGTCCTTGTGTCCATCTAATGAAGCCCTGGCTCTTTCTATCCACAGGGAGGCTGTTGGGCACAGGGATTAGCATCAGTGCCATCAGCATTTCCTCTCTTTTTATCTCCAGCCAGGGCTGCCGAGGAGACGACACTGAAAAATAAGGCAAGGGATGACTTTAGACATGAACTGTGAAAGTGGATCAAGGAATGAACCCTTAACTCCCTCCTCCAGGTGGCAGGGGGGAAGGAGCAGTGGCCATACTGCATATAGCAGTATCTTCCCAAACCCTTAGTCCCTACAGAGGTAGAGCCAGGCTCCCACCTGGAGGGGTTTTCTCCTGGCTCCTGGAGGAGTCTCCTGGCTCCATGAGGCTCCATAGAGGTGTTTCACCTTCATTTCACTTTGAAATGAAAAGAAACCTAAATATTTGTTGGACACATCTCTTCTGAAGGAGGTTTGGGTTGGGATTGACCAAATTGTTGCCAGCTCTCCTTTTCCAGAGTATGGAAGGACCAGTCCCCTCTATTCCCTGCAGTAGGGTGGATTTCTCTTCCTTTGGAAAAAGCACCACCCTGGGAGGTGCTGGTCCCCACAAACTGGGTGGGGGGAGCAGCCTGTCTGCCAGGGACCTTCCCCAGGAGTTTTTTTCCCTTTTAAACAAAGTTCATCTTGGAAAGGAGTCAAGCATCTTGTATAAACAGCCTGGAGTCAGGATTTCTCCAGCACTCAGAAGGAAGCGTGGGGATGATTAAGAGGGGATTTTGTGTGTGAATGCATGTGGGTGCATGCCTTTGGCCTCTCTGAGCTGCTTCCTTGCTCTCTGTGATTCCTCCTTGCCTGCAGCCTCCCAAATCCTCCAGGTTCTGTCTGATGGGAGCATCTGCTCCTGAGGGTCAGCACTTGGGAGTGCCCCCGGCTCCTTAACCTCCCACCATGCCTTTGCCCTGGCATTGGCTTTGCATCAGCGAAACCTCCCTGAGAACAAGCTCCAAGCTAGGCTCTTCCTTAAAAGCCCCTTTTTGTCATTAGGGAGGATGGCTTGTAGCAGCTCCGTCCCCTCCCAGGCCGCTCGGCGGGTGCGCGAGGCCAGTGCAGCACATCCAGTGCTCAGCAGCTGGAAGGGCCAGGTCAGGTCTGGTTTCCATGGACGAGCAGGTTGTGGGTGGTCAGCATGAACACGTGGGGATGGGAATGCATGGGGAGAGGGACAGCGATGGAGAGACCTGTGAGGATCTGCGGAGGCACATGGGAAATTGGTGCCCTACATCTCCACCAGACTTGTGGAGTTCACAGGCTCCTTTAGGGGAGCCCTCCAAGTAACCCCCTCTCCCAGCTATTTGCGCTCAGAGCCTTCAAGGTTTGGGCTGTCGTTATTTTTTTAATTAAAACTGAGTCTGTTGAGTGCAGGGGAAGTCTTAAATCAGGCATATCTCTCACCTCCAGACAGTCAGAGTGCACCTGGAAAAGCCAAGTTCCAGCTGCACAAGTCCCAGAGAAAAAGGCTGTTTTGCTTTGCTCCAGCTGTTCTGGGAGGCAGCTTCTTCACGAGGAAAAAAAATCCCCCCAGCCCTTCCCATCCCATCCTCAGGCCTCTCCACATCTGAGGGCCGAGGCTGCTGTGTGGTCTCAGGGTGGGATGGATCCCTGGAGCATCCCTCTGGCTCTGCTGCCTTTCCAGCTAAACCCGCTCACAGCAGCCAGATTAGAAGGACTCATGGGCAGGGGGAAGCAGTCACACCCAAAATATTCATCTCCCTTCGTGGATACTCTCCAGCTGCATTTTTCCCACCTTGCCTTCCCTCATGGGATGGGGGGGGCAGGCAGCCCCAACTTGCTCCCTGGCACCTTAGGATCCAGGGCTCCGTATTGTCTGTCCCCAAGTTATCACCAAAGCATAAACACATCTCGGTCCATCTCCTACCAACTCTGCCTTCTCCTCCCTGCCCTCTCTCACCATGGTTTGTCCTTGTCCTCTCCCGCTGTGGTACTCATGGTCCTTCCATGCCTCCACCTTCCTGTCACCTGGCAACCCCAGCATTCTGGGGTGTCCGACTGCCTTTCCTCCTCATCTTCCCTTCCATCCTTCCATTTTCTCTCTCTCTCCAACATTTCATCTCTCCGTCTGCCCTGGGATTGGGCTGATATTTGCTGCACTAAATTCGGCCTCGGTGATCCACCCTCTTCCCTCCCTGTTGGTAAACAGTTTTGCCTCTCCGGCTGACGCCTCACACTGGGAGAGCTCTGCCTCCAGCTGCTCTGCAGCTCAGGAGATCCCTGCCACTTTTTAGTTGGTGCTTCCTTACTCCAGAGACTTCAGCAGGATCTGGCCATAGATGCAGGAACAAAAATTAATGTTCTCAGGCAACAAAATCACCCCCCGCCCCCCACCCCCCCGTCTTCAGTTCCCAACCTCTCAGAAGTCACCTCTCTGCTCCAGACCAGCCCATGGTGATCCCAGCTCAGGGCTGGGCAAGGGGAAGGTGGTGGATCCAACTTCCATCCGCAGGACCATGCGCTGGGATGGGGTTTCGAGCATGGGATTTGATAGCTGGAAGGTGGAGAGTTCATTCTGCTTCAAGAGTTCACTGGCAGATATTTCACTTCCACTTTGTCCCTTTCTGGGAGGATTTCCCGTGTTACACCCATGACACTGCTCTGCGGCTTTTTGTCAGGGAAAAGTCCCAGCCTGGGAATTTGTTCCCTCCTGCCTGGCCACCAGGCAGCCAGATGCCAGCCTACCTGCTGTCACCCCTCTGAGATGCGGCTGGGAAGTCTGTGATGGCAGCTTGTCCCTGTGAGCCTTCTCTCCTCATTTTTTGGGTGTTTGCCCTTCTCCTTTGACTTTCCTGTGGTCTCCAGGTTTGTTCCCAACCTACCCTTGCACTGCCAGGGCTACTTTTTGCCTTCCTTTCATCTCCAGCCTCTTGTCTGCTCCTGTCTGTCAGCATCTCTCCCATCCCTTAATGTTTTTAGATACCCAGCCACGTCTTCTGGCTGGAGCTCTCCTCCCTTGCTGGAGAAGCTTCCAAAGAAACCATCTTCTTGCCCATCTTCTACCCAAATTCTGCCACAATTACTGGACCTGGCATCCTCCTCTGCCCCCCAAAAGACCACTCCACCCACCTGTGGAATTTGCATCCTCTGTGTTGGGTGGACAATTTCAGTCTTTTTGGATTTTTTTTTTTTATCACTCAAAGGGTCAGGGCTCCTGGGTGTTACCACCCTTCCAAATAAGGAGTATCCCTGCTCTCCTGGCCAAGGACATCAGGAATTTGTCAGCCCTGCAGTACCTTTGATCCCCCATTCATCATCCCGCACTTCCCGTCGTTATCTTTGTGGGACACTCTTCCGGTATTCAGCAGATATTTGATTTCCTATGAATTTAAATAAAAAGACCTTTTCCTTTTTTTTTTTTTTTTATGATTCTAGAATACTTTTGGCACCACGTAGAGGCATTTCATTCCAAGAAAAATAAAGGAAAACTGTTCTACCTAAATATAGATCAAAAGACACTGGTTAGCTGCCTCTTGCATCCCCGGCCGAGAGTGCCTTCCTCTCACAGACCACCTGGGTTCTTTGGACAAGGTTTCTGCCCTGCTCCCTAAACTTTCTATATTTTCCCTCCTCTGCCTCTGTTCAGCTCTCTCCTGCCTTGGCTCACTGCCTGGCTCAAGGGAAGATGCTGTTTTTTGAATATTACAAAGGTCTTCCAGTAGTGAGGCCATGTGCATATTTGATCCTTTCCCTCTGGGGATTTTAAAGCCCTTTTACAACTTTTCCTAGTAACAGCCCTTATAGCAGGGTCTGTTATTTGACTTTACAGCTGAGTGAACCCAAGGATGTTCCATGTCAGAGGCGCAGCTATTGGCCAAAGCCAACTTGAGTCCACTCCTACAGGGTGTGATCACCAGCAGTTACACAGCAGCAGCCAGGCACTACAGCCTCGAACGGCCTCCAGTGGTGCATGGAGAGGTTCAGATTGGATATTTGGGAAAATTTCTTCACTGGAAGAGTGTTTAATCACTGGAATGGGTTGTCAGGGAAGTGGTTGAGTCCCCATCCCTGGAAATCATCAAAAAATGAGTAGACGTGGCACTTTGCCATATGGTTTAGTGGCCATGGTGGTTCTTGGTCAAAGGTTGGGCTTGATGATCTTGGAGATCTTTTCCAACATTAATGAGCTTATACTTCTGACTGGGCTCTCACTGGCGTGGCACATTCTGTTTGCCCACAGGTGTTTGTGTTGTGCCATGGGCTTCTCCAGCTCTCCCAGCTCCTCTACAGTGCCAACTTCAAGAGCAGCCTCACCACAATTGAGAAGCGCTTTGGGCTCTCCAGTCTCTCTTCAGGTTTCATCTCCAGCTTGCATGAGGTAACTGGGGGTGGTCAGAACATGGTGGGGACCTTCCCAAAATAGGTTGTTAGGTTGTTCACACCCAGTGCTTCCTTGGCCATGCCCACGTGAAGTAACTGTTATTGTACACTTGGACACCTCTTCACACTTCACTTCTGCTCTACCACCTTCCAGGAGGGTGAACTTAGGGTTATGTGGTGATGACCCTCTGGCCAAGAGCTGACTTTCACTGGATACAGAATCCCAGAATGGTTTGGGTTGGAACGGACCTTAAAGTTCCTCCAGTTCTACCTCCTGCCATGGGCAGGGACACCTTCTCCTAACCTGGGTTGCTCCAATCCCTGTCCAAGCTGACCTTGAACACTTCCAGGGATGGGGCAGCCACTGCCCAGGGCAGTGGTGGAGTCCCCACTCCTGGAGGGATTTAAAAGCCATGTGGATGTGGCAGTTGGGGACATGAGTTAGTGGTGGGAATGATTGGACTTGATGATCTTAGAAGGCTTTTCCAACTTTAATGATTCTGTGATTCCTGTGGGGTGGGGGACAGCTGTGGGTGCTGAAAGAAGCCCCATACAGACCACAGGGAGGCTGTGAAGTTGTTCATGACAACAAGGAACACACAGAGGTGACAGAAGCCAAGGAGGTGTCCCGCTGGTTTTAGGTGAGAAGGAAGCACTGAATCGCTGTGAGCATGCAGGGTGAAGGGTCACACTGCTCCTGCTCTGTCAAACACCACCAGGTAACAGAACTCTCCACCCACCTGGGCACAGTTACAGGGTCTTAACACCCTCTGTGATGTCTTCTGACACTTCCAGATTGGCAACGTGGTCCTCATCATCTTCGTCAGCTACTTCGGCAGCCGCGTGCACCGCCCACGAGTGATCGGTGGGGGGGGGCTGCTGCTGGCACTGGGGGCCTTCCTGGTGACCCTGCCCCACTTCCTCTCGGAGCCCTACGAGTATACCACACTCAACACTGGTAAGGACCATGAGCTGTGCCACCACAGATCCACTTCCAGGTGCTCCGGGCTAGGGTGTGACACAGTGTTTGGGGGGAGAGACTTGAGGTCAGCATTTACTAATTAAACCTGACTTCATTATGTCTTTGAAACCCATTCTGAGCACAGTAATTACATGTGGGATTCCTTCTGCCTCTCCCAGGTATGTTATTCCAGCTGTGCTGAGGTCATAAAATCATGAAATGTTTGGGTAGAAAGGGACTTAAAGATCTTCTCATTCCACCCCCCTGCCATGGGCAGAGACATCTTTCACTAGCCCAAGTTGCTCCAAACCCTGTCCAACCTGGCCTTGAACACTTCCAGGGATGGGGCAGCCACAGCTCCTCTGGGCAACCTGTGCCAGGGCCTCACCACCCTCCTATGACAGAGCAAAGATCTCCTGTCCCCAGGGCCTGTTCTGCTCCAGCCTGGAAGCCTTGTGATCCACACTGAGGAAGGCTACTGGTTTAACTGGGCAGGCTTTGGGAACAAGCTTGTGTGTATAATGACACTTTATTTTCCACGCAGAGTGGAGTAAGCAGAAGAACCTGCATCACCTGCCACAAGTCTGGCTTTGCCTTTCCTAAGTGACTTCAGCACCTAAATCCTTGGATGCTGTCATCAGCCTTAGTCTCCTCAGGGACTGCCACCTCTAAAAACCAGCTCTCTGCTGGTCTCCATCCCCGTGGTTTTTGAGTTGGACAGTTTGGAGAGTAAATCAGACATCAGATGCCAAGTTTTACAACAACTTAAACTCATGCACCAGACTATGAACAAGTCAGGATATGGGACAGGGGCTGCTATTACTGTGAAGGAAACGAGGAAGGAGCAGGTATCACCCTGCTCCCTGCCCAGAGCTATATGAGTTTTGACTCAGTATTTATGCTCCGTATGCTCCCTTGTATGGGTACTTCTGTAAAACAATAAGGTAACTCACCAGGAATTATATGGAAAATGTGTTGGTCAAGTAATGCTGATGCCCTCATTGACTAGTGTTAGATTCGTTTGCAGCCATGGAGGAATGATTATAACCAGGAATCACCGAAAAGTTTGAAGGGAAGCACTAAGGACTGTGTTTGACCCTAAAGTTCTGTATGTGGTGCAGTTCTTGCAGAACAGCTTTGCTAAATTGAATAAGATTAGAGGATGGACTGTGCAAAACCAAACTAACAGGGCAAAGATATTGACATTATGAGAATTGCTGGGCAATAGAAAGAAGAAATTCACCCTGTGAACAGCCCATGAAGATGCTCCAGTCCAGGCTGGAGTTTTCACAGCAGTTTTGAGTAGGGTGAAGACCTCCCCATGTCTGGACCGTATGAAAAAGCAAGGACCCTGTTTTGGAAGGAGCTGGGCTGCTCTTGAACGAGGGGGGCAATGGTGGCAGAGTGTCCTCAGGGCATCTAGGTCACCCCAGATGGTGTCATTCACTGTTCCTGCCCAGGTACCATAGGGGAGTAAAGACCACAGATAACAAAAACCAGCCATGGGTTAGGTTGACCTCATTTTGCCCTCATTAAACCAAGAGCTCCATGCCTTGAATTCTAAAAGTTTGATTAAAATCACAGCTGGGTTGTTTGCTGCCCTGACCTCAGTGTAATGCTCCAAAGGAAGGGCAAGGTGATGAGAACTGCTAAATAAAATGAACAATCCATCCAAAATCCAGCATGTCTGGGAGACTCCTGCTGTTTTGGGATTTAGTGTGGGAGGAGGCAGGGGATGTGCCAAGTGTTGTAATGCTCATTTTTCTCCCTTTCAGGTAACAAAAGCCAGGGGCAGGCTGAGCTCTGCTATCCAGAGAATAAATTTGTGTGCCCAAATGCCACCCAGGACCCCCAGAAGGAGGCCAACAGCATATGGGCCATGATGGTCATTGCCCAGCTGCTGGCCGGAATTGGGACCGTTCCCATCCAGCCCTTTGGGATATCCTATGTGGACGACTTTGCAGACGCCAACAATTCCCCTCTGTACGTTGGTAAGTGAGACCATTGCTGTGTATTTTGTCTCCTCCAGATCTTACAGGTGAAATATCAAGGTATTCATCTGGAGAGGAACCCATGGACACGGATTGAGCAGCCAGGGGGAGCCAGACAAAATCCTTCCCAATTGAAAACCCAGATTGTCTCTCCCCTTGACAGTCAGCTGTTCTCTGTAGAGTTATGTTTATGATGTTGGTGATAGGAGGCCAAAATTCAGGATAAGGAGATGAGAGGGATGAGCTGGGACTTCTCCCTTGCATTTGTGAGGTCTTGTGCAATCCATAGGGGAGAAGAGTTGCAATGAAACCTTCTCAGAGACCACCTTCTGTTGTTATTGAGCATTGATTGGTCAGCAATATGAAAGCCTGCAAGAGCCAGATAACACAGGTTTTTTTTAATCAAGGGTCCAAAGTCAACACTTTTGCCATGGAATTGGTCCCTGCCCAGTGTGGGCTCCCAGGCTCAGAAGGAATTCTTGCTTGAAAAGAGATAATTCCTGGCTTACACATCAAATTGTGTTTTATGTCCTATGAATGTCAAGCCCCATCCGGTGCTGACCTGCCTACGTGAGCTTTGAGCTCAATCCATAAGTTATTTAAAAACCTGATTCCTCCTGGTGCCAAACAATGTCTTTAGAGCAGCCAAAGGTGTCAGAGTGATTTAGGAGTCGAAAGTAGATGTCCAAAAATAAGGTAAGCACTAGAGGAGGAAAGCCTTTGGAACTAAACTCCCAAGGACAGGCTTTGGACAAACACTGGAGTGCTTGGCAGGGTCTCTAGACCCACCCAGGCATGCTTTGCTCCAGGAAAGTTCTGCTGCACCACCAATGAGCACTGCAGAGTCTCACTTGTGGGTAGTGCTCACTCCTCTCAGTTCATTGGACTGGTAAAAGCAGGGACAGAATCATAGAATTCCAGGATGGTTTGGGTTGGAAGAGACCATAAAGCTCATCTAGTTCCAAACCTGTGCCACAGACAGGGACATAATCCACTAGACAAGGTTGCTACCAGCCCCAAGCATCCTTGTCTTCCCCCTGCAGTGAGGGGTTCCCATGACCTCTGAGTGCCCTTTGAAATCCCAGACTTGCTAGGAAAATGAAGGAAAGGGGACTGAAGGACCATGAAAGGTTCCGAGGATGAAGAAAATGGGACTGGTGTGTTGTTTATAAAACAGATGGTCACTTCAGGGCTACTGGAGGTCCAGGTTGCCTCAGTACAAGATAAATGCTATCGCCCTGAGTCTGGTGTCATTCTATGGTTGGTGCAGTTCAAGACACTGTTCCCTTTTGAGTAGTTTAAGAATGTTGTGCAAAGCGTTTCTTCCAAGGAGAGAACTTGGATCCTTTCATTCCAGATGAGTCAAAAGGAAACATTCTAACCTTATAGGTTGGGTGCCGGTTTTCTGTTTTGGAACAGGCTGGCTCAGTGGACCCAGGGTGGTCTGCCAGCCTTTTTGCCCTCAGAGTCTTTCACTGCCCCTGATGCTTGCACCGAATGTTTTTGCTTGTATTTGAGGACTGGGATGGGTTTGTTTCCCTGGCCTCCTGGAGGAAGTGAAGGTCTCCATCACCTGTGGGATCCCAGGATGTCACCATCCTGCTACTCTGTGGTATTCCCCACTTTGTCCCCATGGATCATTGATATTCATGGTGTAGCTGATAACTTTTAGTGCCCCAGCAAAGCCTTGACTGCAGCAGAGCAGAGGGACTTTTTCTGCAGCAGCTGCCTTCCCCCTCCTGTTACTGTTAGACAAACAGCACCTTCAGTGGCTTAGCAATGGGCACCTTCTCATCATCTACCGGGTGCTAAAGGGTGATTTCTCCCCTCTGCATGTAGTACCATCATTCCTGCCTCACCTGGGAAGACAGAAGCCATATCTGCATTGCAACTACTACTCCCTGCTCACACTGGCTCTCTCTGCTCCCTTTTCCCAGCCATCCTCTTTGCCATTGCTGTGTTTGGCCCAGCTTTTGGATACTTGCTAGGATCTGTGGTGCTGCGGCTCTTCGTGGACATTGGGAGGGTTGACACTGGTAAGTATTTCTCAAGTAGTGATGGCCCTAACAACCTCCTGAGTCAGAAGATCACTGTGAGATGAAAGGTGACAGAAGTCATCAGTCCTATGACCCATAAAACCCACTGCCATGGAAAGACCACATTCCTCTGCTCCATCATCCCATGAAGAAGGATATAGGTGGTCTTGAAGCCACCACTGAAGCAGAGCCCTGTGGTAGGAACATGCCCAACTCATGGTGCTGCACTAGTGGTCATGGCTGGGTCTGCTCACATCACCACACTGAGGAGGTATCACACAACCCCAGCTTGGTGGTGGAGAGGAGCAGGGACAAATGAAGCATCCAGGGATGGAGAAAACAACCTCAGGACAACTGCCACCCTATGGATACATGGGAGGCTTGAGTCTACTCATCCTCCTCCCCATCACCCTTCCCCAGCATCTGCAGAGAGAGGGACCAAGCCGGCGCCACCACAGGGATAATTTTATTTATCAGCTGTGCATGCTTATTATTTCTGGTAACTTAATCTCTGAAGAATTCTCCCCAGCTCCATCATTTATGTGGCTTTTCCTGTGTTTCCTCAGAGAGATCAGAGCCTTCCTGATGTTTTTGTCCAATGCCTGATAAGAACAACAAATGAACCTGGGCAGGAAGCTCCAAAAAGCCTTGGCCCGCTCCCCGTGATGGCAGACGGATTTAGCAGCCTCTGCCCAGTTGCTCCATAATGCGTCCAAGCTCCAGAGTGGAACAGTCCTGTTTGGGGAAGTGGGACAATAGTTCCATTGGAGTGTGGGCAGCAGAAGAGCACCCCTGGCACGGGTCTCCCACCTGGAGCCTGCTACTGGTTCCTTCCAGTTGGCACATCCCGGCCATGGGGACCTGCGGGCCCAATGCCAAACCAAGCAATCTATCAAACCTCCCGTGAGCATCTCTTGGCCCAACCCAAGGATGTCTCCGCTGGAGACAGAGCAGCTCTCACCTTCTCCTCCCGTTTCCGGAGAAGGCGCCCAGGGTTCCGTCCACTCAGATATGGGGCTCATTAGCAGCACTTGTCTACCGGCACAGGGCCTTCTCTTGGTCTCTGCAAGCACAGAGTGACCGAGCCTGGAACAATGGGAGAGAAATTTTTTTCCAGGAAAGTAGCTGCATCCTTTGCTGGTCCCTGTCTTGGCTCAGCATCCCTGGCAGGCAACATGGTCCAAACCCACTGTATACTCCCAGAGAAGGAGGATGGAGCTGGACCCTGTAATCGCCACCTGACTGGCTGGCTTGGGGGAGGAAGAGCTGAACCTGTGCCATCAGTGTGCTTCCATGCTGACTAAAACCAGCCTGCAACCATCTGGGAGGCTCAGCGCAGTTGTCATGAGTGGTTGTGCAGGCTCCTGTCCAGGGGAAAGAAAAACACACCCAGAGCTGGTCTTGCTGCCATTGCCAGTGGGAGCTTCAACCTCCGCCCATTTGCTCTTCCATGCCACTGAAGAGACCCTTGGGCTGTGCCCACAGGGACCCTTTGTGCTCCACCAGTCCATATTTTCATGGGCATTTGTCCCTTTTACCCCTGGAGCTCTTACAGTGTGTCCTCATGTCTTGCAGCAACACTGGGCCTGATGCCGGGAGACCAGCGGTGGATTGGAGCCTGGTGGCTGGGGCTGCTGATCTCCTCAGGTTGCTTGGTGCTCACCTCCATTCCTTACTTTTTCTTCCCTCGGTACATGCTGAAAGGAGAGGTGAGACCTCATCTCCAGAGGCTGGAATACCTTGGGAGAAGGGAAGTGCTTGGGGAGAGAATGCCTGTCCCCAGAGGAGAGGGGCAGGGAGGGAGGAAGGGAGCCCTTTCCATTAAAACAGATGTTAAAATATGCAATATTATTAAAATTTCTCATGTTGGTGTTTTCAAAGCCAAGACCCAATCTGGTTTTGTCACAAAAGTACTTGAGTTCTGTATTGAAATTTTTTAATCATCCATTCTTTAAAGGTCAAAATCAAGCCCCAAATATTTCATGGTTATGGCTAAAGGATTTATGAGACTTGAGGCGAGCTGAATTCAGCTTTCAGACTTTTTGCAGAGTTAAAAGAGAGATCTCTTGTCAGGGTTCAGGAGAGGAAAACTTTCCAACTTCTTCAAGCCTCTCCAAGTGGGAAAAGCTGTTGTCTTTTCCCATTGAACAGGGGGAAAAGCCTGGGGAAAAGCCCCTGTCTCTGCTCAGGGGCTGACAGGGGAAAAGCCCTTTTCTCTGCTCAGAGGCTGCAGTGATGTTTGAGATATATCACCCCTTTAGCCATAGAATCCCAGAATGGTTTGGGCTGGAAAGGACCTTAAAGCTCATCTCATTCCATCCCCTGCCATGGGAAGGGGCACCTTTCACTAGCCCAGGTTGCTCCAAGCCCCATCCAACCAAGCCTTGGACACTTCCAGGGGTGGGGCAACCACAGCTTCTCTGGGCAACCTGTGCCAGGGCCTTCCCACTCTCACAGGGAAGAATTTCTCCTCAATATCCCATCTAATCCTGCCTTCTGGTAGTGGGAAGCCATCCCCCCCTTGTTCCATCACTCCATGCCTTGTCCAAAGTCACTCTCCAGCTGCCTTGGAGAACTTTTAAGCCCTGGACAGGGGTCTAAGATCTTTCTGGAGGCTTCTCTTCTCCAGGCTGGACACCCCCAGCTCTCCCAGCCTGGTGAAGTGCTCCAGGACAGGTTGGATGGGGCTTTGCTGTGATTGTCAGGCTTGGCTGAGGGTGAAAGGCACCTGGGACAGACCCTGCCCCTCCCCAGCTTCTCTGTGCCCCAGGACGGTGCCAGTCACCCATGGGTGCTCCCCTCTCACCACAGCCTGCCCCTCTCCCCTTCCCCAGGACCGGAACACAGAGGCTGGAATGCTCAGGAAGATGGAGACGGGGGCGGCTGAAGAGACCTCCCTGCTGGAGTTTATAAAAAGTAAAGGGTTGGCACTTCCAGGCGAGGGTGGGCGGGGATGCTGGGCAGAGTGAGACCACCACGATGGTGATTTCAAGCTGAGGGGGCTTGTTGGGAGCCTCTCTGTCCAGCATGTTGTGTGGAGATGACAGGGCCAGGTCTGGCACTTCCAGGGCTGCAGCATGCCCTGCCCTTAGGAAAGGGGGACATGGTCTTCCTCCTGCTCTAAGCAGTGCTGCCATCTGTGGGGCCTGAGCTGTTTCTGATGATCAGTTTGATGACCTTAAAATGGTGTGAGTGTGCTCGAAAAGGGGCACTGGGAGGTTTAACCCCAGCTCCAGGGGTGGGCACGGGGCTGCTGGTGCCACCAGCCCGCCCCTTCGAGGAGGTCACCCCATTGCAGCTGACACTGCTCTGTTTACATATAGCCAAAATGGGCTTGAGAGGGATGCCACTGGTGAGGGACCAGATTAATTACTCTTATCAGTTCCGTGACGATTTCTTCCCAGATGAAGGCCCTCCCTCCTTCCATCTCCATTCACCACAGTCATATCCTGTATGTAGCCAGCTCCCCCTGTGCTCCATCTCAACAGGTTTTGATCGATGATGCTGGCTCTACCCTGCACTCTCTGCTAATTAGAAAAGCTCATTAGAGACCAAATAAACAGAGCTGATCCCGAGGAGCCTGGAGTCTGTCTCCCTTTGCTGAGAGAGCTGGGGGACATGATGTCCCCCTAGGAAAACACTGTGGTCATCCATGGTCCTGCCAGCTGCCAGGACACATCCCACTTTCCCATGGCCAGACATCCCCAGCAGATTGTCATCATCCCACAGACATCCTCGCTGGGAACAACCTAAGGGTGGGGTTTTTTCCCAGTACAAGTTGCTGGCGTGAGGATCATATGGCTAAAAACCATTTTTCCTGCTCTTTCCCCATAGGATTCCCAAAGATCTTCCTCAGACTGCTGCTCAACCCCCTCTTCATCCTCCTGGTGCTGGCTCAGTGCAGCTTCTCCTCAGTCATTGCGGGTCTGGCCACTTTCCTCAACAAATTCCTGGAGAAGCAGTACGGTGCCTCTTCTTCGCAAGCCAACTTCCTCATAGGTGAGCATGGATGGAGGCAAAAAATACTCATCAGCACAGACCCACACTCCCGTATTCTCCAGGATTTTTAAACTCCTGCAGGAGAAGCCACTGGAAACTCCTTTTTGAGTGAGACCTGGGGTTCACCTTGGGGTGATTTTCCTGGCCTGAGGTTTCCCAGCTGCCTTGGGCTGCCTTGGATAACAATGGGGTCTGTGGGTTTTCCCAGCTCCCAAGAGGGCCCCAGGCACTCCCTGCCCAGGGAGAGGTGCTGGGCAGGCAGGACCTCCAAAATGCCCTCGTTTCCCTGCAGGAGCCGTGAACCTGCCAGCAGCAGCTCTCGGGATGCTTTTAGGAGGGATCATCATGAAACGCTTCGCCTTCTCCCTGCGGGCCATCCCCCGCTTCGCTGTGGTGGTGCTCATGTTCTCCATCCTCATCTGCCTCCCCATCTTCTTCATGGGCTGCTCCACCGGGCGCATCGAGGGCGTCTACTCCCACAGGTAATGCAGGTCCTTGGGCTGCTCCCAGCTTCCTGTTTCTCCAGCCCTTGTCCCACTTGTCCAGGGATACACACAGGTGAAGAGGCAGTAGATATCACCATGCTGCTGCCTGCTCCTTGATTCCACTGGTTGGAGGTGATCCAAGCAATTCACAGCACAGAGCGCTCAGGAGGTCATTTATCCCTGATTTTCTATGCCAGACAAGCAGGATGCATTTTTCACTCTGGATTTCTAGGGGGAAATTTGGAATATTAGTGCCTGTGTCCACATCACCTCACACGCTTCCTGTGTTCGAGCTTGACATCACCTTTCTTCTCACCTCAGTGAGAAGAAGGTTCTGATGACCCTTATCATGACTTTTTAAGATAAAAATAACATTTAGATACCACCAAGGCTTGAAGTCAAGTGCATTGTGCTCATTCCCCAGTGGAAATGCCAGCAAGAAAAAGGTTTCTGGTACAATTTTCCTAAAGGGATGGAGCAACCCCATCCCACCCTGCCAGGGGCAGCACCCTTGTGCCACATTCCTGCAGGATTCCAGCTGTGCCACTTAGCAGATGCACTCCCTCAGGTAGGGAGGAAAGATAGGACAGATCACTGGGTTTGTCCTCTTGACTTCCATGCTGTCATCAGGTTTGTTTGGGAATGTGCCCACTTCCCATTTGAGTCTGAGTGGTGTTTCCAGTTGGGGCTATTTGCACAGCTGCACAAGCAGCTCTGGATGGAGCCCAGGTCCCTTTCTCCAGGAGTTTTCAGATGGGGAGGGAAGAGAAAAAAAAAAAATTAAAAAAGAAGTGTGTGAGTACTTGTTTGCAGACATAACATAGTTCCTGTGACATTCACTGTACACTTCCAGAGGTACCTGTGCGGATCACAGGCTGGCAGGAGGCCAGGCTGCTGCTGGCAGTGTCCCGGACCAAACAGGAATGGGGAAACTGGTCAACTAGTAAGAGGGACTTTTATTTTTCTTCTTTCTGTCCTATTTCTTAATTTTTTCCCCCATTTTTCCCTCCTCCTTTTTGGCAGTACACTGAGTTCCCAGCAGCAGGTTAAGGAGCCGAGTGGGTGCCACTGCTCCAAGCACATCTTCCACCCAGTGTGCTGGGAAAAAACGGTGGAGTACATCTCGCCCTGCTTTGCTGGCTGCACCAGCAGCACCATCAATTCCTCCAACCCCAACCAAGTGGTGAGTAAAGCACAAGGTTTGCAAAGCAGCCTGAACCTTTGCTTGCTGGAGGCAGGGGAGCAATGCTGCAGGAACCTGACAGATGCAACAAGGGGGTGGAACCTTTTTGGCATGGTGTGCTGGAAAGTCTACCAGGGAGCTGGAGTCCTGGGAAGGGCCATGGAGAATTCCTTGGAGTCTGCTTAGAGAAACAGGGATGGTGGCACATCCCATTGCAGGATGCCATGGCTGTGACCTTAAAGTTGGAGCTCATGCTCTCGTTGGTCTCCTGCAAAGGGCTGTGGTCCAGTGCATCACTAAAATCCCCGCTCTTGGCTTTGGGAGTCTTACATCTGTTCTGTTCCAAACATTTCCAACAGATCTACAAGAACTGTTCCCTGATCACTGCTGGGAAGCTGCTGTACTCAGGCTCCTGTCCGCTCAGCTGCTCTGACATGCTCCTTCCTTCCATATTCCTCATCTCCTTCGCTGCCCTGGTCGCCTGCCTGTCCCATAATCCTCTCTACATGATGGTCTTACGGTGAGCACTGGGGGAGGGTGGTGGCACGTAGGAGTCACAGGGGGCAGCATGATGTGATGGCTCCCCATGTTGGGGTCCATGGGATGTCATAAATGTGCAACCAGCCCAAGTCTTGACCAAACCCAGAGCCAGCACCACCAGCTCTGACCTCCCATGGCTTCTCCCCTGCAGAGTGGTGAACCAGGATGAGAAGTCGTTTGCCATTGGTGTCCAGTTCTTACTAATGAGGCTGCTGGGTGAGTGTCCATCTCCTAATGAGTCTGAGGGGAGCAGTGGAGGTTTGCTGGAGCCCTAGGAGGTGTTGAACCTCATCAGGGACAGCAGCCTGACTCTGTCCTCTCTTCTCCCAAGCCTGGCTGCCGGCCCCGGCCATGTTTGGGGCGCTCATCGACTCATCCTGCATCTACTGGCAGCAGCAGTGCAGCCAGCGCCAGTTCTGTGCCTACTACAACAATGACTTCCTCCGCAACAGGTACCCCTGGCACCTATGCCCTGTCCCCCTTGGTGGGCATGGCCACAGGGATGATCCCCAGCTCAGCCTGGGGCCAGCTGGAGGTGCCACCTTTGGACATGGCACCTCCCTGCTCTTCTCCTGGCAGATACCTGGGGCTGCAGGTGGGCTACAAGGTGGTAGGCACCATCCTGCTCGCCCTCATCAGCTGGAAGGTGAAGAGGAGCAAGGAGTACAACGTGCAGGAGAAGGCAGCAGGGCTGGTGTAGCCCCCAGGGACCGTCTCCCCACCCCCACCACACACTGCCAGTACTTTGTCTTGCTTGGGTTCATTTTACCTCCTTTTGGGAGTGACCTCACCTCAGCAGCTCTGAGCTCCTCTCCTGCAGCCCAGGGCATCGCCATGCTCCTGGTGAGGGACGCTCTGTGCCAGCCCCATCCTGGGAACGACTGCCCCCAGGCTCTCCAGCTGCACTTGCCCATCACCCTTGGGAGGGGGCAGACCTCCAGCAGCTGGACCAGGAGGTAGAAAGAGGCTGGAACTCATAGACCCAGAGAAGTGCCAGCTGTGGGCGATGGTCCCTGCTTCGGTGTGACATTTCCAGCCAGGTGTTGCCTTCCCAGCTGGGACAGGAGCAGGGACGTGGCTGCCAGCCCTGAAGGGCTGCCCGATTTCCCCTCACCCCTCACAGAGCACACCGCACATGTATTATGACAAGTTATCACAAGGGGTTTGTTGCAGAACGTTTGCGGTTTGTTGCTATTTTTATTTTTTAAATAAAGGTCACTTTTCCAACTGTGGTGGTTCCCTGGTCTCCCTCCACCTCCAGAGCTGTCCCCAGCAGCCAGGCAAGGCAGGGGGGGTGCTGTGCTGAATGCCCAGTATTCTGGATCATCAAGTCCAACAGGAATAGGGCTGCAAGAAGAAGCAATTTTTGACCTGAGGTTCTGCCTTACTTTGATACGTTTGTTGGCACAGACAATTCTGATAGTTGGTTGCTCATGCTGGTGCCTCAAAAGAGGCACAATGAACAAAGAAATCCCTGGGCAATTAATCCCCTTACAACTTTCATTCCCCCTCCCTCACACGACACGTATCAGGGGTTGGGGTCCTTTCCACTCCTCACAGCTTCGCTGTTTTGGTACCAAACTGTTGCTTCAGCCCCTAAGGTGGGTTTTGGTGAGGGTTCCATGGGTTCTCTTAGTCCACGCTGTGACAGGATTGTTATACAGTTCACAGACAAGGATTTATGGGCTGTTTGCTCCAGCTATCAATTTTTAAGCAATACTTAAGCTGCAGCTTTGTCTATTCTAACTACTAATAATGATCCATCTGACTGACACAGCACAGCCATATGGTTCAGATGAAGTTCAACCTGTGGCCCAACAATTGCAGCTACTTATGTCAAGCACTGAAGCTACTTTTAAATCATATAAATTCTTCACTGCAGAGGGCTCTGGGCAGGGTCCAATTGGCTTTGGGCTTTCTTTTAGGGGTTTTCTTGGGTAACTGTACTCAGCCTGTACTCCTTAAGTCATTGTTATGATGGGCAAGGCATTGTTCTTTCCTCTGTGCTCTTGGCTCTGCTGCATCTGTGCTCACAATGGGAGTCAAGGGAAAGGGGAGGAGAGGTGAATTTGCTCTGGATCAGCCACTCTTTGCCAAAATTGAGGTCTGTCCATGCTATTCCTGTCCCCTCTCCACGTGGCAGATTTTTCCTAAACACCCTTGGGAACCACCACCCTCAGGATGCTGATGTCCAGGCATTACTATTTTTCTTTTTCTCTGCCTTTCAGCAACCTCTCCTCCACTTTCAGTTGGTTTCTGCTATCCCAGATCTCACTGTGCTCATCGATCTCCTCCAAAAACATCTGCCTTTTCCAGGGGGACAATCTAGAGCACAACCCACAGCAAAAACACTGACCAAAAGACTTTTAGAGCACAGTGAGAACCTCAGTCCCTGCAGATGTGTGAACACAGCTGGAGCAGAAGGGACTGAGTTTATCACATCCCACTGTCCTGCCAAAGCCATCCCAACACACCACTGCCAAGCTGCAGACAGAGGAGTATCATGCCTGGCCAGCACAAAGCCTCAGGCTGGGAACAAGGGCAGAAGAGAAAACAACAAAGCACAGCGCTGACTGAGGGGGAAAAAAACCCCCAAGAACACAACATTCAGAGTTTCCAGTTCTGCCCTTCTCCCTCTCCTTCAGTCCTGAATATTTGACAGGCAAGTCATGGAGTGAGGCCCAAAGAACATAGGGAGCTCTGCATCAGCCCCAGCATGGGCAGTTCTGGGAACAGCTCCAGTTTAGCCACACAGCCCTGCAGGGAAAGTTGAGCCATCTCCACCCAACTGTGAAGCCATGGGGTGCCACAGCCACCTCCATGGCACAGCAGTGGTGCTCTGTCACCTAAACCATCACGGCCTGCAGCTGCCTGGGGTTTTCCTGTGCATGTCATCAAAGTGCCCTCTTTTTAATGTTTTTCAGTTGTTTTTTTGCTATGTGATCATCAATTTATCAAGGAATTTCCCTGTTCTCTAACATTCAGACTAAGGCATAAACATACACCCAGAAACCCCCAACCCCAAAGCCCTGTGTGTGCAGAGGATGCTTTTTGACAACACAGACCTGGTCACAGAGTAGGAAGGTTGATGCCAAACGTGCTGACCAGGAGCAGAGCCCCATCCAATTGGATCTGACACCACTGGGTAGGGCCAAGGCAAATACACAGACTAAAGCAAGACTTGAGAACAAACATTTAAGCAAAAAAAAAGTTTATTTAAAAACGAATAATTTAAAACCAACCATGGTCTTGTTGGTACCTTTCCATCCCCTAACAGAGGCTGGTGCTTGGCCTCTACTTTTCAAGGAGATGCATCTTCACAAGAACAACCACCCAAAGAAACAGCAATTTTTTGCCCCAAACCACTTCAGCACCATTGATTTGAAGCAGGAAGCCTTGGATCTCCAGCTAAGGGAACTCAAAGCATGACAAACATGTTCTGACAAGACTCTGGTTGCAGGAAATAGAATATAACATCCTTGGTAAATATAACCCTCCCTACCTTCTGCATGGATAGTGGAAGAGCTACTGGGTTCACGAGACTAGAAATGCAAGAATCAGCTTTGTTATGGGCACAGGGCTTTGGGAAGGCTGTTCCTGCTCCTCCCAACACTTGGTAATGCTACAGGGAGGCAGGGAAAGCACCAGAGAAAGAAAAGAACACAACAGATGAGCTGAACGATGGAGGAAGCACCAAACTGGAGAGGAGGGGTCTGCAAAGGACAAAAAGGGTCTGCCAGGAGCCAGCCACTCCCTCAACTCTTAAACAACAGGAAGCCATAAAAATAAAAGAAAAATGTCCCTGCGGTAGGACACTGCAATGTGCAATGAGACATAAACTGGAAACATCTCCCATTTCTTTCCCTCTTCCTTGAGCACCTTCCTCAGGAGGAGGAAGCACACCCATGTGCTGGCAGGTCCTTGATTTTTCCTCTCACTTTGCCACAACTGGTGATTAATTACACATCAAATAAGACCTTCCTGCAGCCACTGGAGCAAGAGGCAGCAGGGGACTGCAAGACAAATGCCTGGCACGGGCAGAGCTCATGCATACACAGGATGCAGGCATGGATTAAAATCGTGCTCACCCCAGAGTTTCAAGACACAGCTCTCAGCTAAAGAACAACCCTCAAGAGCTGACCAAGAGAGGAAATCACCAAGGACATGGGGAAAGGGACTAAAGCATAGCAGCCAGCCTGGTTTGGGCACCCCACTGACCCCTCCAGCCCCACAGAAACAGGGCTGCACCAATTTGGAAGAACAGGAAGGTAGAGACAGAGAGGAAAACAGCTTGTTATACTCTCCTCAATGCTTGCCCAACTGAGGGAGCCTGTGCATCAGCAGAGATGATGTGCAGCGCTCTCCAGCAGAGAGAGGCTGGGAACAGCAGCCCCAGCCAGGAGGTGATCAGTGGCAGCAGGGTTGCAATCCTAAATCAAGGCACAAGAAAGCACAGATTTCAGTCTCTAAAACCCACCTAGCAGCACACTCCTTCCTAATTTGCTTGGTAACTACCAAATGAAAAGCCTAAAGATTAAGGAGAAACACAAGTACAGAGAGTCAGCTTCCCAAAGAAGGACAAAGAGGGGAGAGGATAAAAACACTGCAGTATGAAGAGACAGAGGAAATCAGACCAGCAATTGTCATGTCACTCCCAAGCCCACGAGCAGCAGAGGAAGACACGACAGTGCTGACTTCTAGCCACAGTTCCTTCTTTCTACAGCCAATGAGAAGTGCTCCAGACCATCTACTTCCCTTCAGCCCCCAAGTGTCCTGCCCCCCAGCCCTGCCCTTCTCCGTTCAGGTGACCTTCACCAGCCACTTCTCCAGGCCCTCCAAGTCAGCATCTCCCTCCTCTCCCTTGCTGCCCCGAGCACTGCACTCCACGAATTCCACCTTCATGGGCAGCTGGGAGAAGTCGAAGTCCTTGCCCTTCTTGCCCAGCTGGGCAGGACCCCCTGAGCTGTCCAGGCTGGTGGGGGCTGCGGAGCGGGTCACCCGTAAGGTATTGCTGCAGAAGAGAGAAAGGAGAGGGTCAGGAACTGGGAACCAGGGGAACACCATGGCAGTTGAGATGTTTGGGATGCAGCTCTGCCAGTGGGATACAGCCATACCAAGGACAGAAGGCTCTGCTCTGAGAGGTACAAGCAGGAGCTCTGGCCAGCTACTGGAAGTCACAAGTGCAGAGGCTCAAGAGAGCAAGACAGGCAGGAGGGCACTCAAGGAGAAGTGCCTGAGCAGGTCTGGTTTTGCAAAAACAGCAGCACGAGTCAGGTGATGATGCTCTCAGCTCAATTTCCCCACTGATCACAGGACTTACATGAGATTTAGCCTGCAGTGCTCAAGGTCTGTGCCAGTTTAACTGGGAAGGGAGAGGCACCCGTGGCATCAGGGATCAGCAGGATCCCTGACACAGTGCCTGGGTGTGCCAGTCTGGGGATTGAGTCCCCCCACTACTTCCAGATATTCCTTACTCAGAGAATGGGGCGAAATTAAAGGGGGACAGGGAAAGAACACACCCAGAGTTCAGGAATAAGTGAGCAGACACCTCCTTGGGTTCTCCACTCACAGACATTGGAGTATGGCAGTGCTAGGAAAAGGATGGCAGCAATTTGCCAACCTGCTGGAATAGCAGTGGTAACAGGGTACATGTGACCTGCCTAGAGACCCAACATCTGCACACAGGCAACTGGAAAACGCTCAACACCAGAACCAAGCAGTGCTTATTTCCCTGGAGAATGTGAATATGTGGCAACTATTTCCTGCCTTAAAAACAGGAAGGTCAGCTATTCAGCCTGGGAGAGAACCAGCACAAATACCCCTGCTGCCGTCTGCTGGTCAAAGGGATTATTGGACCATTGAATCATTTAAAGTTGGAAAAGCCCTCTTAACATCATCGAGTCCAAGCGTAAACCCAGCACTGCTGAGCCCCAGAAAGAACAGACTGTTCTTCTGCCAACTGAACTCAGACACGGCTCAAAGGAACTCACCAAGCACTGAGGTAAGAGAAAGGACAAGAGGAGCTCAGAGGGATTGAGATCCCATTCCATACTTACAGCTCTTTCTCCAGCTGCTGTTGAATAAGTTTTGCTGATTTTGCCATTGTGACATCTAGAGAGAGAAAAGAAAAGGAAATTAGCAATTTGACTTTCTATCAGAATTCAGAATCCTGGTTCTCCCCCTAAAGCAAGGCCAGCTCATGCGGTACAGTCACCAGAGTTACGGGGACTGTTCCTGTGATGGATAAGGGATGCTGGAGCTTTGGGACTGCAGACAATGGGAACAACCCAACAGTCTGCTACAACACATTCCTTCTTGCTGGGCAGGAAGCTGCTTCAGAAGATGGGGTTTGATGCCCCAGCACTCCCACCTGTCCTGGCACTACAGAGTTCCACACGGTGCCTTTCACCCTGGGCATGTGGAGCCACAAAGGCATCAGGCAGCTCCTGAATCAGTGCACAAAACAGCTACAAAACCCAGACCTGATACTGCCCAAAAACTTCAGATTGTTACAGGGGGATCCACACTTCCACTGTAAAAACTGTATGGATCTGAAAATTGAGTCCTTTCCGGTAACTGGATGTTCCTGCTAGTCCAAACCAGAGAAAGCACAGAATCTTAGAGGCTAAACAACTGGTTTTAACATTCAAGCTGCTGAGAGTGTAGAAACAGTTCATTACGCTCAAGCTGATCCTATTTCCTTCTGCCTGGAGACTGAGGAACAGCTCTGCTCAAGCAGAAACCACTTGCCTTACTTAAGCCCACATGAAGAGCTGTAGGTCTCTCAAGTAGTGCTAGAAACCCTCCTGCTGAATAGTCTAAGTTTAAAGCTAAATTCCAGCCTTCACTGAAATCCCAACTCCTACAGAGTTCAGCACCCCTGGCATGAATCCCAGTCCCTGCAGGGCTGGATGCCAGGCCCAGCCCAGAGCACCTTGCTTGTTGCAGGCGATAAGCAGCGCAGGCGCATTCTTGAGGACGGTGCCATCGACCAGGACCTGGTACAGGAACTCTGCCACATCCTTCACCTCCCGCTGGAAGGCCACACTGTCCACCACAAACACAATGGCTCTGGGGAGAGAGGGAAAAAATGTGCTGAGGCTGCAGCTCTGCAACCATCTTCCTCTGCTGGGCTGATATATTCGTTGCCACATCTGATTTGTCCAACACAAGAGTAGGGCAGCAGGACTTCCTGGCTGAAACATACTCCATGTCTACTGCCCCAGGGATATCCCACATCCCCCAACCCTCCCCACTACAGCTGTGTTGCCACCTGGTGCACTACAAGTACAGCAAAGTAAGGAATTCATGGTGTGATTTTTGGGATTGTCCTGTGCAGGGTCAGGATTTGGACTCAATTCTTGTGGGGCTCTCCCAATTCAATATATTCCATGAAAGCAAAGTAAAAACTACCCCCCACTACCCCACAGCAGAGCTCTGACTGCTGTGCTGTGAGCTCAGCACAGCTCACAGCATTCCCAGCACCAGCACTTGGTTTATCCCTTTCCAAAACATCCCCTGCCCCTGCTGCCCTGCCCATCTCCTCCATGTTACCTGGCTGCAGCCTTGAACCTCTCCAAGAACTGAAGCCTCAAACTCTCATGGCCTGGAAGGTCGATCAAGGTCACACTGGTGCTCTGGGAACAGAAACAGCGTGTTACCCCCACCTAATCTGGGGGTGCCTGTGGTCACAGACTGGGGAAAAAAACAAATTCGTGTCCTGCAAACCCCTGACATAGAATGTAAACCCACAGCCTCTAAACCAAGTTACCTACCCACACACGGCAAATCTCCCTAAATACACCAAACTTTGCTGGGTATAACACAGAAGTGCCTTCACAAGAGACTTTTCTTTTTTCACCTGAAAGCTGCAAATGTTTCCCTTCCCACAATCTGGCGGCCAAAGCCAGGGCGTGAAAGAGAAGGAATGGCTGAACCAGGGCCACATCACTGCTCTCCAGATAAGGCTCCTTGTTCTCCAGAGTGGAGACCCTTCCTGCCCACTGCTCCTTGTCTGTGATTAAAAAAAAAAAAGAAATGCCTTGCAGCATTCCACTGCCTCTCCCCCTCCAAATGCCTGTCTGCTCAATCTTAGAGACACAAAAATTTTAAAAAAGCATCCCTCACCAAGTTTTTAACCTTATTATCACCACTCTCACTAAAGATTGACAAGGAGAAGCTACACAAACACCCTCTACTTTCACAACTCCCTAGCAGTTAAGGTGCACCCAGCATGAAAAAGAGACTTTTGCAGAATGAAAGAATTGCCATAAGCTGAAAATAACAAGGTCTGTGGCAGCCCAGGACCTAAAAGTAACAAAATCCTTTCTGAGACCACATAAATTGCAGTTGGAGACTCTGATTAAGCCTGATGAAGCTTTTAATTTCACGTTTTTGGGGGAGAACCAGAAATTACTACCAAAATAAAGCAACCATGACTGAACAATGCCCCTCACAAATCTCCCTTGTGCTGCCCCCACAGCCAGAAAGGTTTCACTGATGAGCAAAGTAGAAAGAACCTGCCCTAAATCCCAGGATTTCCCTACTTTCTCCACGTGCACTGCCTGGAAAAATCCTGTCCTGTAGCCAGGGCAAACTGGGGACTGAGCAGCAGAGAAAGATCAACCCAGGTTTGGCCAGGGAGCAGGAAAAGGCAGCAGCAGCCCCAGTCAATTCCAGCCCCAGCTGTGCACTCACCTTGTCCCGGCTGACCTGGTACGTGGCTGAGCTGTCAGTGATCGAGGTCTGGGTGTCCCGGTATCTGCCCGACAGCAGCTGTGGGGAACAGGTAGTTCTCACAAAAAGGAGCCTGAAAGGCTTCAAAAACACTCCAAACAGTGTTCAGTCTTTGAATCACCAGCATCACCTTTAACCTGCTCAGAAACTGGGATGGTCCAGAAGGGGTAAAGGGTTCCAGGGATCTGATCTCGACTGACATGAAGGAAATTACTGTAGGGGTCATTTTCCCCAGTTAATTAAAAACTATGCTCCTTGTATTTTCAGACTTAACAGAATGTCCTGAGCTGGAAGGGACCCACAGGGTCCAGCTCCTGGCCCTGCACAGACACTCCAACAATCCCACCATGTCCCTAAGAGTGTTGTCCTTGAGCTCTGTCAGCCTTGGGGCTGTGCCCACTGCCCTGGGGAGACTGTTCAGTGCCCAACCACCCTCTGGGGGAAAAGCCTTTCCCTGATATCCAATCTAACCTCCCCGACACAGCTCCAGCTGTTCCCTCGGGTCCTGTCCCTGCTCACGCCGAGCACAGATGGGAGCTGCCCCTCGGGGGGAAGCTGCAGACTGAAATGAGTTCAAATACTCAAAAACCTTTAGCTATGACAAATTTAAACCAAAAGACCCTTTCTTTTGACACTCCTTGGTAGAAAAAACGCGGTCTCCATCCCTCTTTACAGCTCTGAAACCACCTTTTTGAAGGTCTCAGTAAGAGAACAAAACCCGAACTCAAGAGAGCGCCTTCCCCTCCGCCCGCGAGATGCCAGAGCCGGGCAGCACCCTCCCCGCTCACCCGCGCGAAGAGCAGTGTCTTCCCCGCATCGCAGAGGCCCAGCAGCAGCACGGCCTTCCTGCTGCTCCTCCTGCCCTGCACGAACCGCCAGATCACTGCGGGAGAGAGGAGGCGGAGGAGGAGGATGAGGAAAAGGGGATGCCCGATCCTGCGTCTAGCGGCACCGGCGCCCCCTCAGCGAAGGCGGCAGGCCCTAGGGCGGAGGAAATAGAGGTTCACGCAGCTTACGGAAGGTGACGGCGACGGCGATGAGCGCGATGACCACGGAGAGCGCGGCAGGGCCGCTCAGCTCCCGCCGCAGCGCCGCCAGGTCCGGCTCCAGCCCGCCCGCCATGGCCGCACACGTGGCCGTCACAATACTTCCGCTTCCGTCCCCGCCGCAGGGAGGAAGGGTGGGTGCGGGGTTCATGGGAGTTGTAGTTTCCGCGCGGAACCCTGAGAGACTGAGACTCACCGGGGGACCGAGGTTGTTGAGCTCGTAAAAACATGGAATGATGGAATGGTTGGGGTGGGAAAAGCCCTTCAAGGCCATTGAGTCCAATCGCTCCCCCAGCACTGCCAAAGTCACCACTCACCCATGTCCCCAAGTGCCACATCCACAAGGCTTTTAAATCGCCCCAGGGATGGTGACTCCACCACTGCCCTGGGCAGCTGTGCCAGGGCACCCCTTTCCAGGAAGGAATCTTCCCTTATTTCCAACCTGAGCTTCCCCTGGCATAGCTGGAGGCTGTTCCCTCTCCTCCTGTCCCTTGTTCCCTGGGAGCAGAGCCCAAGCCTGCCCCCCCGCTCCAGTTCCCCCCTCCTGTCAGGGAGTTGCAGAGCCAGAAGGTCCCCCCTGTTATAGTCAAATGACCAGATATAAATTTTTTCTTTTAAATATATTGTAGAAATTTATTGAAGGCAAATAAGCAAAACAGCGCGCTGGAAGACCCGGGGAAACTCCTGTTCCGCCAACGGTCTTCCCGCCAAAAACGTGTAACGATCTTTTATATGTGCCACTATTCCCTCCCCTTTAGGCGGCGCCTGGATGCCGGGTGGCAGGTCTCAGATGGAGGTGGTCCTCAGATGGCAGCGGCTGCTCTCGAAGCGGGGCGAGTGGCTCCTCCCTCGGGCCGGCTCCTCCCTCGGGCAGCTTGCTGCCACGGTTGCTCTGCCGCTCCTGGCTCGGCTGTGAGAGGCTGTGCCGGGGGCTGTGCCGCTCGGCTATGCCCCTTTTATCCATATCTTTATAGGCACATTTAAAGCTTACATTCAGAACTTGTGTAACATAGTAAGATATAGCTTTCCATAGTAACATAACATTGTGGTTTGACATTTGTAATTCAAACTAACCACTAACACTAACATTGCAAAGATAATTGGATTAGCAAATTATTTATCTTTGCCTTTATTAACTATTTCACCCCCTGAGCCTCCTTTTCTCCAGGCTGAGATCCCCCCAGCTCCCTCAGCCACTTCTGCTGCTCCAGCCCCTTCCCCAGCTCTGTTCCCTTCTCTGGACATGCTCCTCAATGTCATTCCTGAGCTGAGGGGCCCAGAACTGGACACAGCCCTGGAGGTGCCTCAGCAGTGCCAGTACAGGGGGATAATCCCTGCCCTGGGCCTGCGCCCACACTGGTTGTGACACAGCCCAGGTGCCCTTGGTACACCTGGGCTCATGTCAAGCTGCTGTCACCAGCACTCCCAGGGCCTTTCCCAGCTTTCCAACCTCTCTGCCCCAAACCTGGAGCACCGTATGGGTCTGTTGTGACCCAAGAAGGTACAGCGCTGTTTGTATCAGGCATCAGGAAGCAGATCCAGGCTTTTCACAGTGGACCAGGATGAAGAGCAACGGGAGTATGTTGAAACCAGAGAGGTTCAGAGTGGTTGTGGGATTAAGCCTGATGAAGCTTTTAATCAGGCCCTCCCTTTGAGGGCTGCCAGGCAGCGGGACAGGCTGCCCAGGAAGGTTGTTGTCTCAGGTTGGACTTGGCTCCCAGCCAAGTGCCTCTACCTTCCCCCTCCCTCTCTCTCATTTCGGACAGACCAAAAAGACTATATAAAACTAAAAGAACCCAAACCAACCAAATTCCAAGTAATATATATTAATATATTTTTTTGGAATTACATACAGTTAAGATATTATTTACAGGAAACCCCCAAAAAGGAAAAAGGAAAGGAAAAGGGGAAAAGGGAAAAAGGGAAAAAAACAGATACTTTCCTCGAGATAGCAGAGAACCCCACCAACAACCACCAGCACTATCCACTTCTCAAGGCCAACCAGGTGCACTAGGCCTCACTCCTTCACCCAGGCAGAATGACAGCAGAGAACCTTTGCTTTCAGTCCGCTGAAAGAAAGAGAATGAGAGTTTCCGCTCCCTTTTTGTTTATACCCTTGCTTACGTAAAAATCATATGGAATACTGGGAACATGGCCTTGGTTCCTTGGTTACAACCTGGTTACCAGAGAAGGCCTAGATTGAAAACCCTAGAGTCGTGGAGGTCAAGCCCTGAGCAAGCTGGTTGACTCCTGTCTTTGAGTAGGAGGTTGGACTGGAGAACCCCAGAGGTACCTTTCCACCTGAAGGATCCTCTACTGAGGTTCCTTTTATCCATGACTTTTACTTATGGGACAAAGGATTACACTTGATACAGAACACAAATGATTTCCCTTCTCTTAGGGATCTATTTCTAAGTGCAGCCATAGTGAGCTGTAGAAGCAACTTAGAGTTTTGAAGAACTAGTTAAAAGTTCCTAGTTTGAAGAACTGGTTAAAAGAGCCACTTGCCCAATGTACTTCATCCTACATAAATGTGAGGGACTACATTTCATCCTTTCCCATCACACCCTACGTTTCTGTCATCCAAGGGGATCTTCAGTCAGGCTGGTGGACTTCTCACCACACATACCATATGCATCCAGAAATCATCAAAATATTCATTCCCTCAAGGCCAGGAGCTCTCAGCATCTCTGTGCCCTCAGCAACTCCTCTGTGTCTGCCATGACAACAGGGCTGGAATCTGCTGGATGACCCCAAGCTGCTCCTCTGAAACAGAGAGCCTCAGCAGATCAGTTTTTTTTTTTTCACCGTGGATCAGAGTCAGATTAAAGAACCCTACATGTTTGTTTTCATGTCAGCAGCACATCGAACAGACTTCCAAAACACACACATTTCTGAGTAAGTTCTAGACTTTTTCCAGAAAGGAATCCTAAGCCTGCACTGTCCCTGTCAATACATTTAGATGTTTTAAGAATCCTGCCAGGTGGAAGTGACTCAGACCCAGCCAGCTGAGATATGAGACAGAGTAGTTCTATTCACACCTCCCATCTTACAAACACTGTATTATTTTGATTTGGGTTTGTTTGTTTGTTTGTTTGTTTGTTTTTCCATTCTCCAGCTTTCAGCTTCCCTGACAAACACTTTCCTTCTTCCTGTGCCCCAGCCACACCGGGGAACTGTAATCTGCTGGGGAGATAATGGGATAACCTGGGCAAAGTGAAAGCACAAAAGAGAGCACAAAACAACTGTTAATTGGGCTCTAAGACATATTTAATCCATTTTGCTTTAGCAAATGGTGAAAGACATTTCTCTAATGAGCAGCAACAGATGTAAGTGACACATTGGTATCTGTCCTGCAGCAAGAGGTGCTGAGGAAGGAATAGGTTTAAGGACCACTTAAAAAAATCTCAGGATGCCTGTTTAGATTTGAGATTTTATTTTTTTGCTGTGATGGCAGCAGAGAACTGTAATGTCTCAAGGAGCCACTTTAAGAGTGATGAGGGAGGGCAGACAAAGCAGTGAAGGCAGAGGGCCCTCAGTGTTTGGTGCTGAGGGCACAAGAGGAGTCATAAATTGAGGTTTTCTCCCCCTCCAGTGAGGAATCCTTCCCATCTCACTACTTGTCCTCAAGGAAGGTGCACACCTGGAGAAGATCTGGAAAAAGAAAGGACAAGGAGAAATTCAGATAGTGCCTTTAAACACTCTGGCCCCAGCAGCACACATCTAGCCGTGCCAACAATGTCATTGCTTGGAAATTCATGGTGTGCCACCAAAGAAAGGGCAGATCACTCTGAGCCTGCACTGATGGGTCCAGGTGGGTTCTTTGTGCCATTTCTCAACTGTGTATTTTCTGAAGGTGAGGAAAAATCTTTTATTCACGTTGCTGCCAGAGTAGCAGATTTTAAGTCTGTTCTCAGTTCACCCAAGGGCCTTGGAGAAAAGCATAGTAGCATCCTCCTGAGTTATCCTCATTTTGCTTAAAAGACATTAAACAGACAGTCCCAGAAGAAACTGCCTGTGCCTGGGAGCTAAGAACTGCAATTCAGGGAATTGCCCTTGGGCTGTTCCAGTTACCTGACGGATTGCAGGTGTTGAGGCTGGCAAGTGAAGCATAGTATTGATCTCCGAGGAACTCCTTGTACGTTATTCCATCACGGAGCTTCACCAGGCACTTGGTCAAGTCTTTAAACAGAAGATCCTTGGTTTCATATGCAAACATATTGAAATCCTTATTCTTGATTCCTTTTGCTCCAAACAGGCTCTAAAATAAAGGCACAAAGAGGAGAGAAGTAGAAAGCTGGCAAGATTCAGCTCATGCAAGCCTAACTCTTGGTCCTGGTTCTTCACCATCATCCTGGGGAGCCCCAAGCCAGGCTGCAGAAATTCAGTGGTGTATTTTCTGTCCATGTGCTTAGAGGAGGGATCTGTCACTAGTGGGCACATTTTTCCCCCCATTTTAACATCCAGAGCCCATCAGCAGGTGCTGCCAGCAGGTCCCGTGCCTTAGCTGTGAGGCGGGAGGAAAAGGAACTGACTTCCCAAGGGCCTCTCAAGCAGAGCCTGGATGGGGCAAATATAATGTTTGCAGTGACAAACAGAGATGGTTTAACCCACTTATGTTGGCCCCAGTGGCTGGAGGACTGTGTGTGTGCAGGGGGCTGCTGTAGGGGCTGAGCCTGATCAAGCTGTGACAAAGACCAGGCACTCCAGAGGAGTTTCTGAAACACACCAGCAAGAGCAGAGCCAGGAAAGGAGGTGATAAACTCATGTCACACAAGTATAGTGTGACAGCAGCAGCTACTATGATCCAGCTGTTCCCTAAAGGTGTATTTGCTAAGGTGGCAGAGGAGAAAAAGCAGTTTGGGAGGGATGGAGGAAGAGCAAGGATAAGGGACCAGGCTGTCTCCCCATACCAGGTAAAATCTTCCATGTTACTCTGACTTGGGGAAAATCAGAGCATAAGGGCAACCCCAGGGCATTTCTCCCACTCTCAGCACTACAAACCTCTTGTCTCTCCAGCATCTCACGGACTTGTTTTGCTTTCTCAGGGCGTGTCACCACAGCGTGGGTGGGAACTTTGGCCAGGTTGCACCTCCTGTAGTCCATGGCATTTGCCCGTTGCCCGTCAGTGCACAGCAACTCAAATTGGTCCATTTTCAGATCTTTGGCCCAGCTTTCTTTACTTTTGCCTTTAAAGAGAAAGGGTTTGGAGATTCAGAGGTTTTGTGTAGGAGAACATCAACCCCACAACACCTGAGCAATAAGGCAGAAGGGGAAAGCAGCCCTGATATGAGCTGTGCAGTAACCACGTACCATCAGTGTTCTCCTCAACGATGGAATGCTTAATAAAGGCCACATCCCCCTGCTCCACCAGACACCTGGGAAGTAGAAAGAGAGGCCAGTGATGTGGGTGCTTGAGTCCTGGCCCTTTTCCACAGATTTGATTTAGACCTGTGTCTTATTTTGTACAATTAATCTCTGAGGACAGCCAGGTCTAGGAGCTCTGCTGTGAGTATTTTAAAAGTATCTGAAGCATTTTATACTCCTTATTCATATTAAAAGTGGAGCACTGCTGCCATTGTAGGAGACCTTGTGTCTCTCCCAGTTTGCCTGGGGCATCAGGACATTTACAGAATTTACAGATTTTTGCACCATTTTTCGGGAAGCAAAGACAAAACATGTCTCATATGTATAATATTACAGTCGTGGTGGAACGGAGAAAAAGAGGAGGTCAGCAAATTAGTGTCAACATGTGGCTGTGCTCCAGCTGTGATCCACCCATAACGTCTGGGATTAGCCAGAGGCAGCCTGAGTGTTCCCAGCACTCACCGTAAAGCTCCAGTGTATCCATAGTACTGCTCGTGGCTGCTGGCAACACACTTCTCTGGTGGAACCCCCCCCGAACCCTTGCAGAGCTGGCAGAGGCGGGAGGTGGGAGGAGATCCGGGAGCACAGCCCTGGCTGAAGTATTCATCTGAAGGCAGGAATAGAGAAAATTCACTTGCCCTGCACTGGAAAGTTAAATTTTGTTTTAATAATCTGAGTTAAATGCCTGAGTTTCTGTCACTGGTTACTGGGAGATGGAAATAGATTGGGAGAAGGAGTATGACTCAGTGGGCAGCAAATCACATGCATCTGGTTTTCACTGTGAAACTTATGTCTTGTTATTATTGATAATTTTTGTATTGTTGCCCAGAGAAGCTGTGGCTGCCTCATCCCTGAAAGTGTTCAAGGCCAGATTGGACAGGGCTTGGAGCAACCTGGGCTAGTGGAAGGTGTCCCTGCCCATGGCAGGGTGTGGAACTGGATGGTCTTTAAGGTCCCTTCCAACCCAAACCATTCTGTGATTCTACAAGGAAGCAGGGCCTAAGGCTTAAGTGCAATTGCTGTAAAAAGAAGAATGTTTTTCCTGCAAATCTTTCCCAGCTCACACAGAGCCAGCCCAAGCCTGCACGGTCTTTTTGGGTTGGCAGAGCTGCACTTGGCAGCAATGCCAGAGGTCTGGGGGGACAAGGGACAGTGGGAAAGGCAGGCAGGAGGATGGAGAGGTTGAGAATAAAACTTATTAACATAAATATCTTCTTTTAGTTAGAGATTTCTATTTAATAATTCTGTTTACTTTGCCTTAGTCGATAATATTTCCAAATTATTTTTGTTGGACCATAATTCTCAGTGAATTCTCAGGCAGTCAGATCAGTCCCTTTAAGTGTCTTGAAAGCAGATCAGCCTTCTTCCCTTATTCTCAGCTCTCCTCCTCCCTCCTGAGTTTCATCCTTTACCCACATATGCACAAGTACCAGGGCAGCCCATATTCCATTCTTGAGAATACCTCTTGATTGGGCTGCTGCAAAGGGAAGGGGAGAGATGTGAAAAGAAAGCAAAGGCCCCCAAGGCAGCTGATGTGCTGTATCTTACTCTGGAGCAGCCACCAAGAGCCTAAAATTTTGCTCAGTGAAACCTTAACAGAGCCTTCCCCATTTCCCACCTCCAAGCGGGAATCCTTGAGGCACGAGAAACTTTGAAGACCAGATGAAGGAAGGGAAAACATTTTTTTGAGCAGATTCCCAGCTGGAGGAAATGAGTGCCAAACTGGACTTACCGAAGTTGCAGTTCCCTGTCCTGTTGTGAATCAGGCCCATTGGGATGTTCCAGCCGGCGGTTCTCCCCACGGCGGTGTGGCATGACTTCTTACCCTGCAGGTTGTTCCAGGTGATATCTCTGTCAGATTTCTTCACAACAGCCACAGCAAAGTAGGTTGCTTTCAGAGGATAAAGTAGATGAGAATGAAGGCCTGACCCAAGGATCCCACTGTGATCCTTAAGGAGGCTTCTCTTGGGAAAGAACATCTATGAACAGTGCAGTAGAAATACTTTGCACTTATAATTATTGGCCAGGCAGCAACAATGGAAGTGTTTGTGGATGTGATGCATGTACTTCCACCATGCTCCTGAGAAATTATTATCCCTGATATTTCCCTGCCCTTGAAACTCTAATACTTGGGTATGTCAGAAGGCTGCAGCAAGACATACCTGAGGATTTCTTATCCCCTCCTGATTTCTTGTTTTCTCCTTAGCAAAGGACAAAAACCTTCTCTCCTCTCCTAGAAAGACTAATTCCCTAAAGCTACAGCCCAGACCCTCTTTCCCTGTTCAAGCCCTGACGCTGCTGTGGTGTGACCACCTAAATCTCTTCTGTTAGTTTTTGCTTTGGCTTAGTATCTCCTTGCAGGCCCAGACTGTTAAACCTATTTCCCAAAATTTTAATATCTGCATTGGACACTATGGCTCTTTGTGTGGAGAGCCATTTGTTCCCCACTCATGACTGCATATATTTTACTACTTATATCTCTCAGGACTGTTTTTTGTCCTCCTGTTGGCAGTAATTACCTGGTTCTTCTTCCGATTCGCTGCAGTGGTTCTCTGTGGGAGAGAAAAAGAAGAAAATATTAAAGAAAAGAGATCTCAAACCTCAAAAAAGGTTCAAGCTCACTAATTTCTAGAGAAATTTCATTCTAGAAGTGACTTTTTCAGGAACACCTTGTGCATTAAAAGAACAAAGCATGGCCTCCAGCAGCTTCTCTGAGTTAAAACAACTAGTTTTACTGAGACCAGTGTTAAAGGGTAGGGAATGGATGTGAACAGGATTAAAACAAAGAAGAGAGGAGTTGGTTGGAGGTTGCCATGTTCCCGACTATCCATGCCTGCTCTCCCCCCACCTAACGGAAAGACGAGACGAGCGCTGAGCAGAGTTGCCTCATGTTCTTTCTGCAGGATGCAGATCTGAGGCTGTGTTCTAGATTCCAGAATAAACCCAGCGCTTTGGCACCAGCCCATTCCCCACCACCTGGGCCCTGAGGGACAGAAGGGGCTGTGCTTACCCTCATAGCTCTCTGCCACCACTGGCACCAAGCCACACATGCCGGCAGTGTAGACAAAGCCTCCATCCAGGCTGATGGCATCGGCTTCACCTTTCTGCAATGGTAATGGAACACTGTGTGTCCCCAGGCCAGGGCTCCTCAAAGATCAGGTTGTTAAAGAAGCAGCTGGAGAGTTTACAGTGAGAAGAAAAGGTGGGGGAAAAAGCACCATACCATGATCTTCATGATGCATTCCTTGGTGTCTTCTGCCACGATGCATTCCACCTCCCCGTTGCTCATCACGCTCCAGACATCACACTTCTTCTTCTCATCCCTGCCTATTGCACACCACTGGGTCTTGTTTCCTCTGCGGCTGGGGGTCAGGCGGTCTGGAAAGCCAAGGGAAAACCAGGATAAGCCCAGAGCCCTGCAAAGCAAACGGGCCCCTTCCTGGGTGTGTGAGACTCAGCCACAAAACCACCTGTACACACTGACCTGCTGCTGCTCGGGGCAAGATGTTCCTGTTTAATGAGCTGGCATGAGTAGAAAGGGTGATTTGTAAGCTCAAGGATAATCAAAAATTAACTTACAGATCAGAAAGGCAAATTTCTGAATAACACAGGCCATTCAGGCATATTTCTGTTAGCTAAAACACTATGGCCACTAAACCTCCATGTGTTAATAATACTTGGTATTGCTGCCTATAATATATCTCACATTTCTCCACTCCTCACAGCCCAGACAAAGACCACGAGACTAAGACCAGACCGAGCGGGGAAATTACAACCACCATATGCTTCTGTGGAACAACCTTTGAATAATCTTCTCTGTTGTTATGTGAAGTCCATAAATGCCACTTCACAGACGTGAAGTACTTTAAATTGTACTGTACATTCTAAGCGGGTTTTGGAGATCACTTGTGGGATGTTTGACTTTCAGAAAGCCTTCAGTAAATGCTTGATGAGTTTGGTGGAAATAATGGACACTGTAAATGCTTGATGAGTTTGGTGGAAATAAAAGACACTGTTTCCCTTGAGTGTCCAGTGCTGAAGCTGGTGTCCCAGGATGTTCCTTCTTTATGCATCCAGCAATGGCTTTTCTGAGCAGCAGTTTTGGCCACGCCCAATCACTACCACCAACTGAATAAGTGGTGTGTGGTGTGTAATGTGTGCAAATTTTCTGTCTTTGTCAGAGTGGTGATGATGTTATTTTGGGTTTGGACTCAACAAATTCCTTTTGTAAGTGATGTTTGTGAATATTATGTGATTACAGGGGAAATATTTTTACAGACGATAAATCTGTGTGTGAAAAAAAATCGCGTTCCTTTTGCCTAGACATATTTGCCAATGCCAACATTTCCACACACTAACATGACTTTGGTGTTTCATGTCCTGCCTACCTTTCTGAAGGCTCTGGATGGCACTGTAATACTCAAAGCCCAGGTAGAGCTGGGCATCCATCAGCGATGGGATCTGCTTCAGCTGAACTGCAGAGTCTTTGAAAAGCAAGTCTTTGAGGGCTGGGTCCTTCTTGCCGGGTGGCCCAAAGAGGTGGAAGGTACTGGTTGTGCCCACACCAAATTTTTCCTGCCACAGGGGAAAAATAATCGGCAAATGACCGTAACCAAAACTCTTGGAAAGCTGGAGAGAGCAACCAAAGCCAGAGGACAGAAGAGAGGATGCTGTGGGAAGGAAATGAGGGCTCAGTGATACCTGTGCTTTGGAGAGGAAGTTCCAGATGTCATTGACCTTGTTGTCATCTCGAGCCACCACAGCGTGGGCAGGAACCCTGGCCCAGTGACAGGCTTTGTAGTTGTCCACAGGCTGGCGGGTGCCATCCAGACACAGAAGCTCATACTCCTCCTTCTCATTTGGGGCATTTTCTGGAGGAATGGAGGAGCCACGAGTTGCATCACCATGAAAATAGACCAAAAAACCAAAAAAGCCTGTCTGGGGAAGCTTTGTAATTAATTTATTTCTACTGGAGCACAGGGGAAACTTCTTTGCAGGAGGTGGGTTGCGATGGGACTGGGGTCATGGTGGCTGTAGAGAAGCAATGCCTGGGGAGGAGAGATCATCTCTGCCTTTGTCATGACTAACCCAACAGTAAGAGGGTTTATGTGCAAATGGATACAAATAGGTTTACAAAACCATACAAATGGATTGAACAGATCAGGAACTGCACATGTTCTGTGAAGACCATTAGGTAACTAATGTCAGGGTTGTAAAAAAAGCCCAGGACCGATGTCACAAGGTTACAGGAGAATTCAGGTGGGAAGGGACCTCTGAAGATCTCTGATCCAAACCCCTGCTCCAGGCAGGGGCAGACCAGGTTATTCCAGGTGGATCTTCAAACCCTTCAAAGATGGAGAGTGCACAGCTGTCCTTGGAAACCTGTCCCATTATTTCCTTGTCCTCAAGGGGAAAAAATTTCCCGTTGTATCTGGTCTCTAGGCTGACCAAGCCTCCCCCACAGAGCATCTCCTCACAGAATAGTTGTCCCTGACCCATGACAACCTTGGTGACCCTCCACTGAGCTCACTGCAGGTCTTGGGCATGCAAGGCCATCCTCCATCTCCAAGAAGTGCAGTGTCAGTGAACTCGGGCTGTGGGCTGAATTCCTTCCAAAATCCCTCCCGGAGGGATGGGTGACCTGCTCAGTTGCTCACGTTACAGCTGGCTCTGAGATATGGCACCAAACAGGTTTTCCATCTACGAAGAAGAACCTCAGAGAAGAAAAAGTGGACCCACCATAATCCTGTTGCTCAATAACAAGGATGGATTAGTCCAGAATGTGCAAAACATGTTTTAAGAGATGAAGAAGAGGTTTTGGGCTAACATGGGGAGGAATGAAAGCTGCACAGTGGAGACGAATTACAGGATGGAGTGGCAGCAAGAGGTTGGACTAGAAAGAGGAGAAACAAGAGATCTTGCAGGCTTACCTTGAACAGTTGTGTGTTTCACAAAAGCCACCTCTCCTTTTCCTTCTTTCAGACAGCTGCAGGGGGGAGGAACAAAAGAGAACTTAAAAAAATAGACACTGTAGTTTTCTATCTCCTGTTTCAGCAAATTATTTTTGGCACAAACTGCAGCCATAGAGAAGCAGTCTTCCACCAAAAAAGCTCTGCTGGCAGGGAAGAATTGGTAATGGCAGAGAAATAATTCAGTCTTCTCAGGACCCCTGATTACAGCACAGCCCTCCCTGCTTTAATGAGGACTTCCATGTGTTGGGGCTAGAATATTTCCCCAAAGGACAAATAACTTTCACTCACTGAAAAGCTCCGGAATATCCAGAATAAGGTCCTGTGCGGGACATTTTGGTTTTGGAGTCCCCCTTACACTGACGGTACAGTTTGGGTTCAGTGGTGACACCGGGAACACAGCTGGCAGAGAAAAAATTGGCCACGGCTGTGGGTAAGAAAGGAGCAATAGTGAGTTAGAAATTCACTTTTAGAAGGATGGGAAGGGAGGGTATGCACAAGGAATGCCAGTGCCCTGTAAGCCACGTCTGGATCCCCACAGAAGATTGGACGACATCCCCTTCACTGTAACACCACCCCTGGTTTGACTCCCACCGTTGATCCGCCCCTCCCACCTCACCTTGCTCAATGGAGCCTGAGTCTTTGCCATCCCACTCGATGTCCCCCCGGTGGGTGAGAATCCCAATTGGGATGTTCCAGCCAGCAGATCTGCCCAGGCCTGTGTGGCAGGAGGTCTTTCCCCTCAATTCATTTATTGTGAAGTCTGTTCCCTTCTTCACAACAGCCACAGCATAGTAGCTGGTAGTGGAGCCTGCAGTGCAGGAAAAAGCAATAAAGCGACGAGAAAACAGGACTTGGGGACACTTCAAATCCTGCTAAACCCCCTTTTCCAGGGAACAGAGTGTTGCATTTCCATATAACTAGCAATTTGTTTGAATGGTTGTGGTTTTCTCATTTTCTTAGGGGTGAGCTACACTGCCAATATTGAAGCAATGCTGTGCATTTCAACTAATAGAGAGTGACCTGAAAATACGGCCACACTCAACATGCTTTGCCAAAGGACAGACATCAGACATGCTATAGTTTCGTAAGCAGCTTCAACAAGTCTTTTTGGCAAATCTCCCCTCAAATCTCTTCTCAAATGCTGTTGCCCACTGAAGCATATATATAAGCCTTATGAGACTGAAACTCCACGTTTAGTCTTTAAAATTATACCTAGTCCATCACATGCTGTGTATGGATACAGTGGCTGAGTTTTAGGGATGGTACAGATCTCAGCCTTTCATTTAATATCTGTTTTTCTTAGCTGCCATGTTGAGAACGACTCTGCCATGTTGTTTTGATCCTGAATATTGTGTACAAACAAGCTGAACTCCAGGGCAGAGATCAAAACAGACTGGGAGCTTTGAATGTGGTGAGGAAATAGCATGTTTGGCTCCCAGGAGAAAGATGGGAGAAATGAAGGATAGTACACTGAGTAGGAATGGAGACGTGGATCTAACTCCTATCAGAAGGGATTGTGCAGAGCACTTTTTATGCTTCTCTTTTTTTTTCTGGGTATTGCCTGCACTTCTTGCTTCCGTGATCTCAACTGGGTGTTCCTCCCCAAACACTTGTAATACTGTTGCCTCTTCAACGATTTTTTTGGTCTTGCTCACTGAATAGGGGGGTACACAGCTTATCTGTGCCATCTAGCTCCATGTTTTACCCTCACAGTTCAAGGCCACTGAAAGCAGAAGATCTCTGGAACCAGCATAATTTTAATGCCGTGCTTCAGGAGGACCATGATTTCTGCTCATGGTGCTCTCCATCCCTTCATGGGATCAGAGACTATCACTGCAGCAAATGACAGAAATGGGGCACTGGCTTTGCTCCTTTCCACTGCAGTGACACTGTGGCCATGGGTGATGATTCACATTTTGCTGAACTGCCTACCCTTCCCCTCTGAGATCTGTAAGCCAGGGGCAATATTTTGGACCCCCAACCGAAATAATGTGGGAGCTCTGCGTGGGAAGGATGGCCTTTGCATTCTCAGTTTGTTACCACCACTTGGCTTAAAAACATTGCATGAAAATGTACCTTCACTGTGTTCATAGACCTCAGCAGCAATGGGCTTCAGCTTGTAGGGGGCAAGGCCTGCCTCAAAAACTTGACCTCCATCCAAGCTAATGGCATCTGCTTCGTTATTCTAAATAACAAAGAGATTTCATCAATTAACCAAGAGCAGGAAAAACACTTCCCAGAGTCTCACCTGCATCCTTGTGGATGACTCCTTTTCTACAGGGGGATCACAGGTAACAACCAGTGACTGAAATAAGACTCCATCTCTGGGTGTAACAGGCTGCTGAAACATCCTCAGTGTCCAGCACAGGTGTTTGCAGCCCACTCACCGAGATGGCTTTTATACAGTCGAGGTATGTTGCTTTCTGCAGGCAACTCAATGCAAAGTTGTCTTGTTGCATGTGGTCCCTCAGGATATTGCATTTGTTCTCTTCTGCTGAGGATATTGTGCACCACTTGATGTTTGTCTTCGGGGGAGCAGCAAAACACAGAGCTGTAGGAAGAACAAGAAATAAGTAGTCTGAGAGAGGTGTAAAGGCGCTGATTGGAGAGAAACAGCATCTCTATGAGTACAAGGTTTATGGTTCCCTGCTGTCACGGCCTTGGGTGATGGTGAGGTGTAGGATTTCCCTTGCACACCTTCTAAGTCATGCAGGAAGGTCCTTTCTTTCTTCCTTGCCTTATGTGTGCACTATCAGGAATGTCTGAGAGGATCATTCCTGTCCCTGGACAATTGTCATTTAAATAGCCTGGGATTGCAGCAACATCTGCTTGATGAGAACAAATCCACACACTTCAGTAGAAGAAATTAAGCTTAAGCCTTTGCAAACATGGAGAGCAAAGGCAGACACTGAAACAGTGCTTTTGCAAATAACCCCAGAGGGAGAGCAGCTCTGACCTGGCCAGGCTGTGTGCAGAACACTGCCACTCTCACCCCCTAGGCAGCTGGATGATCTGATATATTTACCTGCCTCTTTATATTTCACCTCCCCCACTGCATCCACAAACAGAGATGCCACAGCACCACCACAGTCCTTCTACAAGTCCCCCAAACAGTAAATGCAGTTGAGTGGCTATTCTGGGAGAGCTGAGCACAGCAAAGACCTCAGGTGGACACAGACTCACACCTTCTCCAGCAACCTGAATGCCAGAAATGCTAGAAACTTGTAGTTCAAGGATGTGGCCAGACTGTGGTGACCTTTAACTCTGCCCTTTCCCAGCAGGGCTGTGCAGATCAAGAGATTCGAAGAGCATAGCGCACTCCCTCCAAACCCCCGATGGCACATTTCATTCAAACATCTCAGATTAACCCCTGTCCTTTCCCTTTTATCTTTCACCTCTGAAATTTCCTCCCTGTACTTGATTTTTGAGCCATAACCCTGCCAGCAGATGGCTCCCCTCCTCCCAGTGAAGGTGCTGAATTTGGTCACCAATCCTTAACCTTAATTCCTGCTGCCATCATTTATGTTTTTCAAGTCTTGGCCATGGTCACCTTAATCTAATGCTGGCAACCATCCTGCCCAGGGCAGAGGCTGGATGGGGACCTCCTGAGGGAGTCAGCCCAGCTGGGCTGGTGACATTGGGAGAGTAACGGGAGCCTGAGTACCTTAGCCACTGTTTCAGGGCTCCTGAGCCACCTCTTGGCTCCTTCCATTCAGGGAAGGACGAGGGTCCATTAAAAAACAACCTTGTGTGCTACTACTCAGAAAAGGCACTCAAGGACTTTCCAGTGCCAGTGGCACAGGGAGCAATTTCCACCAGAGGACATTGATCCCCACCACACTTTACAGGGGGTCAGAAGAGACCTGCTGCCTACTCCCAGAAGGAGATCCCGCTTTCCTTTTCCAGGTCAGGTGTAGACAGCAGCAACCTCCTTGCTGTGGCTACCTGCACACTGCCTGCTAGAGCTGTGAGCAGAAAGAGAAGACAGAATCACTCCAAGCAGAGTCAGCCCTGCAGCAGCACAATTTTGGCATAAAACACACAGGAACCAAAGAAAAGCGCAGCCACAGCAGAAGGACAGAGTCCCGTAGGAGCAGAGGGGAAAGCACAGGGATTCTTTCATTATTTAAGCTCAATTTTAGTGTCACTATCTTCAGGTTTAACCCAGCACACATGCAGCCTTGGCGGGTCTTGCAGTATTTTCTCCCCCATGGCTGAGCCCGTGCTCCTCTCCCGGCACAGCAGTTGGCTGGAGGAGGATTTTTCCCTTCACCCTGTGACAGCAGGAGTGCGGAGCCTCTCCCGAGGAGTCCCCTCCGTGGTGGTGGGTGTCGATCATCCTTCCTCCTTGCCTGGCAGCTCGCTGCGGGGAGCTGCAACCCTCCCTACAGCCCCCACGGCCTGCCCGAGGAGAAACCTGCTGTCACTAACACTCAAAATACCATCCTCGTTGACAGATCCACAGCATCCAAAGCAAACACTGCTTTATGTCCTGGCTTTTATCTAACAGCTGCCTGGGTCTGACATGTGCTGCAACTCTAAAGAAGCCTTGTCTAGGGGGAAGCCCGAGTCCGAGATGATTTTGACTTCCTTTCCCCAAGCACTGCTTTCGGCAGACACTTACCCACTATCCCGAAGGACAGCACGGTGGAGAGTATGAGTTTCATACTTGAGCAGGAAGTCGGGTGCTGAGGAGGGGGAGCAGCAGCCTTGGTCACAGACCTCTAAGTCTGTGATGGCTCTGGAACTGCTTTCTCCCTCTTTTATAGAGAAACAGCCTTGGCTGTGTTTGCAGAAACAATGACCTAACACTGTTTGTCCTTCCTTGTTTCTCAATAGCTCCTAAATCTCCCCCCTCCCGAGATCAGCCCATTTTTAGGAAGCCTTTCACTTTGGCACTGAACCCTTCCGTTGGCAGGATTCAGAGCAGGGAAAGGCGCTTTGCATTTTACAAGGGGCTTCAGATGGAAAATTCCCAAGTTGTGACATTTGAATTCCCCTCAGGGCTGAAACACTGCAGGAGGGGCTATTTCCTTTGTGTTGCCCACCCCCTGCCTTGCCCAGAACTAATCCCAGAAAGTCCCTGCTGGATCCAGCCCTGGGTTTTGTGACTTTGCCAGTAACTGCTGCTGTGGTGTCCACGGCCCTTTGGCTCAAAGCACCGAGTGCCTTCCTGCTCTCTTGCATGCTCTTGGCAATGGCAGAGGAGTTGAAAGGCATGATTCTGGGTCCTTGCACGGGCAAAGAAAGCCAATGGCAGTGACCTGCACAGTGACATACTGTCAGCTCGTTAAGTGCCCTGCAGCCAGAAGGAAGCATCACACTGCACCTTTGGTAAATTTTTGGGATGAACCAGGGAAGAAATGCTGAGATCAGGAGTCACCCCTCTCCCCCTTCCTCTGCAAACCCTCTCCATCCAATTGTGTCGCTCCTGACCTGTCCCCCTGCAGCCAGGACCACTGAGGCATGGCTTGGCTGATGAAGGTGCTGCTGTCCCAGCTTCAGTGTCCCCATCTTTGCTGCAAGGTGGAGGACCAGCTTCAGATTGACTTTGACACACAGTCTGAGAGTCCCTGGACCACATCAGCCCTCCAGACAAGTGCTAGGGCTGGTTAACCCACCGTGCCCACCAACACAAGCTACAAGAGTGCTGTTGGAGGCCCAGCTCCCAGGCTTGCTCTCAAGAGCACCAGCCTTCCTTGGAGAGAGGATCTCCTGGATCCTCCTGCACAGGTCCTTCCTCCCCCCTGGCCTTCACCCTCTTAACACGGCTGGAGGTTGACTGGAAGCACCTGGGTTATCTCTCCTTCCTCCTCCCAGCAGGCTCAGGGCAAAGGGAGCTGCAGGTGGGTGGTGGTGGCCAGAGTGGCTTCAGTGCAGGTGGGAGCCCTGTCAGGTCAGGGATATGGCTTTACAAGTTGACCCAGAAAAGGGGGCTGCTGGAGACCCTCAGGTAATGACCTCCCCCACCGTGGCACCGGGAACCTGCCCTGCCTGTGCCTGAGAGAGAGGCACTCATGGACACTGGTTATTCCACATCATCTGCAGCAGTTCTCTCAGCATGGATAGTTCCTATTTCTCATTCCTTCATCCCCTGCTTTCTTAGAAGAGCAGCACTTGTGTCCGGAGTGTCTCCAAACACACTGCGGCTGTGGGGGGGACTGACTTTCTCCCACCTCAAACCTGTCTTCCCTTTTAAGAGATCTACTGTCCATATTTACTCCAGCAAGCTGTGGCCTTCCAAGGTCATCCTCTGCTGAGACTGGCAGATGCCACCGAAATCCACCCCCAGCTTCCTGTGGGTCTCACCAATCCTTTTCTCACTCAGGGTAGCCTTAGCAACATTCCCATCTGTGAGAAGAGGCACAAGTTCTTCCATACTTCAGAAAGCTGTCCCACACATGTTCTTCCACAACTTTTTGCTGATTTGTTCCAAAATACCTCTTCTAACAGATATCCTGAGAGAGCCTAGAAATTGCAGTGACTCTGAAACATCAAAGATATCTGGGCACATAGTGGTGAAAATCTTTGGGCATCTTGACTCCACAAGCTAAGCAGTTACAGTGCTATCCAGACAGGATAGTGTATTTTTGCCACACGACAGATGAAGGGGAAAGATGAAGAAGAAAACTTGCAAAACATAAAGGACCCATTCAAACAACAGAAGAACAGTTACTGGAAGAACCCAAACTATCCTGCCGTCTGCACATGATTCCCAGACCTTTTTACATGGCCCACCCACTACTCCTGTCTGCCTTCTCAAATCTCACCTGCATCCCAGTGGACACTGTGCTGATGTGATGGGTGGTTTTCACTCCACATCTCTTCCCCTTGCTCTCCCAGACGGCATCGGGGCAAATCCAGGGGTGAAGGAACATGCAATGTTTGCCTCTTGTCCTCCAGTAACCTCCTGGATTTCCAGATGTCACTAGTCATCTGGAATGTCACCAGCCACCTACAGAGCTGCTTCTACACCTCCTTTTGGTGCTATCAAATCCTACCTTTCTCCAGGATGGATTCCATTCTCCTCCTGCTGTGCACGCGTCTTGTGGCTGCTCCTTTGGTGGCTTTGCCTCCTGTGGCCTACAGAGAAGAAACTCTTCCAACACACAGCTTGCCTTGGAAATACCCCATGGTAGAAGCACAGCAGGTTGGTGATGTGTCCTCTGGGCCACCTGAACTGAAGGCTCAGACCTTTATCTCCATAGGACCCAACAGGCCTCCAAGCTGCTCCCATCAAGGTAAGCCTTGGATGGAAAGGGCAAAGTATTCTGTATGGCCTCCAGCTGCAAAAGGCCTTCCTTTTGGAGTCCAGGAGGGACAAACTTTGTGGTGCATTCAACTTCCTCCCCTGAACATCTATCAGACAGCTGCTTTGCCAAATTTTGTGTTAGAAAATACAAGTTTATTTACATCTGACTGACTGAGATTGATCAACAAGGGCCAATTCTTAGTAACGACGGAAATTCTTTACCAGAAAGGACAGAGCTAAGTTGGTGCCCCTCAGACTTTGTCCCTCTTATCCAGAAAACACTAACCCTTCTGTAGTGCCCATCTTCATGAGATGACCTGAATTATTGTTACACATCCAAAGTTCATTGCATTGCAACACTACACATCCCCACTATTCTGTTTTCCAAAAGAGGATGCTGCTAAAAATTACATGCCTGATGAAGAAAGACATATTAACACAGCCTCTGCCCGACCACGGGGTCACTGGTGATGCATAAATGCAGCTGAACCCCAGGGAAAGAACAACACCAAGTAAAACAGAAGGTAAAATAATACCGTTTATTTCCACATCTCCCTCATTACTGCAAAGCCCACGTGTGCACTGTGGTTTGTGGTTGAGACAAGGCTGGACTGGAGTTCTGGTTGTGTGCTAAGGAGAGGACGTTTATTATAGCTGGGCTGGGATAAAGTTGGAGCTGACACAGCCGTGTGGGAGAAGGCTTCGCTTTGTCACACTGAACTCATCCTGGAGCCAGTGCAGCTGAATGGAGGCTGGAGCTGAGCTCTGATTGTGTGCATGTGGAAAACATTAACCAGGTAGAGGGAAAGCTGTGATCAAGGCATCACACCAGCACAGGCATGTCACCCAACTCTTTGGAGCAGTTATTTCTGTAAAAGTGCCCATGTCCAGCAGTAGAGGCCTTTGGAGCTAATGCTGCTATTCCCTGGTCTCACCAGGCTGCCAGTTGTGTAATGAAGACCCAGCTCTCCTTGAGAGACTGAGGAGAAAAAGCATTGAAAACAGAAGGAAAAAAGAAATAAAGGAAGCAATTGAGCTTCGAGGTGGGACAGGCTGAGGAAAGAGGGCAATATACACCCACCAGGAGTTTGGACTTCTCTAAAGAGTTGACTTCTTTCCCTCTAGAAATGTCAATTACTGTTTGTGTATGGTGGCTTGGAGAAGGCTGGAGCCTACCCATGACAAGTACGTCAGCATGGTCAACAACGAAAGCTGGGCTCAAGTTCTCGTCCTGTCCTGGTCCCACGTGTCATGTGAAGGTGAAGCCAGGAAGAGCAACCTGATGAGAATCCATTTTCCCAGATCATCTTCCCTGCTCCTCTGTCAGTAGTCCAGGGTGGGACACAAGACTGAGACTGGCATTCAACTGGCAAGGGTGCCCATCTCAAGAGATGAGAGACAGTGATGTTGGGTGGTGAATGGACTGAGAGCAACCCTGTGGAGGAGGACTCAGGGGTGGGTGACAAACTGGACACTGTGCAACTGCAGCCCAGAAAGGCAGGTGTCTCCTGGGCTGCACCCAAAGCAGTGTGGGCAGCAGCTCAGGGGAGGTGATGCTGCTCTGATGAGACCCGACGGGGAGCACCTGGGTTCAGTTCTGGGGTCCCCAGTGGAAGCCACACATGGGTCTGTTACAGCCAGTCCAGAGGAGAACCTCAAAGCTGGTCAGAGGTCTCGATGTCTCTTCTGTGGACAAAGGTTGTGTGACTGGAAAGGAGAAAGCTCCAGAGAGATTTTAGAGCCCTTTCCAGCACTTAAAGGTGCTCCAAGAGAGCTGGAGAGGGACTTTGGACAAGGCATGGAGTGAGAGGACAAGGGGGAATGGCTTCGCACTGCCAGTGGGAAGGGTTAGATGGGATATTGGGAAGAAATTGTTCCCTGTGAGGGCAGGGAGGCCCTGACACAGGTTGCCCAGAGAAGCTGTGGCTGCCCCTTCCCTGTGAGTGTCCGAGACTAGGTTGGACGAGGCTTGGAGCAACCTGGGCTGGTGGAAGGTGTCCCTCCCCATGGCAGGGGTTTGGAAAAAGATGAGATTTAAGGTCCTTTGAAAGCCAAACCATTCGTGATTCAATCTTGAGGTACTCAGGAGGAGCAGGGAAAAGTCAAGGGGCTTCTGCACAGCTGGTTTACCTGACCACTGTAGGAACCTGGGGGAAATTCCAGCCCTCTTGCCTGATGCAAAGTCTCTCCTGGAAGAGGGAGTCACTTGTGCCCTGGAGTCCAGTCAGCATGGGGCTTGCAGCAGCTGTATGCCACAGTGTGGGAGTACCAGCTCTGAGAGCATGGCCTTGGCTGACTGGGACCAACTTGGCATTCCCTGTGGCTCCCAAGACCTGACAGATACTGGAGAGCTCTAGCTGGCTTTCCAGAAACAGGCTTTCAACCTCTGTTTGGAGTTATGGGTCAATTTTGGGACTGTGCTCCAACTCCAGAGTCACTGTCCTTGGTTTTTTTTTCAGGAAATGCCACAAACCCATTTCCCTGCTGGTTAGTCGAAATACTCAGTGTCAGGTTTTGACTGTGTTGCAAAATGCTGTTTTCTACCTGGGATGAGCTGAACTGGCCACTGGAGAATTGGACCTGATGTTGTTTGAATCAATATTTGCTTCTAAGCATTACTTCTAAGTATTGCCTAATTTCTAAACCGCCCAGGGCAAACAAAGAGCTCTCTGTCAACCCTAAGCTGCTCTTCCCGGCTGGGAGCACTAAGCTCAGCTGCAGACTGTGACCTCTTGTCAAGAGCTGCTTATTATGCCATACCATTATAGATTTGCATTCTTAGTTTGGAAACTAATGTCAGCTCAACAGCTAGGTACCAGCAGCTTGACCCTCTGCCTCGCACAGCAGGTCTGCAGGACAGTGCCACCACCCCCCATCCCCCATCTGCACATCCCCGCTCCAGCAAACAACAACTGGTCCAGCATTGGTGAGGAAACAGGTTTTTTTGACCTCCTTTCCCAAGCAGGCCCTCTCTAACTCCCCAACCCTCTTGCTGAAGTCAGCAGTAGTTTCTGCTCTGTCAGCCAGTGGTCCATGCAGAACTCACCCTCTCGGATATGCAATTAGTGCCATTCCTTCTAATGGAGGATCACAGTTTACTTAATTTACTCAAAGGTTGACAGGATTAACAGAAACTCTGTGCAACCTTGGGAGCTGTGATAGTCCTGAAGGGATTTAGGAAGAGAAGGCAGAAATATACAGTGGGTTAATTATTCCTGCTGAAGACACACTTGCAAAGAGACTGGCTGAAACCTGGTAACAGTCAGCCCTGCTTCCTGTATATTTTCCAAAGATCAGTGGGAACAAAACAGTAAAAATTGATATCTGGGAAAAAAATGGCAGGAGTGCCAGCTGCCATGTGTGACCACAACACAGCCAGCTCCTCTCCCGCAGGAGTCCCAGGTCCCTTTGTCAGGGCACACAACTGGCAATTGCACAACTCTTCTGTCCACAGAATGGTTGTGTCCAGCTCCGTGGGACATGCCAGACAGATTCCATGAGGGCATGTCCTCACAACAAGATGCCGGACCATCCTAGAGTTGTGGCTGCGTGAGAACAGGGGGAAAGGTGGCTTATTTCCAGAGGGAAGGGAGCTGTGGCTCACAAGAGCCACCATGCACAGATCCAGGGATGAAGGAGCACAGGAGAGTGAGCCGGGACATTCCCCTGCAGTCACAGAGCACAGGACACCAGGATGGGGACAGACATGGTGGTGGTGGAGCTGGCCAAGAAGACCTTGTAGTGAGAAGGGAGGAAGAATGAAGAAGCACAAATTGAACCTGGGGCTGAGCCACTGCCAGCCCACCACCGTAAGGGGCACCCAGCTGGGTGCCAAAGGAGCAGGAGGACAGCACTGTCCGGCATAAGGAAGGTCCTAGCAGATGCAGCCAGGAGAGCAGCTCTGTGCCTGCTGCTGATGCTCTTGATTTGGGTGGACCAACAGTAACTCTTCAGGAGCTGTTCAGCACAGAACTGCTGGTGGAGCAGGCAGCAGAGGCCAGCAGACAAAAGCACACAAAAGGAGAAAGCAAGGGGAGATACCAAGAAGGGAAAACTTGTGAGCCAGCTTTCCGGAGCAGGACCAGCAGTACAAATCCCTGGGCTGGCAGTGCTGGCCAGCTGCTGAAGCAGCTTTGACTGCTGGGTCTGGCCCAGTAAGTAGGGACTGAACCTCTCATTGTCCTCCACAGCCTACAGACAGCCCAGCTGGGCTGGCAGAGCCACCCACCACTGCACCCAGGGGCTGGAGCTCTTAGGGAGCTGCTCTATCCAAAAATGAGATTTGGGCATTAAATGAAAGGGAAAAGGGTCAGCTTACCTGTGGGTCACGCTGAACTCTTACCACTTGCTGTTCAGCCCCTTTCCAGTTAGTTAATTCATGGTAATCATTAATTCCAAGCCCCTGTCCTTGTGGGGAGCCTCACAATAGCTAATTTTTATTCTGTCACCTCAACTACACGCTGTTACATGGGTCCTGGTTGAGGCCACCTTCCCATTTAAACATTCTTACAGCCAATACAATTCCCTGCTGATTAACAGTGGTTGTTTTGAAACCATCAAAAAATTTGTTGGCCAACATTCCCTTCCACTCTGTAATTTTAAAGCAGCATTAAAGGGAATTAATGGAAATAAGGCTTCAGATTAACAGAGACCCTTTGAACTCTAGTTAAATTAATTTTCCTTCTGCTCTTGAGATTTTCAAAGACAGATCTGACCATGCAGCAGTCACGAACCATGCAAACATCTCACCCTTTGGACGTCAAGACCAGAGTATTACACCTGTGAGTAAATACTAGATCCAAGATCTGGGAGGGTCCAGCTGGTGAGCACCATACCATGGGTGAAACACCTGTCCTGCCCAGGAATCTCTGAGGAGCCAACAGGCAGGCCTGACCTCTCAGTGCCTCCTCTCACTCCTAAGTGACAGAGGAATTTGTTTCCTGGTCCCTAGTCAAGATGTTCTCATCAAGATAAAATCCGAGGGGAATGGCTCCTCCCGCCCTCATTCCCTGGACACCCAGTCCTGGCACAGCCTTGAGGCACCACTGGACCCTGGCTCTCAAACCGCCTTGTCCTTTCCAGTAATTACTGTTTTGCAATGTGAAAATAATAAAAGTCCTGGCTCTGTTAAGAGGTGTGGTAGAAAAGAGAGGGGAGCAAAAGGCAAAGATGAGCAGATTTCCAAACTCCTCCTGAGGGCTTTTAGACTCCTGTGGCATTTTAATCCTCACGGCATTTCCAGCTGCAGGGATAATGGAATAGAAAACCTAGGCAGACGTGTTGGGGCTTCAGGGCACAGGTCTGGCTGGGGCTGGTCACAGGGAGGGAGTTCTGGGGTGGGGTGGCTGGTGGGATGCAGCAGTCCTCTCCCAGAATGTGATGGCAGAGCCCAGCTAAAGAGTGATGTGGCCCTAACAGTTCCTGAAAAGTGTTGCAAGAATAAGGAAGGAACAAGAAAAAATTCTTGCTCCAGATACTTTGCTAAGAGTTGCATAAGATGGAGGGATGTGGCTGCACTCTGTAGGTGTAATCATAGAATCCCAGAATGGTTTGGACTGGAAGGGAACTTACAGTTCATCAAGTTCCCATTCCCTGCCATGGACAGGGACACTTTCCACTAGCCCAGGTTGCTCCAAGTCCTGTCCAACCTGGTCTTGGACACATCCAGGGATGGAGAGTTCACAACCTCTCTGGGCAGCAACGAACCCTTGTTGTACAATGATCAGTGATCAGCAATTATCAGTTACGTCCTAGGCAAGGGTGCTGTATGGGCAGAAATGGCTTCATCTCACTGGAATTCCATTTGAATCACAATAGAAAGGGAAAATGAACTCCTCTGGGGGAGTCTGATCACTGGCAGGGACTAAGGGCTCAGTCCACTTGTCCACAGCCTTGCTAGACCTGAGCTGACATCTATTGTTCTCCCCTTCACCAGAGGTTTTGCCCTTCCACCTGCCCCCCTCTGATCATCAACGCTCTCCTCCCATTACCTGCATCTGCCAGTGGCAGCCACCACAGGCACTGAGTCCTGCCACTCCTCTGCCTGGTAGAATCTGGACTGACACCACAGCCAGAGTGTGCCAGGACCATGTGCTGAGGGTAGAGAGAGAACAAGCCTTGGAGAAACACTGGCCAGCTGTGCAAGAGATATCCCTTACCTGAAGGCATCATCAGCTCTTACAATCCCATCTTCCCTAATTTTCAGCCTCACTGGGGGCCTCCATCAACAATCTTCCAGGAGCCCGTTCATACTCAGCCCATCAGCTTCTGACAGACCAATGCTGGGAGAGCACTGGTCCCCAGCTCTACCCCTGCCTGGCCATGGCCCTGATGGACCCCACCACAAACCACAGGTAGACTTCTCAGCCAGACCATAGGCCTGCCTGGTGCTCCCCAGGCTGTGTCCAACTCTGTTATTGTCCCCAGACCCCACCCCAACCTCAGATCTGCCTTTTCACCTCCACCTTCCCCAGGGGATCTGGACTCTGTGCTGAGCCCAGCTGCTGTCCCAGGGCCAATCCTGCTCACCTTGGATGGAGGCTGTGATGGAAAAGGATCAGGCTGGGGTACTTCCTTTGGGAGCGGGCAGCCCTTTCAATACCCTGGCACATAGGCAAGAACACCAAGCTATCTCCTGGTCAGACCAGGGAATAGAAAAGGCCCCAACTCTCTTGTAGGGCTTTGATCCCATACTTCAATCCATTTACAGGCCACTTTATCCTGCACAACAATTATTTTGGATGCAGAAGTAGGATTTTTCCATCAGACCAAATCTTTCTACTAAGTCCTGGCTCTTGCAGGAGTCCCACAGCCCCAAGCTGACATCAACACCATCTTCTATGAATGTGCCATGGAGACATAACATGAACAAACAGCGGGAAAGGCTTTGTGGAGATCCTGTTACAAGCAAGATATTTGTTCCTTTTGCATATTCCCCTTGAGGTGGGAAATCCCCTAGAAATGACCAGGCCTTTCATCAAGGTCATCAGACTTGTGTAATGACAGCAGGGAAGCTGGGGCTGCCAAGCTTTGTCTGCTTCCTCATCTACCATGAGGAATGCCAGATTTTCGTGATACACAGATTTTCAGAGCACAGCAACAAACAACTTCTTAGGGGAAAGGTCTACACCAAAAGAAAAATCAGCTTTTTATTCATTAGCATAAGATTTCTATTAGCAGCACTTACAGGCTCTGGCTGTGACAGAGGACTTAATAAATTGGGGAAGTCAAAAGAAGGGAGCATCTTGCTCTGGTTTAACCCTCTAAAAGTTACATCTAGGCTGCCTCTCTCATCCCAGGGTGTTGACACCTTCAGACGATAATTATAGCAGAAGTAACATGGAGTATTTCGTGGACCTGGTAGAGGACACAGATGGTGGCTCAGGCAGGGCACTCACTTGCCTGGTGGCCAGAGGAGGTTATTCCTGTCATCAGCAATCCAAGCTGAGTTAAAGGATTAACTGATTGCAAGTCGAGGTGTCCTGATTTTAAGGAGAGACATGGACACCTGGAGTGGTTTGGGGTTAACTCCACTGTGTCCACAAATGCCAAAGTACTGCCTACTCAGTTGTCCAGAAGCCACGGTGCAATTTCTTCTGGTCATAGGTGACTGCTTAAAAATAATAGGCATAGAAGTAGAAAGGGAGGTGTGTGTGGTGGGGGGAACACAGAGGATGTGCCGTGGCCAGAGTCTCATGGCAGGGACATTCCCCCCACGGAACCTTGAGTTTGGGACTATGGCCACCTCCTGTGCCAGCTCCTGCACTGGTAGCACTCAGGGTCTTGGCTTGAGGGGACAAACCAGGGAGCAGTACCCCAACCCAAACCTCGGACATCATCTCCTGAAGGATTTCAGTGAGATTCTGAGTCTAGTAAAGTCACTTCCCTGCATCTACAGTCTTCATCAGCAGGGTGCTGAGCCAAGAAGCAAACTCCAGCATTTTGTGCACAAGACAGAGCCCTCCTCTCCAGGAACTGCAGCTCCTTCTGCTCATACAGTTTGATCTAGAACTGTTCTTTGAACTCTAACACATGGCAAGATTGGTTCCCAGTTTGAGGAAAGATCCCTCTTTTTTTTTTTTTCTTTAATTCAGCCCTTACCCAGTTCACACTTTTCAAACTCTCATGTTCATGCATCTCCCACTCAGACACTTTGATGGTAAAAGGGAAAGCAGGGGAGATCTAGAAGATCATAGTCTGTAAGATTAGCTAAGGTTAAGGAGCAAAGTAAAGATGGAAAAAGGCCTTATGCACCATGTCCTGCTGTCGGTTGTTAAAAAAAAAAAAAATGCTCCCAGACTGGTTGAAGAACATCTGGAAAGAAATTCCTCCTGAAGAAGGCCCAAAGGTCTCTGGACCTGGGGCGGCAGGGACTGTTGTGTGGGGCATCATGCCAACCCCTCCCAGGAGCTACCACACATGGGATCCCATAGATCATCCTCCGGAGATGGTCTTCAGACCATCCAGGTCTGGTGGAAACCACTGCAGCTACACACAAAGCAGCAGAGCTCTTCCACTCCTTGTGATCTAACCTCATGTCTGTATTTCATCCTAAATCACTTTAAGCCAGGTCTATGGCTTCCCCCTTCTCCTCTTGCAATGTCAAACAGCCTGAAGTGCTCTAGTCTCTCTCTCCTGGGGCTCAGTTCCTCATCTCCTTACTTCTTCCCAACCTGGACCTGCATTCTCCTTACTCAGAAATTGCCTTTTCAAAGATGGGATCAACTGATTGGTGGAGGAAATAGATAGATCCTCCTGTGATGTGGCAGAAGACTCCCAGGGACTGTTTGCAGCAGTTTCTATTCCATTCTTCCCTGCCTGGTGGGACAGGAGTCCTGCCAGTTGACCTGGGTCGGGGTATTGCAGAAGATACAGAGGATAAGTGTGAGGAAGAACTATAAGGCAGCAAAGACAGACATAAAATTTAGCCCAGGGAAACTGCGAATGCCACATCCCTCGAAGTGTTCAAGGCCAGGTTGGATGTGGCTTGGATCAGCCTGGTCTAGTGGAAGGTCTCCTTGCCCGTGGCAGGCGGGGTGGAACTGGATCATCTTTAAGGTCCCTTCCAACCCCAATCATTCCAGGATTCTATGACAAATGGCCCAGAGGAGGGTCATTCCCTTGGCCCACAGCAGAGAAAAAGATCCAAAGCCAAGGCAGCGGGGGTGAGGGGAGCAAAAGTTGTAACAGGTGATTCCCAGAACAAAGTTCAATCCACCTATAGCCCAATGAATCCCATCTGTGCAAACAGTGGCTGATTGCTCAGCAAACACACCTATCCCAGCCCCACTGCCACAGCCTCAGACGGCATTTTTGGAGGAGGGGATGTTTTAACATCTGCAAAGATCTGGTATTTGGACCACTTACAAAACTGTTCCATGTTGGGGTGGGGATGTACCTTCACATGCAGCCACAGTGCACCCCATCCCCCTCAGGAACCACAGTCACCAGTCTTCAGAGGTGCAAACAGGAGTGCCCTTGCCCTTGATAAAACATCCACGTCCAAACCCACAGCACACGAGGGACTCCATCCCCACCTTCTTCAGCTCCTTGGCTTTCTGTGGGACTCTGGTCTCTCTGTGAAAAACATGCTCTCGGACCCCATGGGAAGAGACAGAGCTCTTCAGACCCAGTAGCAAGATGAGAAAGGACATCAGAGGTGACAGGGTGTGAGGAAGGAAACAAGGTAGCCAAAGAGATGGTGCAGGGGCAGAGTGTCTATGCTCAAGTGTGTGGGAAGGAAATGAGCTGGATGTACTCCTCTTCCTCACCCACATTCACCTCCGTCTTCTCTTCCCACCACAGAGCTCTACAAGGGGCACCCACTCAGTCTCCTGAGACCACAATACAGTGCTCTGAGGCCCCAGCCCCTAATGTGTCTCTGATGAGTCACAGGTCTCCTCACACACATAGACTCTGGACCTGAATCTGTCCCTCTGAACCTCCGACCCACCACTGCCAACAAGAAATGACAGCGGCACCCTCCGCCCAGCACGTAGTGCTGTTTGCACAGCCCTTGCTCAAACACAATGGCCAGAGCTGGCTCTGCAGCCCCCCCAGCAGTGCCACGACTTCCCTCCCTCCTGCCCTGACTGGCTGCTGCAGTGGGCTCGCAAAGGAGCTCTGTGCACCTTTGCCTCTGCTGCAGCACCTGCGGGAGCTCGGGGCCAGTGTTCAGGGGATCAAGGTTCACACTCCCTCTGGAGTCCCCTTGTCAGTCGTGAACTAACTCACCCTGTCTCAGAGAGCACTGTCATCCCAATTAGGTTAATTATTGAAGGTTTATACGGTAATTAACCATAAAAACTGACTCTGTGGAGACCAGGGACGAGACCCAAGGGAATGGCTGGAGCTGTGTCAGGGCAGGGTCAGGTTGGATCTCAGGGAAAGGTTCTTCCCCCAGAGAGTGGTTGGGCACTGAACAGGCTTCCCAAGGCAGTGGGCACAGCACCAAGGCTGCCACAGCTCAAGGAGTGTATGGACAACATGCTCAGGCACATGGTGTGACTCATGGGGATGGTCCTGTGCAGGGCTGAGGGTTGGACTTGATGATCCTTGTGGATCAATTCCAGCTCGGCATATTCTGTGATTCTGTAATTAACCATATGGTTAATGGTTTAATTAACCATAAACAATGGACAACATTGTACAGTGGGGCTTGGCTGGTCTTGGAGAAGACAACAGTGACTTGACCAGTATCCAAGCTCTGGATACCCCCTGTGTCAACACTTTTCTGAAGAAAAGTAGTAGTGGAAATGTGGTTTATCAACAGTCTCCTGAGTTGCAGGAGAACCAAACAGGGAGCTTAGGAGCTCCAACAGAAGCTTGACCTACAGCTGTTGCTCTGAGCAAATGCTCCTCATTGGCACCTTGAGCCATGAACTTTCCCAAAGCAGCACCATCACATGCAAAAGCTGTAAAAATGAATAAATAATTAAATAGATAAATAAATAAATTGATCCATCAGCAGACACTGGGTCTCCAAAAGAGCAGCTCCCCTTTTAGGAAAGCCTCAAGTCCAGAGTCCTCCAGGAGAAAGGAGAACTGGTGACACTTACCTTTTGTGTCCATTATGTGTGCAACAGAGTAGGTTGTAGGAACAGAGTGTCAACTTTTCATTCATAGTCAAAGGTCTCACACACTCGCTTGTGGAAGCTCCAGGGACCAGACCAAGAAGCTGGTAAAACCAGTACAACTCAGACCTCAATGTCTTTCTGTGGGCATTTGACTCCAGAATTCCTTCCTTCTTGGGGTGAAGAGGATGCTGGTGAAGGAGCCAGGCTACAATGGACCAACACGTGCTGCTGGAAAACCAGAGGTGGAAAGTGAGGTTCCTTGTGAACTTCATATCCTTTGAAGACTTCCAAGGCCTGAAAATTATTTTTCTTGCCCTGAAAACATTTGGACACAGCAGGATTCCTCCATTGAAACTGGGGATAGAAAATAGAAATATCAGGGGCTTTTTTCCCTACAAAAAGTAGGGAAAGGAAGTATTAAATTGTGCCTGTTACCTGGGCAGGTACCTGCAACGCGCATGTTGCTTTGATGACCCCCGCAGGGACAGGTAGTAAAGGTCTTGAGTTTTTAATTCCTTCTTCACCTAGAAGAGCTGTGGTGTGGTCACGGACACTGCCTCAGATTCTTGCTGAGCTTGAAAGCAAGAGTCTGTTCATGAATATGTTCAGATGTAAGGAAAAGCTTGAGATGGAAGTAATGCTGCTCTCTAAGGAAGGAGTGTTTGAGAGATGGAGATTAAGGGCTTTCTTTCCTGGGTGGAACGACAGTCATTCACTTGCAGGAGCACTGGGCTGAAATTGGCCATCTAACTACCAAAATTCAAGACAGATGAAGATTCCTCCCAGATCAAAGACGCCCGCACAGAAAGCTCTTGCTGTCCATAGAGTGCCGAGAGTGGTGCACCAGCTGCACGTGAGAGTAGGAGTGTTCCCCTTTCTGGAAGGGTAGTCATTCGTTTGCAGGAGCGCTGCACAGAAACTGACACTCGAACTTCCAGAATTCTACACAGATGAAGATTCCTCTCAGACAAAAGATGCCACAACAGAAAGCTCTTGCTGTCCATGTAGTGCTGAGAGTGGTGCACCAACTTCACTTGAGAAACAGAGGCTCAGGACTTTCTTCCCTGGGTGGAACAGCAGTAATTTTCTTACACGAGTCCTGCACTGAAATTGACAGTTCGACTCCCAGAATTTAATATGGACGAAGATTCTTCCCAGACAAAATCTGCCAGGACAGAAAGCTCTTGCTGCCCATGGAGTGCCCAGGATGGTCCACCAACTGCCACCTAACACCCACTCCCCTCACCATGACCACCCAGTGCCCCCTACTCGCCCCTCCAGCCCCGTGGGGGGGCTCCGGGTGTGGGCGGGACCCCCCTCCCGCGCAGGGGCCGTGGGGGACCCCCTGACCCTAGAGCGCTGCTTCCGAGCCCCCCCCGGCGCCACCCTCACCTGACTCCAGGTGTGTCCCCTCAGGTACGGGTGTTATAGGTAAAAGACCAGAATAGTATTTTTGTAAAAATATAAAAGAAATTTATTGAAGGCAAGTAAGCAAAACAGCATGCTGGGCAACCGGAGGACACTCTTATTCCATCAACGGTCTACAACGTGACAAACCAACGGTCCATCTTTTATACCCCACCCCTTTTCTCCACCCCTCAAGTCTCTTTCGATTTCTTTATTGGATTCCATTTCGCGGGCTTTCCCGATATTGGTTCTTATTTCGCGGGCTTCCCTGATATTGGTCCTTAGCACAGGGGCATTAACCAAATCTTCCTTTAAGTTCTCTGGCAGCCCCTGGTGGTCTAGTGGTAAAGGCGCCGCGCTATCACCGCGGAGACCCGGGTTCGATTCCCAGTCAGGGCCACTCCCGGGCAGGTGGGGCTCGTTAGCCCTTAAAGGCAACCCACCTACGTCCTAAGGACCTCGCTGCCACCGTCCAAGCTCACTTGGCCCCGGCAGACGAACCTTAGGATTAAAGGGTGGGCTCAGTTCCGCGCACACTGTGTCTCACCTAAAAAATCCAATGCGCAGGCTGGAAGGTGGAAAGACCTTCCCCGGATCTTCGCTCGCAAAGACTGGCCATTATTATATTATTTTACTTTAAGTTCTCTAATTTCTGTTCATTTTCATTACTCCACTTGACTAACCCTTCCTTTGTCAGTTTCTCATATAGGAATTTCACTTTACTGCTATAATTTTCAATCCACTGTCGACAGTATCCTAATAGTCCCAAAAGTTGGCTTATCTGCCTCTTATTTTTTGGTGCTTGTATGGACAGGATCCCATTTACCCTATCAGGATCCAGCCTTTTATATCCCTTGCTTAGCCAATGTCCTAAATATTTAACCTCTTCCTCTGTGAACTGTAGCTTGGACTTTGACACCTTTAGTCCCTTTAGACTCAAATAGTTCTGATAGTCTGATGCTTTCATCCCTAACTGCTTCCGAATTGTCACCAGCAACTAACAGATCATCCACATATTGAATTAATACAGTACCTAAATGAGGTTCAAAAGATTCTAACAATTGTTCCAGTGCCTGCCCAAATAAGTTGGGAGATTCTACAAACCCCTGTGGTAGGACTGTCCACCTCAATTGCTGTTTTCTATGGGTTTCCAGATCTTCCCATTCAAATGCAAAATAGTCTCTACTCTCTCCCTTGAGAGGACAGGTCCAGAAAGCATCTTTTAAATCAATCATACTATACCACTTACGTTCAGGTGAGAGCTGATTTAATAGGGTATAGGGATTGGCAACTACGGGAGATCGAGCTACAGTCCTTTTATTTATTTCCCTTAAATCTTGTACTAATTGATATGATCCATCAGGATTCTTTACTGGTAAGATAGGAGTATTATGAGGTGACATACATGGTTCTAATAGTCCTTGGGATAAAAGTTGTTCTATGGTGGGTTTGAGTCCAATCCTCCCCTCATAAGAAATAGGGTATAGTTTAACTCTTATTGGATCCCCTGGATTCTGAATAGAAATCTCTAGTGGCTTTATATCTAATTTCCCTATAGAATTAGGGGTATACCACACTTCAGGGTTTATTTTCTTCTCGTCCTCCGCTGTGAGAGCATATATTTTGACCTGTAGTTTTTGTTCCTTTGTCTCCAAACTTATTCCCAATTCTATCATTAAATCTCGTCCCAACAAATTATAGTCTACCTCGGGGACCAATAAAAATGTTCCTAATGTGTATTTATTGTGAGTTTTGATTTCTATGTCTTTAATAAGGGGTACTTTAAATGGTTCCCCTTTTGCCCCTACCACTTGGACTGTGTCAGAAGAGGTCACACAACCCCAGGGAATTCTTTGAACAGTTGATATTTCCGCTCCCGAGTCTATTAGAAACTCAAGTTCTTGTTGCTGGGGACCTAACTTAAGTTTTATCAAGGGCTCTGTGACTTTTCGAGTCCCCAGCAGGTAGAGCCCCTGACCCCCTATTCTTCTTTAAACACTTGTTCCTCCTGTATTCACTTGCTGCAATTTTTCTTTATGTGTCCTTTCTTCCCACAATGATGACACTCTATTCCACTTCTATCTACTTGTCTTTGATTCTTAGAGGTGTCTTGTTTATTAGACCCCTTGTGGATTTGTTGTCTCTTGTTGGAATTAAGTGGAAATGCAAGACAGCTAGCTCAGTGTTGGGTCAACGGAGCTGAATCAACTTTATTAAAAAATGGAGGGTTTTTATATGGATTGGGGAGGAAGGTTCAGGAATATGGGAGGAGAATAGGAGGAGCATGCTAATCCTCCAACTAGGATTGGGTATAAGGAAATACATAAACATAGGGAGAACATACATATGTATGCAGGGGTAGGATAGCAACAGGGAAAGTCAGGGATTGGTCGAGCTGCTGTGGCTCCACGAACTGTCTAATGGCAGCTGACACTAGCTCTTGAGCACCATGTCCATGGCAACCACTTGCAACATGATGACAATTGAAGCTGCAGCTCGAGGACAATATCACACCTAAAATCCTTTACAACACAAGTTGTTCAATCACCATAATTATGTCCTTTATAATTACAAAACCCACTCCCAACAGTCTCTGACTTCTATTTCCTTTCCATCCTTTTCTGATAGCGGTTACCAGAATCTTAGTCTGTTTTTTCTGACTCTCCTCCTGCCTCTTTTGACTCTCCTCAAGTTTCTCTTCATCCCTACGCACATATACCTTTTGAGCCTCCCTTAACAGTTCATCCAAGCCTTTATCTTGCCAGACCTCAATTTTTTCTAACTTTTTGTGGATATCCTCCCATGATCCTTGCACAAACCGCATTTTTAACATTGCCTGTCCCATAACATTAGTTGGATCCAGGCCCAAATAAAGCTGGAAACACTTCCTTAACCTTTCAAGCCATTCAGTAGGGGGTTCATCCTTATTCTGGTATTCTTTAAAGGCTTTGTTAATAATCTGCCCCCTCGGGACCGATTCTCTTATGCTTTGGACGATAATATCCCTAAGATCAGTCATATGATATCTATCTCTTGGATCTTGATTATTCCAATTAGGTCTCTGGAGAGGCCATTTCACATCAGCAGCTGGACCCTGCTGGTGTCTCCGGTCCCAATTTTTCATTGTTGCACTTCTAATCATTCCTCGTTCTTCTACAGTAAACAATATTCCCAAAATTGCCTGCAGCTCATCCCATGTGTATATATTAGGACCCAGGAATTGATCAAACTTCTCGGACACACCTATGGGATCATCTAATAAATTTCTCATTTCCTTTTTAAAAGCTCTAACATCTCCTGAATTCAAAGGAACTGAAACAAATCCTATGCCACCCTGTCTTCCTGGCATTACAGCCTCCCTTAAAGGGTATAATTGGGCCTTCTGTATAGGTGTGGAGGCTGTTGGGGCCAGGAGTTCCCGTCTACCAGACTGTGGGATAACTAAAGTGTTAGTGTTCTGCTCTCCAGCTGTGGGTAGAGGCTCCCTTTCCTTAGAGGGTGTGGACACGATGACGGACTCCCGAGCCTGGGCAGAGACGGGGAACATAGTGACAGGGTCCCGCGCCTGGGCAGAGACAGGGGACAGAGCAGCGAAGTCCCGTCCCTGGGCGGAGACGGGGGACAGAACAGCGAAATCTCGCCCCTGGGCGGAGACGGGGGACAGAGCAGCGGAGTCCCACCCCTGGGCGGAGACTAGGGACGGAGCAGCGGAGTCCCACCCCTGGGCGGAGACTAGGGACGGAGCAGCGGAGTCCCACCCCTGGGCGGAGACAGGAGACAGAGGGACGGAGTCTCGGACGTGGGCGGAGACAGGGGACAGAATGGCAGAGTCGCGTCCTTGGGGGGAGACGGGACAGAATGACAGAGTCTCTCGCCTCGGCAGGTGCAAATGACTTCCATTCCTCAAAAATACCATACATCGGCCAGTACAAATGATCCCGTCTTATCTGTCTTCCTTCCCACACCTCCATACAATAGTACACCATTTTTTCCCTCGACTTTCCTTCCCTAGAGGGGTAATCATTCCAACATTTAATCATTATCCCTAAAGGACTATCCTGTAGTATCTCTGGCAATTTTACTGCAAATTCATTCTTAACTCGTCCCTCCTCTTGGCTACTCATCTTAACCTCAACTCCAAGCTTCCCTTCACTCTGAGGGACATCTTGCTGTATCTTATGACTACCCATGGGAGCAGAGAATTTAGTTTTCTTCTGCCCCATCTTCCGAAGTGCCTCCATGCACACACACACTTCACTTGCTTCCCTTCTTTCGTGGTCCAGTCCCTCGTGGGATACGGAAACCGCACTACTGGAAGGTCCGCACTCGCTTCGTCTGACAGACATCTCAGTTATTCACACTCTGGGACCCTCTTCCCAACCGAAAAAGGGGTTGCGCAAAATACTTACCTCTCCCTGGGTAAGTCTTCGTTCAGCTCCTCGCCAAACAGTCCCTTCCCCAACCAGACGGCACCCACTAATACACTTACTACTGCCGAGTAAGTCTTCGCCCGATGCCAAGCCGAGTGGCCCCACCCGACTCCAAGCCGGACGGGGTCCCCTATTTACTCACTCTTTCCCCAAGCAAGTCTTCGTCTGGATTTCGTGCACGAAAATTACAGGGAACCGCGGTAATTTATTTGCTTATTTGCCTTCGAAATTTCGGTCGAATATTTGGAGTCTGTACAACTGGAGTCCCTCCTGAGCCGTCCAATGAGGATGGGGGCGCCCTCTCAGAGGGATAATCCCACCGCACAGGGATCCAAATCCGAGTCACGGCGCCAAATTGTTATGGGTAAAAAGACCAGAATAGTATTTTTTTAAAAATATAGAGGAAAATTTATTGAAGGCAAGTAAGCAAAACAGCGCGCTGGGCAACCGGAGGACACTCTTCTTCCATCCACGGTCTGCAACGTGACAAACCAACGGTCCATCTTTTATACCCCACCCTTTTTCTCCACCCCCCAAGTCTCTTTCGATTTCTTTATTGGATTCCATTTCGCGGGCTTTCCTGATATTGGTTCTTATTTCGCGGGCTTCCCTGATATTGGTCTTTATTTTCGCGGGCTGCATCTAGCCAATGATCTGGTTAAACCGTAGCCCTCAGATGCTGTCTTGTAGAAGTTTCCAGATGGGGGGATAAGTCCTTTCCTTTTGGTTCTTGCTGCTTTTATTTTCTTGCCCTATGATTATGCTCAGAGCAAACATTTGTATGGTAATAAAACATACAAATTCATAACAATTGTGCAGTTAATCACTTAACTACTATAACATTGTAATTTCATTGTTTATAGTTGTCTAGTTCATATCATAAACAAAGCCCTTATCAGGCTTATTGTAACAGGTGCAACTAAACTTAAATACTTAACTTAATTTGATGAGCAAATTGTAACTTTTATTCTGGGTCACCTATTACATGGGGATGACCCCGGGGGTTGCAGCAGGGCCCAGGAAGTGGCAGCCACCCGGGGTGGCCCAGGAAGTGGGGGGGAGGGCCAACTTCAACTTCCCGAAATTGTCCCACAAAGACTCTGGGCTCTTCTTCTGCCGTGTGGAGTTCGGGGCTGAGACCACCCAGTCCTGCGGCACCTTCGTCAGGGTCCGCGGTGAGTGGGGGGTGTTGGGGGATCTCCTCTGAGTCACACGGTACCTCCCAGTATAACCCAGTCCCTCCCAGTATAACCCAGTCCATTCCAGTTACTTCCAGTATTCCCTTTGAGCCCCTCCCATTGCCCCCCAGTCTATCCCAGTTTGCTCCCAATACCTCTCAGTCCTTCCCGGTCCCTCCAGGAGGGTCTGGGGTGAGGGGGAAGCCAGGTCTCGGGGGGTCTCCTGTGACACTCCCAGTGCCCTCCAGATGCTCCAAGTATTTCCCCTTTAGCCCCTCCCAGTATAAGGGCTTTCTTTGCTGGGTGGAAATGCCTTAGTTTGGTGTCAGAACCCCTTCGACCTCATTAGTCAAAGTCCCAAAATGGAATAAGATTGAAGATTCCTCCTAGACAAAAGGTGAAAGCATAGGAAGCTCTCTGTGTGCATGAAGTGCCAAGAGTGGCTGACCAATCCCACAGGAGAGATGGAGGGTAAGGGCTTTCTTTCCTGGGTGGAAAGCCATTTCTTTTGTTTCAGAACCTCTAAACTATAATTGCCTGTCAGAGTCCTAAAGTGGAATACAAATGAAGATTCCTCCCAGACAAAAGGTGCCAGCACAGGAAGCTCTATGTGTACATGGAGTGCCAAGAGTTATTCACCAAATGCACAGGAGAGATGGATGATAAGGGCTTTCTTTCCTGGCGGGAAATGCATTTCTTTGGTGTCAGAACCCCTGAACTGCAATTGTCACTCTGAGACTCAAAATGGAATAAGAATGAAGACTCCTCCTAGATAAAAGGAACCAGTACAGGAAGCTCTATGTGTAGATGGAGTACCAAGAGTGACTCACCAATTGCACTGGAGAGATGGAGGGTAAGGGTTTTCTATCCTGGGTGGAACTGCATTATTTTAGTGTCAGAACTGCTTCACTTTTATTGTCAGTCGTAGTCCCACACTGGAATAAAAATGAAGATTCCTCTGGAACAAAAGATACCAGCACAGGAACCTCTATTGTGCTTGAAGTGCCAAGAGTGGCTCACAAATTGCACAGGAGAGATGGAGGGTGACAACTTTCTTTCCTGGTTGGAAATGCATTTTTTTTGTTGTAAGAACCGCTTCCTTGGAATTGTCAGTCTTAACCTGAAAATGGAATAAGAATGAAGACTATAATAATAATGGCCAGTCTTCGCGAGCGAAGATCCGGGGAAGGTCTTTCTACCTTCCAGCCTGCGCATCGGATTTTTTAGGTGAGACACAGTGTGCGCGGAACTGAGCCCACCCTTTAATCCTAAGGTTCATCTGCCGGGGCCAAGCGAGCTTGGACAGTGGCAGTGAGGTCCTTAGGACGTAGGTGGGTTGCCTTTAAGGGCTAACGAGCCCCACCTGCCCGGGAGTGGCCCTGACCGGGAATCGAACCCGGGTCTCCGCGGTGATAGCGCGGCGCCTTTACCACTGGACCACCAGGGGCTCCAAGAATGAAGACTACTCCCAGACAAAAGGTGTCAAAACAGGAAGCTCGATGAGTGCATGGAGTGCCAAGAGTGGCTCACCAATTGCACAGGAGAGATGAAGGGTAAGAACGTTCTTTCCTGGTTGGAAATGCCATAGATTGATGTCAAAAACCCTTCACTTGAAATGTCAGTTTTAGTCCCAGACTGGAATAAGAATGAAGATTCCTCCCAGTCAAAAAGGTACCAGCACAGGAAACTCTATGTGTGCATGGAGTACAGAGAGTGACTCACCAATTGCACAGGAAAAATGGAGTGTTATGGCTTTCTTTCCCTGGCGGAAATGCATTTGTTGGGAGTCGGAGCCCCTGTTTGGCAATGGTCAGTCTGAACAACCAAAATGGAATAAGAATGAAGATTGCTTCCTGACAAAAGGTGCCAACACAGGAAGCTTGATGTGAGCATAGAGGGCCAGGAGTGGCTAACCAATTGCACAGGAGAGATGGAGGATAAAGGCTTTTTTTCTGGGTGGAACTTCTTTTGTTTGGTTTCGTTTCCATAGCCCTGGAATGGTCAGTGTGAGTCCCAAAATGGATTAAGAATGAAGATTCCTCCTAGACAAAAGGTGCCAGCACAGGAAGCTTTATGTGTGCATGGAGTGCAAGGAGTGACTCAGCAATTGCGAAGGAGAGATGGAGGGTGTAACACGTGCGAGAACTCCAAAGGAAACTTCGTCTCCACCAATATGATGTCGGAAGCTTCAAACTTTATTAGCCATCACACAGATTTTTATGCAGTCTAATAATTATAATATATTTTACTATTTCACACATCATTAGATACACACTTAAAACATATTTAACTATTTTAATAGCTATTGGTTACACATTTAAAACACACATTGTTCACACGATTATTATTGGCTAGTTAACATATCTTATTTTCTAAATTCTTCTCCTTCTAAATCTAACTACAACGCTTCTATTCCCATGCCTCCTGGCAGGTTCAGCTTAAACTCCCTTCTGCAAGTGTTATTTTTCTCATCCCTGCAGATGTCCAGTCTTTGTCATGTTCTCAAAACACTTAGTCCTTGAGACTCCTCAGATTCCCATCAGCTGTTTTACTCCTGCCTTAACCCAAAAGGTTTCTAATTCTCCTACATATCCCCTTTTTTTCTTTATTTATAACCCATATATTTTTTATTATTCTTGTAACTATTCTTTCTAAGTATTGCAGAATATATGGTATAAAAATTATAAAAAGTAGTATAACTATACTTATCATAACAGCCATTTTTACTAAATCATTAAGTAATACAAATAATCTTGTTTTGATTATAGACAAAAGTCATTTTGATAGTTCTCAGCTGCTAAACAGACTAGTTAGTTAGTCTTGACCAGCATTAATTTGTAACTCTTTGATTCTTGTTTCTAATCTTTGAAGGTTAGTATGCATCAACTTACCATAATCAAATTTATATAACACATCCTCTTAAAATCTTAATACTCTTAAAGTATTTTAAGTTCACACACATAGATATCTACACAGCTTTTCTCACTCATACAGCTTTTTTCTCAGTCATTCAAAAAGGTGGCCACCTCAATCACTCTTCACTCACACATAGCTAGAATTTTTATTATATTTTTGCATTTCAACCACACATCTCATATCCCAAGTATTACTGGCTGTGTGCTTCTCAGTTTGCCATCTCTATAGTCATGTTTAGTAATAACTGTACTTATTTTGAAGAGGAATCAATACAAGGAATATAAAGTTTAACCTAAATGAATAATACTATTAGTCACAGACATGGAAATCCTTTTTTTTTTTTTTTTTTTTTTAAGTTTAGTTTAGCAGCTGCAGTTTCGGCAACTTTGTTACACTGTCGAGAAAGTTGTGCCGGCAACACTACAATTGCCGAGCTTTGTAGTTTTGGGTTAATTCTAGGACTCTTCACCGCGGGTGGCGGGGCCCGATTCTGTTAGGGAGTAGTGTGTCCCGTTCTGTCCCGGAGCCCGCAGAGCCTCGGCTCCGCACTCGCCGCGGAGCTGCAGTAACAGTGGCCCCGCCTGTGCTTGGTGTTTCAGCAGCAGGAGGGGCCCGTGGAGCGCGGCCGAGTCCCACAGGGGGTCCCTGGAGCCCCACAGGGGGTCCCTGGAGCCCCCCAGGATCATCTCCACGGGAGGCAGGAATGTCGGAAGCAATCCCGGAGCGCCGGGAGCCGCGGGAGCCAGCGGGATGTAGAGTCGCTCCCCCGGGACCGCATCCCCCGGGATCAGCCGCTCCGTGCCCGGCAGGATCCCGGTCCCGGTCCCTGGAGGTGACAATTCCTGCCGCAGCCGGCTGGAGTTGCCGCCGCTGCTGGGCCAGGCTCAGCCGCGCCTGCTCCAAACGCTCTTCCTGCTCCCGGAGCTGCTCCAGCCGCTCCCGCTGCTCCCCCTGCACGGCCCGCGCTTCCCGGAGAGCCCGATCCCCGTCCCGGCACTGCCGCTCCGAGCGCTCGGCCAGGCCCCGCCTTCGCTCTGTTCACTTTGCACTGGCCTCGCTCTGCTCTCAGTGTGGTTCTGCATAGCCGTCCCGTTTTGTACTGGCTCTTCCAGTTGTTTCTACTGTTAACAAAAAGCTTATAAATCGTTCCTATTAATAGTTCAGTCAGTTTTAAGTGGCTATCGTAGCAGAAACAAATGAGAGAAGTCAGGCAATTTTGCAGAGGGGGAAAAACGATAGACTCAGTCTGGGAGTCCTATCTCGTCCTCCTGTTGCTCTGGCGAGTCTAACGTGGGGCTCGAACGCACCACTTTAGGATTAAAAGTCTCTGAGTTAGTTGGGTTCCTGGTTCCGTCTGCTTAAAGCGACTGTAACCGGTCCTGCCGTCCTCGGAAAGTAAACTTGGATAGGTACTGTGAGTGAGATGTTGCTTCAACTTTCACAGTAGCAGCAAAAGTTTTAGGGAGCTCATGTGTTTAAAAGGTTTCAGATACCACTCTCACACAAGCTTTTGTTTTTCAGTCTTAGAGTTAGTAATGTTTAACTCCGTGTCTTCTGTCTGTGAGTGTTGTGTTGAAATTATAACTCGCAAAGCAAACATATTTTTGCCTCTTGTTTAATTTCATCAACATTGTTAAAAGTTCAAAGAATGTTGTTCACGGATTTTATGGATTTTTAGAGTGAATGGTCGTCATAGCGACTGATTGCTTCACTTCCCTGCTTCAGCCTTGTCTCCAGCTCACTTTGTGCGGGGGGGGGTAAAAAGGTTTTCAATCGCGATCTCAGCCGACCGGTCTCAGTTGACCGATCTCAGCCGACCCCGGTCCTGGCCCCGGCCCGCAGAGCCGAGCCGAGCCGTCCCCCCCCGCCAGTGCTTGTCACGCGGCGCTGATACTTCGCTCTGCCGTTTCGCGGTGCCGCTTCGTTCTGTTCCTCTCTATCCTTTGTGTTTTCCTCCCGCAGTGCCCAGGTGAGGGCCGAGCTATTAGCCCCCAGCTGCCGCCGCAGCTCTAGGCACTGCCGGGCCCTCAGCTCCGGCATCTTTGCCTTCGTTTTCACCTCAACTCTTATCTTTTTTGCTAAATATAGCATACATTTGAGCGTTGTTCGCTCAACTGCGGATACCGCATTCCCCATACTGTCTGCTGAATATTTTGCAAGCGCTTGCTTCAACTCACCGCCTCTTTGGGCTTCGCCTCTGTGGGCTCCTGAAACTGCGGCCAGTCAGCAGACACCTCGCCTTTTCGCCACAGCAACAATCTTCCGATACGGATATGTGCTGTCAATCACTGGACTCCGTATATTCCGAACTCCGTTCCCAGACGAAATTCCTCACACGGGGCACCAGATGTAACACGTGCGAGAACTCCAAAGGAAACTTCGTCTCCACCAATATGATGTCGGAAGCTTCAAACTTTATTAGCCATCACACAGATTTTTATGCAGTCTAATAATTATAATATATTTTACTATTTCACACATCATTGGATACACACTTAAAACATATTTAACTATTTTAATAGCTATTGGTTACACATTTAAAACACACATTGTTCACACGATTATTATTGGCTAGTTAACATATCTTATTTTCTAAATTCTTCTCCTTCTAAATCTAACTACAACGCTTCTATTCCCATGCCTCCTGGCAGGTTCAGCTTAAACTCCCTTCTGCAAGTGTTATTTTTCTCATCCCTGCAGATGTCCAGTCTTTGTCATGTTCTCAAAACACTTAGTCCTTGAGACTCCTCAGATTCCCATCAGCTGTTTTACTCCTGCCTTAACCCAAAAGGTTTCTAATTCTCCTACAGAGGGTAAAGGTTTTCTTTTGTGGGTGGAATTCATTTGTTTGGTGTCAGAACTGCTGCACTGAAATGGTCAGTATGAGTCCCCAAATGGCATAAGAATGAAGATTCCTTCCAGACAAAAGGTGCCAACAAAGGAAGTTCTATGTGTGCATGGAGTGCCAAGAGTGGCTCACCAATTGCACAGGAGAGATGGATTGTAAAGGTTTTTTTCCAGGGTGGAATTACATTTGTTTGGTGTCAGAACTCCTGCACTGAATGGTGAGTCTGAACCCCAAAATCAGATACGGACAATCATTCCCCCCAGAAAAAAAATACCAGCACAAAAAGCTATATCTGTGCATGGAGTGCCAAGAATTTTTTCCCTGGGTTGAACTTTATTTGTCTGGCGTCAGGACCCCTGCACTGATATGCTAAGTCTGAATCCCCAGATGGACTAAGAATGAAGATTTCTCCCAGGAAGAAGGTGCTAGCACAGGAAGGTCCATATGTGCTTTCTTTCCTGGGTGGAACTTCCTTTTCCCTGGTATCAGAAACCCTGTTCTCATATATGGTCAGTCTGCATCCCAAAATGTATTAGAAAGGAAGATTTCTCCCAGACAAAAGGTGCCACCACAGGGAACTGTATATGTGCAAGGATTGCCAAGAATGGCTTACCAATTGCAGAAAAGAGATGGAGGAGAAGAACTTCTTTCCTGGGTAAAACTTAATTTGTTTGGTGTCAGAACTGCTGCACTGAAATGGTCAGTGAGGCCCAAAATGAGAAATGGACAAGGATTCCTCCCAGACAAAAGGCACCAGCACAGGAAGCTCTATGTGTGCATGGACTGCAAGGAGTGACTCACCAATTGCACAGGAGAGATTGAGGGTAAGGGCTTTCTTTCCTAGGTGGAACTTCATTTGTTTGGTGTAAGAACCCCCAAGCTGAAATGGTCAGTCGGAGCCCCAAAATGAGATACTGACAAGGATTTTTCCCAAACTATAGTGCCAGCACAGGGACCTCTATATTTGCATAAAGTGCCAAGAGTGGCTCACCAATTGCACAGGAGAGAGGGAGGGTTAAGACTTTCTTTCCTATGTGAAACTTCATTTGTTTGGTGTAAGAACTCCTGCCCTGTAATGGTTAACATGAGTCCCAAAATGAGATATGGAAAAAGATTCCTCCCAGAGAAAAGGTGAGAGCACATGAAGCTCTATATGTGAATGCAGTGCCAAGAGTGGCTCACCAATTGCTCAGGAGAGATGGACCTTAAGGGTTTTCTTTCCTTGGTGGAAGTTAATTTGTTTGGTGTCAGAACTACTGCTCTGAAATGATCAGTCTGAGTCGCCAAATGACATAAGAATAATGATTCCTCCCAGACAAAAGATATGTGTACATGGAGTGCCAAAAGTGTTTAAGCAATTGCAAATGAGAGATGAAGTTTAAAGGCTTTTTTCCTTGGTGGAACTTCATTTGTTTGCTGAGAGAACCCCTGCGCTGAAATGGTCAGTCTGATCCCCAAAATGAGATAAAGACAAAGGATATGGACAAAGATTCCTCACAGACAAAATGTTCCAGCACTGGAAACTCTATGTGTGCATAGAAGTGCAAAGAGTCGTTCACAAATTGCACTGGAGAGACAGAGGGTGATGTCTTTCTTTCCTGGGTGGAAATTCATATGTTTGGTGTCAGAACTGCTGCACTGAAAAGGTCAGTCTGAGTCCCCAAATGACATAAGAATGAAGATTCTTCCCAGAGAAAATGTGTGAGCACAGGAAGCTCTAGGTGTGTATGGACTGCCAGGAGTGGCTCACTAATTGCACAGACGAGATAGAGGGTAAGAGCTTTCTTTCATGGGTGGAAATGCCTTTCTTTGCTTTCAGAACAGCTATGCTAGAATTCTCGGTCTGCGTCCCGAAAAGGAGTAAGAATAAAGATTCCTTGCAGAAAAATAGAGCCAGCAGAGAGAGCTCTATCTCTGCAATGGAGTACCAAAAGCGAGTCACCAATTGAAGAGGAGAGATGGAGGGTAAGGGATAGCTTTCCCTGGGGGAAATACATTTATTTGGTGTCAGAACCCCTGCGACCTTGAGAGTTGTGACTGAGAGTTTTGCTGGTACGTGGAGGGAAGAAGTGCAGTGCTTGGTGTAGTGCTTTGTGTTTCAAGAGAGAGAGGAAACTTAGCTGTGAGTTTTCCATTTAGGACATTTGGCATGGGCTCATCTACTGCACTCTCTAAAGGTATCAAATCAGATCTGTGAGCGGTAGCGAAGAAAGGACTCTGTGTGTGTGAGAAGGAAAGCGCTTAGTTCTTTTGCGTAGCTGAAGGACCCCAAGCTGCAGGGCAAAGGCGCTTTCCTGTGTGGTAGCGGCAGAGAGAACACTCTGGATTCTGGACACCCAGAGAGGTTTCAGCATACAAGCAGCTGAGAACAAGGCATCTTTTGTCTGGGAGGACTCCTTGTTCGTATCTCATTTAGGGACTCAGACTGCCCATTTCAGCGCAGCAGATCTGACACCAAACAAATGGAGTTCCACACTGGAAAGTAAGCCTTTACCCTCCGTCTCTTCGGTGCGATTGGTGAGCCACTCTTGCACTCCTCGAACCCTTAGAGCTTCCTCTGCTGCCACCTTTTGACTGAGAGGAATCTTTGTCTGTATCTTATTTTGGAGACTCAGACTCACCATTCCAGAACAGTGGTTTTGACACCAAACAAATGAAGTTCC